>NC_041395.2:69910467-70276300 GCF_900747795.2 Erpetoichthys calabaricus
TCCTGTTATGGTGGTTGTCTCATTGTTGCCCCTCTAGTGCACCTGTAGTTAATTTCATTAACAACAAAGCAGCTGAAACTGATTAACAACCCCCTGTGCTACTTAACTGACCAGATCAATAGCCCAGACGTTTCATTGACTTGATGCTATATTCTGTTTAAAAAGTATTCCTTTAATGTTTTTGAGCAGTTTATGTTTTCTGCATGCTTCTGTTGCATGTTTGTGAAAACAAAAGGAAACTGGAAATAATATCACAGATTCTAGGCACCATTGTTCTTGAGGATATGTTCCTGGTCACTTGTCTATTCATTGTGACCATTGTGTGTGAAGTTTTCATGTAAATATGGATGTAAAATGGTAATAAGCCATGCACATGTCAGTAGCTGTTTAGTACCAAATTGCCTTTTTAAAATAATTTTTTGGATCCATGATGTGAAAATACAATGAAAAAATCAAGTGTCTACAGTTTCCATCAACCCTGATACATTGAAATTATGGCTTGCAGCACTTAGGTCTAAACATGGTCAACCCAATTGAAGATCCACAGAATGCTGTTCTACAAGCATACCATTTTTATAATAAAGCCCTTTCTTTTTTATTATGTCTGCCTCTTTATTTTTATTTGTGTGTTGGAATACTATGCAAGAGCCTCCAATCTTGCAATACAATATATGCATCATTTTTTTATTATTGAACTTATCATTAAATTTGACCTAAAATTGAACATAAATTTTTATTTATTTGTAAAGATAAAAAAGAAAATGTATTCCCAATTTTTTCTCTTGGGCTAGAAAGGACCACCTTCTACAAGATTCATTTACAATTGGTCCTCAGATGAATGTTTCGATTTACATTGCAACCTCACCCATAGTTACAAGGTCTGAGTAATGCGCAAAGCATTGAGATTGCAAATTCAAGCAGCCAAAATTAGGTCCCAAGTCGCAAATTAGCTTTCAGGATAAAGAGTCAGTCAATAAACAAGGGCCTCAGAAAAGACCCACTGCTTCTTCTGAACAAGTTGATGTGGTTTTGGCATACACTTAGGACACTCTTTCCCAAGTGGACTGTACCATGCAGGCAGTCCCAGGACCTGCTGGAGGGATTACATCTCTTGACTTGACTGGAGTTATCTGGAAAAGATTGCTGAGCCATAGGATGGACTGATGCTTCTAGCACAATAAGGTCACTGTGATCCTCATAAGGAAAAAAAGGTAGAAGTTGTTAGTGGTGGGAAAACATTGTAGCAGCCAGCAGACAAATTATCTGCTAAAGCCAGGCACCTACAGTGTTTACTGCAGGCGTCAGCTCTTATAGATGGAATGGAGCAAGCTACCTGATTGACAGCAAACTCTCTAGAACAGGGTGGTCCAACTCCAGTCCTAGAGGGCTACAGTGGCTGCAGGTTTTCATTCTAACTCTTATCCTAATCAGTGACTAGTTTTCACTGCTAGTTAACTTCTTTTCCCTTCATTTTAATAGCCCTGTTTCTAAGGATTCTGATCTCTTAATTGATTCTTTTCTTCATTAAATGGTAGCCAAACAGAATTGAGTCAACAGATGATCGGCTAAATTTGAGCTTCAAACGGCAAACAATTTTGCTCTAACCAGCTTCTTAATGAGAAGCCAATTCTTGCTGTTAATTCAACCTGTTATTTAATACCATGGCTTGTTGCTGCTCTCATTCTGTGATAGCAGACATTTCCAAAACTGTTGATTTTCTGTTTTTTCTAAGAACATTGTCAAAATGTTTGATGACCTGAGCAGATCAACCTTACTGAGACCTTCACATTTCTTTATTTTCAGACACTGGTGGGTTAGCTGGTAATGTGGTGGCCCATTTTGTGTATCATTATTATTTGGTTGCTATTTAAGGTAAAAGAAAAAACTAAAGGGTCTGAGTCAAATTATTTAAACTAACGACAAAAAGAGTTAATAAGCAACAAAAACTGTTCACTAATAAAGAAGATATAATGAAAACCTGCAGCCACTGTGGCCCTCCAGCACGGATTTGGACACCCCTGACCTAAAAGCATTCTGTGTATTCCATAGCTTTCTGTGGAGCGAAGTCCAGGAGCTGGACAACCCAATATACTGCTCCTTTAAAGAGTAACACAGCAGTTACCTGACATTTCAAGCAGCAGGAGGTAAGTGTGAAGATTGAGGAGAATTTGCACAGCTGGGGAGACGTAGGAGAAACTGTGAGCAAGGGAGCAACTGAGCAGACAGGAATCCGGAGCCCTGAGAATTCAAGTACTGGAGAAGGGATTGCAATAAATTGGTCACAAGTTAGCAAGTGTGTGATAGAGTACAACCCAGGGCCGGACTAGGAAGTTTATTCAGGCTGGGAATCCCAAGTCTAACCCAGGCCACACAATATACATCAGTTTTCTTGTACAGGCACAGACTCAAAACACCAACAAACACAATTTTGTCTTGTAATTTTTTATGAATGAGGAGACATTAGATTCAGCTTTTACACAAACATTTCACTCTTAAATATTAGTCTCAAGACAACCTCTGATAAAGTGTGGAACAACACTTCATAAATAAATAAACCATATAGTTCTATAATATTTATACCAAAAGAAATGTCCAAAAAGCACTGAACCACACAAAGTAGTTGTCAGTGGGCTCCACAGTGCATAGATTATGTTTGCAGTTTCAGCTGTGAGTCTGGATGGTAATGCTGGATACTCTTCCACAAAGTTTGATATTCTGTCTTTTGACCAAAGTTTGGTCAAAAAAGACCACTTTGAATTTCTTCAATAGACAAAGGACTCAAAAAATGTTTCGGTGTCACATAATTCTGTAAAGCATTTTTTAAAGAATGCACTTATCAAACAAAAAACTATAAAACATTTTGTGTAGCGTGTTCAGTCTCTCTCTCATCTCAACTGTCAGAGCCTGAGAGGAGCACTTTGAAAATATTAAAATAAAATAAAAACAAGACACGTTCATTAACAAATGTATCATGAAATAAAGAACAGGTACATTTAAAAACACAAAAATAATTCCACTCACATACGTGTTTCATTAATAAAATAAATAAAATAAAACATTTTGTGTAGCCTATTCAGTCACTCTGAGAGAAAAAGAAACAAAAACACTGTTAAAAATGTGACCATATGCACTACACTTCATTAAAATTTGAAACAAAAATAAAAAAAATAAATACACAGTAACAAAATACCAAAACCCATACAACATCCAAATATGAATCAAAGTATATTATAAACTTTTAAACAATCTTCACATATATGTTTAATCGCAAAAGCACCAGACGTACGCACCTCTCATCATAGCGCCTCCTGTGTAACTGTCAGAGAGCGAGATGCACGTAAAGTCAAAACTTGACTTGAACAAAAACAAGAAACCATCCACTCAGAAACCAGGCAAGAAACCCTCCAACGTTAAACATAAAAGGATTTGTGCCCACTAAAGATCAATCACGCCTGCTCGTTTTCCAGTATAATAACATTATATAATTTCACCATTAGTTTGTTTCACTGGGTGCTCTGAATGCCAGGCCAGGCCAGGCAGTAGGCCACCGGGAAAGCTCCCGCTGATTGTAAACGTCAGTCCGGCTCTGGCACAACCCACAATCATCATGAATGCACATGAGAAGGGGGACAAAGGAATTTATATTGTTACTTGTCCCTGTGTTTAGATGAATATTTATTGTTTTGTAAGTGTTTCTCTAACAGAACCAAAGTTTTGCCTAGATGCTTTATTTAAGAGATTTGTGTTAACACTTACAATAACTCAGTGAGGGATGCTGGGGCTTTCTATTTTACGCAATTAATATCATCTATATTAATGTATATTTCATGTACCCAGCTATAGACTCGTGGGTTTTCAGTCCGTTGTGCCAAAATGGTGGAATAGCCTTCCTTGTGCTTTAACAGGCTGATGATATAATCGATACATTTAAAAAACAATTGAAGTAAGGCGCCTTTTTAGGCTAACATACGGGTAGCCTATTTGGCTCATCTGTTTTATGTTCATTTGTTGAAATGTTACTTTAATTTTATTTTTTATTGTTTGTAACTGTGTGTTTTAATTGTTTTCTATGGTGTACAGCGCTTTGTGATTCTGTCTCCGAAAGGCACTTTATAAATACATAAGAACTTAGTCATTAGCCTGTTCTGCTGTGAATTAAAGCAATAAATACACCCAGTTTGTTCAGTGGTCCAAACTGCTCATTCCTGCATTGTGTTTCTGTGTCTCTCATGTCTAGGTGATAATTACAATATTTTCAAACAGTTCTGCATTTTAAGACTATGTGGTTGAGGTTAAGGAATGAGTTCTATCAAGGAACTGGGCTGTCAGTGAGCCACAAACACAAACCCACAAAGATTCCCAGGTTCAAATAATCAAGTGGTTTATTCCACACAATACTTCCAAAGTAGTGCAAGCACATATCACAGGTTCTCTCTCTTTATCTCTCTCTCTCCACAATGCTTCTCTTCTTTTCACCACACTGCCCTCCTCCAGTTGAGTGTTGCTCTAAATCCTCCCAGCTCCGACTCCCCTGGATAAGTAAGTGCAGTCCCTTTTATTAAGGACCCAGGAGTACTTCCGGTGCCAGGTCTACTGCACTGGGTCATACGGAAGTCCCATAAATTGGGGAGCACACCTTCCAACAGCGCCCCCTTGCCGATACGGAGAGCTGTTGCCATCTCAGGGGGACTAATGTTTCCCCTGCAGCATCTTTTACAGTTGATAGGCTGTCTGTCCATCCCTTCTGGCCATCTCTTCTGGGTCTTGCTCCTTCCTGTCTCCTGGCCAGGATGCCCATCTGCCTGCTTGGAGCCTCCTGTCCAGGTAAGGAAACATCCCCGTCCAACCCATGTGTCACTGACAATGCCTTCTCCTTGTGTGAAAAAGTTTACTTTCTTTTAGCACTACCCTTACATGATGAGAAAATTTGCATGAAGTTTTCTGCATCATTTACAGATACACATCTGCCTGGAGGATATCAGGATTCAGAGGTGAGTGAGATGAGTCACGTCACCTTGTAGGCTTGGTGCAATTGCTTGGCAAGCCATGGTATGAACACAAACTGCCAACAGCTGGAGAAGTTTCCAGTCACTGACATATACTGAGTGTTTTGTTATGTGACTCTTGATTATTTATGTGTCACCAAACATCCACTAGCATTACTTTCAGTGCAACAACTGGACTAATATATGTATTGTGAAAGGCAAGCAAATGTGTGTAAACTTTTTTTTTTATGTTTTATAAATCAAACAACTAAGCTGTGCTGTGAGCAAAATAAATCAAATATGTTAATGAAGACAAGTAAACAACATATTATTTAATTGTCAACTGTCTCAGAAAGCCTTCTCTCTGCACTGCTTTGCAATTCAGATAAGATTGTAGTTGAATGCATTAGCTCCTAACTGGAAAAAAATAAAAAACCTTCGTGGAAACAAAAGTAACATACATCTGTACATTCTGGCACCAGTCAAACGGCTGCTGTCATATGCTGACTAGAGCAAGCAAATATCTCACAGTACAGTGATTCTGATGGAAGAAGAAATTCTTTAACCTTACACTGTAGACATTAAAAGTTATCTGCAGCCCCCATTTTACAAAAGCCTATTATATGTGAAATTAAACTGCAATGAAGCTCTAATACAGTGGTATAATCACTGCAGGGTCTGGTGGCTACGCTTAATATTGTAATTGTGTTTTCATCAAATCAATTTTCTGATTATATATATATATATATATATATATATATATATATATATATATATATATATATATATATATATATATATACAGTATATATATTGTTGACAGGATTAAATAATAGCTTACATGCTGAAAGCTATGATTGCACTGGATGCTTTTGCTATTCTAACCTCTAGAGATAGCAATTAAAGCTATTCAGGGTGCCTGTAACAATAGAAATTTGTCCCAACACCCCAGGAGATGATCAGGAGAAATTCTGGAGTGCAGTTAGACATTTTATTAGCTACGAGGAAATGGCAGAAAATAGATAAAGAAAAATTACTGGAAAGAAAAAAAAGAAGAAAGAGAAAAGGCTGGAATAGTAAGTGGACATTGTTCATTTATTCTTTACTTTATAGATATAACATGGGTTACACCTTACTGAACACAAACAAAACATATTGTATCTCCATCATCATTCTTTAGGGCAATACTCTGTAGTTAAACAAAGGGCAACAATATTTTAATTATGAAAATAGCACAAAATATATAATAAATATTTAGAAGGGTTGTCCCATATGATTTTATAGTTAGACATAAGCAAAACAGCAAAAGGTTTATACTGTCCAGAGTTAGAGGCATTTTCAGGATCTTTCAAAGCTAGACTGCAGCTCTGATAAAATACTATGCAGTATTCAAGAGACCCAAAAAGAAGGAAGCTTAAACTTAGACCAGTAACAGAGAGCTTTATAAGATGTGTTGTGTTCCTGCTGCACAAGTAGGGGATATCACTGGGTGTGTGGCTCACCAAAGCTAGCAGTGATCCAGGTGCTATTGTCTATTTTTGCTCTAATGTGCGATCACTAGGAAGCAAAATGGGTAAAACAGAGAAGAGGTTTTCAACGTATTGTGAAATGCCTAAATGATACACTTTCATATTTATGGAAAACCATTGTACAACTGAATGATTTCTCTACACTTTCTTTAGATACATCTTCTATGCCCAGTAGGGGCAGAGATGGGTGTCTGTGAGTATTTGTCACCAATATATGTTGAACAAAAACAGTACTTACAACAAGGTGCTCCACGCCTGATTTGGAAGATAAATGATAAAATACTGGCCTTTCTACCTGCCAAGCAACTTTATTGTAATTATACTTCCTACTGTTGGCATTTCTTTACATACCTGCATTAAGGAGGGACTTAAACAACTTTCAAAGACAACTAGTAAACAGGAATCTGCACATTCAGGCACTGTTGTTATCATCATGGATCATTTAAATTAAATGAAAGGTTACATTAGTTCTGTTCAACTGTTTTGTCCCAACTATTTGAGACACTTTCAAAGAAAAGCCCACTCCTACTTTGGGAAGGCTGACAGCTGCTGACACAATTCAAAATGACAGTAAGACAAGAATAAGAATGCCTTTATTGTCACTGTATTCACATACAACGAAATTGGAAAGCCTCTTCTGCATTGTGCCTCATTGCAAAACACTTTAGTTTAATAAAACCATACTCCCCACATCATACAATGCAAACACACCCACCCATCAAACCGACCCATAGACCCATACTAACATAAAGACATCCCACATCTAATTATACCCCTCCTACATCCTTATTGGAACACACGCATACCATAAAACAAAAACACTATAAATAAAACAAAGACACTATAAATAATATGGATGGTGTGCTAGGATTCAGTATATACTGTGTAATCATACAGTTTAGCAGCATTTAATAGTGTTATTGCTTTAAAAAAACTATCCCTGAATCTACTGGTCCTTGTTTTGAGACATCTGTAACACCTTCTTGAGGGCAAAAGTTCAAACAGGGAGCGGCCAGGATGAGAGACGTCTTGTGTGATATTAATTGATCTAGAGAGCAGTCTAGAGTTGGCAATCTCCTCTAGAGAAGGGAGAGGACAGCCAACAATCTTTGGAGCAGTGTTAATCACACTCTGTATTACTTTTTTATCTGCTGACGAGCAACCAGCATGATGCCACACAGTCACACTGTACATAAGGATGCTCTCTATGGTCGAACGATAGAAAAGCACCAGCAGCCTTGCACACAAGTTGTATTTCCTAAGAAGTCTGAGGAAATATAGGCGCTGCTGTGCCTTCTTCACTGCAGCCATGGTGTTGTCTGCCCATGTGAGTCTGTCTGAGATGAGGGTTCCCAAGAATTTAAAGCTGTGAACCCTTTCCACACAACCACCATTGATGGTCAGAGGGAGGTGGTCGACACCGCACTTCCTAAAGTCTAAAATGAGTTTTTTGGTTTTGCTAGTGTTGAGTATCAAGTTGTTATCCGTACACTATGTGACCAGCCTGTGTACCTCTGCTGTATAAGCCGACTCCTCTCCCCCTGAGATGAGTCCGATAAGCGTGGTATCATCAGCAAACTTTATAATAATATTACTAGAATGGGAGGGGATGCAGTCATGGGTATACAGTGAGTGCAGCAAAAGACTCAACACACAGCCCTGTGGAGAGCTGGTGTTGAGGGTGAAGGTGGTAGACGTATAAGAGTCATATTTCACTGTTTGGGGTCGGTTGGTCAAAAAGTCCTTGATCCAGCAGCAGATATGATAGGAAAGGCCAAGGTCAGATAGCTTTTGATAAGGATGCCTGGGATGATTGTGTTAAAGGCTGAGCTGTAATCAACAAAGAGCATCCTCACATATGTCCCACTTTGCACCAGATGGTTCAGGGCTGTATGAAGAGCTATAGCGATGGCATCATCTGTCAATCTGTTCGCTCTATAAGCAAACTGGTGTTGATCCAGGGTCAGTGGGAGACTAGTTTTAAAAACCCCAGCTATTTATAGGAGTGCATCACCTCTAATATCAACTCTGTAAATAGTGACCAGACATACAGGCTTTTGGTTTTAAAATTAATTGTTATTTTAATGTAAGCAGCGAGTTGTAAGGAGTTGCTTAATTAATATCACATTAAAGGAAAAAGATGACTGTTTGGTCATGTAATTGCAATACTGTCTGTCCTGGTCCTATTGATCCTGGTGCAGAAAAAGGTAGCTGGTCCTGAGGGCTTTTGTAATCAGACGTCAGGGGTTTGTAGCAGGCCACTGGCACTTACCATAATGTAAAAGTCCACAATGAAACAATGACATTTTGTGTTTGTGCTAAATGGCAATAGCCTTATTATAAGGCCTTTAATAATAAAAAAGAAACTTTTCATTAAATGACTAGTTTCGCTTAAGCAGCTTTTCCAATCAGACACTTCTCAGATCCCATCTTTTTTGTCGTTAGCTCTTCATGTGCAGTGTATTATATTTGTCAGTATGGATTTCTTGTTTTGTAATGAAAAAAGGCTGAAAAATGCCTTAGAGCTAAACCTGTCATTTTTAAAAAGGAAAAAGAAAATTAAGTAACATTTTTCAAAATTGAACATTTTCAATCAATCCTTATTTTTCAAAATCTCAGCCACTGTTTTCTGTCTATTGAACAGCTTTCTGCCAGAATGAATTGCAGACTGACCCTCACTTTTGTAAGTATGTTCTTTCAAGCTGTGAGAAATAATGGCTCTTCAGTTATCGTTGTTCAAAGAAAATTAAATAAATACGTTAATGAAGATTTGTCCCTATGTGTCAGAGTGCTTCTTTATCAAGCATGTGTTACAAAGCTTAGGAGTGAATAAATTATTATTCTGGGTGGTGGAAGGTACTTTGTGGCTCTGAGAAAGATTTTATTGTGGCTTCAGTTATATTCCATTTTGAAAGCTGTTGCTATACTACAGTACTCTAATGACTGTGACAAATTAGTAGAAATACAAATGGCTTTTTAAATAAATATTTAGTAAGGAACACAACGTAACACTTAAATACCTTTGCCCTTAATGAGCATTCCATTAAATACAATAAGAACTGGAAAATCCCTCACTTCATGAAACCCAGCAAAGCAAAGTGAAAATCATAATAGATGCACACAGAAAACAGCTTATTACAGTGCAGAGTCCTTTTGAATTGCTAACTAGCCTAGTCCAATTCCCAAACATATAGTATATTGAATTGGATAAAAACAAAATGAGTTACATGTTCTCCCTTTATGATTTCTTAAAAAGATTATATAACTGAATGCTGGGCTACACAGAAAAGATTCTGAATAATAATACAGAGAAGTTCTAAGTGGTCCAAAGTAATATACTGATGCATTGCTTTTATGAAATTCAGTTTTCCCTTTAAACTTTGATACTTCAACAAATGATGATACGCGGTATTCCAGCTTCACACAAATTTGTTTTCTGTGGCTATGTTTAGTCTGATGGTTTCTAGACTATTCCTTACATCCCTTATAAAAGCAAAGCATACAACATGATTTACTTAGATTTTCAAAAAGCCTTTGATAAAGCCCCACAATGAAGATTAATTCTGAAAGTATAAGATATAGGCATCAGAAGTAACCAACAAAACTGTATCTCAAGATGATTAACTGGCAGGAGACAAAGAGTACAGAAAGAGCATGAGGTCATTAGTGGAGTCCTTCAGAGGTCTGTTTAGATTTCAGTATAGTTAGTAACCTTGTGAAATTCTCAGAAGATACTAAAATTGGAAGAATGGCAGACACTGAGGAGGCAGCATAAACAATTCCAAAAGGAAGACTTGGACAAGTTTCAGAACTGGTCAAACACACACATAAAATACAGTTTAATGTAGAAAAGTGTAAAGTGCTACACGTAGGCAAAAGGAATGTCAACTATACATGCAAGATGGAAGACACTGTCCTAAAGGAAGCTACATCTGAAAAGGATTTAGGGGTTTATGTCAATACAATGTTGTAAGCAATGTGCAGATGCAATTAAAAAGGCAAAGAAAATGTTAGGTTAAATTGTAAAAACTGTTTAATATAAGACTATATAATGTACTAGTGAGACAGCATTTGGAGTGTTGTCTTCTACGTCTTTTACAAGAAGAACATTCCAGCACTAGAATCTGTTCAGAGAAGAACAGCCAAGCTCATCCCTGAACTTAAGGACATGTTTAGTCTCAATCCTCTGACGGAGAGTACATGTTCATTTGGCCTTGTCTTCAACTAGACCAGGGGTGGGCAGATTCAGTCCTGGAGGGCCGCAGTGGTTGCAGGTTTTTGTTCCAACCCAATTGCTTAATTAAAAAACAATCCTTGTCAATTATTTAATTGCATGGCTTGCTAGTGCTTTAACTCTGCCATGTCAGGTCAGTCTCATATCCTAGATTTATTTTCCTTTCTAAGGATATCATCCAAATGATTTGAAGTCTAAACAGATGAGTAATTCTCAGTGCTTCACTTTTTTCTCTTCACTTTCCTTCCAAGTATTTAATTAAATGGTGCGTGATAAATACACACGGGTGTAAATGGTAACAAGCTAAATGGAGAAATGCTGGTCTCTTTTGTTATTTGCATGGTATTGCTAATTAGGAGCAATTAAAAACCAAGAATACAGCTGTTTAAGACTAAAATAAGCAATAAGGATTCAAAATCTTAACGAGTGAGACAACTAAAGTGAAACAGATGTGTTACTGGAACAATAAGGGCTTCTTATTAAGCAATTGGGTTGGAGCAAAAACCTGCAGCCACTGCGGCCCTCCAGGACTGAATTTGCCCACCCCTGAACTAGACTAATAGCAGAGTGCTGCTGTATTATGTCAGCTTCTATTCATTCTTTTTACCATGTAATTTTCAGATTGCCTTTACTGTCATTCTGTTCCCCTCTTATCATCTAAGCCACTAACTAAAGTTTTCTCCCTGCAAATCATTCAAAATCGTCTATATATTTCTTTTAAGATTCAATTCAAAAATCTTATCCTGACCGACAAGTTCCTCCAAACTTTGTAATGATTGCCACCTGCAAAATGACAACCTGCTGCACCTCACTAAATTCTTAGGATGGGGTAAGATCCCACCGAACCAAAGAACAGAAGGCCAACACAGTTTACGGTATTTCATTCCAAGTACTTCCTGCCCCTTACCAAAACCTATTTCCATTATTTATGGCAAGTTAAGCAATAAAAGACACTGAGATCAACATCCATCCATCCATTATCCAACCCGCTATATCCTAACACAGGGTCACGGGGGTCTGCTGGAGCTAATCCCAGCCAACACAGGGTGCAAAGCAGGAACAAACCCCAGGCAGGGTGCCAGCCCACCGCAGGGCACACACACACCAAGCACACACTAGGTACAGTTTAGGATTGCCAATCCACCTAACCTGCATGTCTTTGGACTGTCGGAGGAAACCCACGCAGACACGGGGAGAACATGCAAACTCAACCGCAGGGAGTACCTGGGAAGTGAACCTAGGTCTCCTTACTGCGAGGCAGCAGCGCTACCACTGCGCCACCATGCTGTGAGATCAACATATAAACAAATAAAAATATATTGTGAAACATATAAAATACAAACAATACCCTGTCAACTAGTATCCCCCATTTACTCCACAAATCACAACACTCCCAAACTTACTATATGTTTCTATTAGTTTGACAAATTACGTGTACGTATAAACTACAAATTAAGACAATCCTTGAAGAAACAAACACTGGAGTGTAAATTTTACACTAGATAATGGATACAATGTGTAATATGCCAAATGAAGCAGGTGGAGAGGAGGGAGTGATCCCATCCATCTCAAATATAACAGGATTACTGTTTAATGCTGGGAATCACCCGCACTGCTCGATATGTCCCTAATCTTCTCTTCAGCAGGTCCACTGCAGTCCTAGACTTGCTGCTCTAAGTGGCCACCTTTCTAAAATAGCAAGCCTCCCAACCAGCTATTGTCATCTTTGAGTAAATGTAACTCCCAAAAATTGAGCTTGTTATTGTTTATTTTTTATTCTTTGTGGCTTATATACTCTTTTAAAAGGTGTTCCAATAATCCAAAACCCATGTCTATAACAACCTGGAATGCTCACCCAGAAATACTTTTGCTGAAAAGCTACCATGTAAGACCATACTATTGACCTGAAGTTCAGAGGAAACAAATGCCTGTAACAGAACTGCAAAACAAACAGTGCAGATAAACAGGAAAAAGTGAATGACACACTTTTACTGAATAACTTATTGACTGAAAGTCCTCAGTGTGTGTTTGTCAGAGAGAGTATGTGTAACATTGTTTATAATGGCACTCAGTTTTATTTTAATTATCTCTTTCCTACTCCCTCCAGGACATCCAGTGTGTATGCTATAACTGGGTGAGCCTATGCTTTTAATTAGCTTGTTAATTCGGCAGGCTTCTGTTGAAGTGATGTTACCAGCCCAGCACATTACAGTGTAGACAATCACGCTGACCATCACAGATTTGTTGAAGAAGTGAAGGACATCACTTCCCAAATTAATGGAACGCAGTCTCCTTAGGAAGAAGAGCCTACTCTCCTTTTCTTATACAGTTCATCTTTGTTACAAGACCAGTCCTAGTGGTCATTGTTGTGGACTGCCAAGTACTTGTAGCAGTTCACCACGTGAATAGTGATTGGACATAGAGGGTTTTTAGTGCTTCAAAAGACTATAACCAATTCCTTGGTTTTGCTGATGTTAAGATGCAGACAGTATTTCTGCACAGGAAACAAGGTCCTCCACTTGACTCCTATACTTTGTCTCATCCCCCTTATCAAAATACAAAACAAGTGCAAAATCAACTGAGAATTTCTGCAAGTGACATGACTTGGTGTTATATTTAGAGTTAGAGGTGTACAGAGTGAAGAGAAAAGGAGACTGGACTGTTCCTTGTGGTCTTCCAGTGATGCTCACATAAATCTGCTTAATTTTATCAGAGAAAGTAAAAGAAACAGATCAAGATTCTTCTGTTCTTTCAAACTACTCTCAATTTCAAAGACCCATCTCATCAGAAAAACTGGTTAAACTTTATTCCATGCAGCTCAGTATTTGATAACTTAAATCTTATTTCAACCCAAAGAATCCCTTGCTTTACTGTGTTTTGTTCGAAAAGCTGAACATTTGTTGACACTTTGCATGCAAATGTTATCCTTAATTGCTCTTAAGATTCCAATCTTTTCAATATTTGAAATGCATTTTGATTTGTTTAGATTGCCTTGGAAAAAAGTATACTGCTAAATAAAATAAAAATAAATAAAGCCATGTCTGGTTACTGCTTTGTGTTTGATACTACCAAAGATCCTGAATATGAGTGAGCATGTTACGTTTGTTAAAATAAAATTAAATAACTTCTCCTTGCAAATAAGAAAATTATTATCTTTAAGAAATATGTAAAATGCATTGAACTACCTTAATAGTTTAATAGACCTGAAGATCATGAAAAGTAAAAAAAAACTAATAATGATAACATAAAATAAATATGTCCACTGGTCTGTGCTATAAATTTTTTTTCTGTATGATAACAATAATTTTGATAATTTTTATAGTAAAAATTGCTGAATTTGTGCATTTCCTGTTCAAGTACATGTTTATTTTTATTCTTTTTCCGACTGACTACCAAAATGGAAGATTAAAACTTTTAAAACTAAAAGAAAATAAGGAGGACTTTTGCAAGAAAGTGACAGACATTTTCATGGAGAAGGATAGGTGCATGGACTTCATTTACAAATAAAGGTAAGACCATAATCAGTTTTCGATTTTATAATAAATGGGATCAGACTAAGAAATAAAAAAATTCAATATTTTAAAACTAAAATTTGACCTTAAATAAAATATTTTGTTTTTCTTGTTATCCTATTATTGAACAGTCTGTATTAAAATTGATTAACGCATCAGAATTAAAAGCTTTTAAAAACAACTAAATATTTCAATTAAGGTCAAAATTGAAATCCATTTTTTGTACACCACTCTGTACTTTCATTTGCATTGAATGAGTATGAATTGTGGAATTGCAACTGTAAATTTAGAACACATGGAGGGTGCAGAGCAAATGCGCTCTCTCCATTCTCTCGACGCTATAAATGTAACGTTCTTTCTTAGCCAAATGTGCACCTTACCTATGTGTGTGTAAAGAATTCTGAGAGATATGAAACATAACCAGTAGTCAATGTGCCTACTGCCAATTGAATAGTGAATAAGCTACTCTTTTGGGTTCATATATTTATAAATATGACTCTGAAAGAGTCCATGCCTCACCAGCCATGAACCCCACCGCATGTCACTGAATTCTATTTAGAGCCTAATTACCAGGAAGGCCACAGTGGCTAAAGGTTTACATTCCAGCCAACCAAACCCTGCTCTTACTTGGATGTCTGTTGCAAATAAATAAGTTGTCATTTTAAAGTTTTTACCTTAATTGTGTCAGTCTAGAAATCATTTTGTTTTATAGTAATTCTTGATTCCCTTTCTTAAATGCCTTGCCAATCACCACTCAAGTGAAAATGTCACAGGACTCATTGTTCTTTTTTATAATTCTTTGTCACTGACATTGTCTTCTCTTTGTTGATTGTTACAATTAAGGAACAAATTAAAAAAGTAAACTCCACTGAAAAAAGTTAAATAAAAAAGAACTGGAAAATGCCTACTAATGATTTTGCAGCAGTAAAATGAAAACAGAAAAACCCAGCTAATAAAGCAAGGAGTTTAAGCAGCATTACACTCATTAGGCATTTTCCAAACAGTGACATTTAACAAAGAACAGAAACAGGTGCAAATGACAACAAAATGTTAAAGCATAGCAGCTAATCCATTTGTGTCATTATTAGTAAGTAACATTTTTAAACAGAAAAGACATTTCAAAATAAATAAGTGCGAAAAATCATAACAAGCAAGATCAAGAAATGGATAAACCCTACTGGGATATCAGGGTTATCACAATAAATGTAGAAAATTGTGAAAAAGCATAAATTAGTTGGAATGAAGGCCTTCATACAGCCATTGCTGGTGAGTAACCAGGCTTTACAGCTGAGGTGTGGGGCGCAGTGGCTACCAGAATCCATTCAACTGTCCAGCCATCCTGCTTTTATAGCTGTAGGATTAAAACCTGCCCTGATGATATTGGGCACAAGAAAAACACCACTGCCAGACAGAGTCCCTAGACAGATCATCACAGAGACGACTCACTCACCCATAGTGCAAGTTTATCTGTCAATTAAGTTTTTAGGGTATGAGAGGAAAAAACCTGCAAAAAAAATCACACATTCTCACAGAGAATATGGAATATCCATATAAGTAGTGGGCAAGCCTAGAATTTGAATTCACTCCACTGGCACTGTAAGGCAGCAACACACTGAGGCGATTTCACCAGAAATAGACATTCATGCCGGCTAACTTCTAAATTTGATTTCAAACCTGGTTCATTGAACGGCTCATTTCATTTTACAGCTTGCCTTATTTCTCTGTCTGATATTCCAGAAATTCGTGTTACTTTTATCTGCTATTTTTAACTGTAGCAGCTGTTAAAACACAGGTGCCAGTAATACTTTAGTTAAGGTACTACAAAAATGCATCTATTATGCATTTACAACTGGACCTTAAGAAAAACTTCTTTGGGTCTTCATAGCATTTATAAAACATCAGTGAAGTGTTTATTCAGCTCTGCATTGTGTCCTATTTATAAAACTTCACGTTAGAGTGGTCTGGAGTGGCTTAACTGAGACACATGTCTTTTGATATCACATCTTTAGTATAAGACCTGTGAATTCTTCATATTATCTTGTAATTTCACCATCATGTCAATATGCCCCAGAGATGAATAAACGAAATGTTTTATACTGTAATTGTTACAAAGACCAAAAGAAGTGTTTGTTAAGGTCTTGCTACATAAGAGTAAATAGATGCTTTTTTGAAGTACCTAAACTAAAGTGGTACCCAGGTGTCAATGTAAATTCTACATCTCTTAGTGTTGTCTTTATTGTAATTAATTTTCTGTGAAGAGTTTTTGCTTCTTAGTTGTTTTTTACCTAAACAGTTGTGGCGAACAGAGGGTGGAACAGAACCTCAAAGCCCAGACACAACTTTACCCACACAAATCCCAAGTTCAAATTAATATTTGTATTTGACAAGATACGCTACACAAGCTTCTTCTTTGTCTCCTTCCACAATGTACCACTTTTTCTTTTGTTTCTTTTACTTCCTCCTAACCAAAGGGTGAGTGTTGCCATACAACACTCTGGACTCTGAATCTCCAGGGGGAAGTGTGGTGTTATGGGTCCACAGCTCTCCCAGCAAAGGCCAGTTAAATAAATAATCGCCGTGCTGGATGACTCTCCGCATAAGGCCGCGGACGGCAGCGGGAGTTGGTGACTTGGGCTGTGTATTCCCCAGTGTGGGCGCCCCAGTCGCTGTGGAACCCAAGTCGCTGTCTGGAGGAGCCTACCGGAGCCAGGGGTTGGTGAGGCAATCCAAACAGCTGAAGCAGGACAGTGCAGAGAAGGTCAGCTGCATGTAGAGCGACTCCCCTGTTGAGAAGCCCAGGTGGGAGTAACAAGGGGGGCTGCCAGTAGAAGGATGCACCGGATTTTTAAAAGGACAGCTTTCTGCATGGTTTTAACCTCGTTGTTTTAAAGATGTTTTCTATTGGTTTTAACCTCCACTTCACAACTGTTTTATGGATTATTTATTTAATGAAGATTATTGAATTGCACAGCACTTTGTTTGAACATTTGATTGTCTTTTAATAAAAGCACTTTTGCACTTCTACCATCCCCTTGCTAATTGTTATTGCCCCACTGTCTAGCTCATCGGTGACATTACCGATGGTGTTGGGTTCAAGGGCTCCCTAACAGCCGATGGGAGCATGGAGCAGAACCCGCATCGTCACAGGGAGCGGGCAAGTTCCCTTTCATCCTGGATCTGGAAATACTTCTGGTACAGCAACATTACCACCAAGAAGCACTTCTGGGTCAGGCAGAACTCCCAAGACCCCAACAGAAATGCACCCCAAGAACTACATCTCCCATGTAGACATGCAAGTGTCCACACAGGAACAATACCAGAGGGAAACTGCTACACAGCATACTGGGGAAAATATAACCTCGGTAGGCAGTCGCCTCTGTTATTTCAGGCCAGGCTCCTGGGAGGAAACTTTGGCATACACTTGCTGCTGTTTCTCTCTGAGGAAAAACATTTTGTGTTAAATCTTACACTTTTTGCACTACGTTTCACTTTCTCTCACTCTGTATTTATTCATTAATGCAAATTAGGGTAATGCTACTGTTTATGAGGATGTGGATATTTTATGGATCATTTCTTCTGCTGTAATGGCCTCCTAGTTGGGAAAGGTGCCAGTATTCAACCCGGCCGGGATACTCATCCAGAGTTCTGCCTTGGCACAATCAACTTTATGTGTGTTCATCGTTAATGGAATAGAATAGGATAGAATGAAAATGAAATTGCTTTATGAGACAAGGACATTTACACAAAAAAGTAATTTGACTTTTTGGTTGCTGACAGTGGCACATTAAATACACACATGAAAATAATCACTGAAAGAAAATGTGAAAAAATGAAGTAAAATTTAAAATTTGTGTCAAATACTAAATACCAACTCTGTTAACTACACATACTCTAGTGACCATTGTATCAAACTGTGAGCTGTAAGAAATAGATCAAAGGTTAATAAGATTCATTGCTTGGGGGAAAATTGCAATAATCTTGCTTGCAGGTTTCCTGGACTCAAAGATATACAGATCTTTCATTAAGGGCAAGTTACTACTGACCAAATAATATGTTGAAGTCTGGCCTTGTCCTCAACAATAATTGTGCCATGAAACACAGTAATGGAGGATGTGAGGATGAACTCAAAGATTGCAGAGTAGAGGGGTCTAGAAATGGCTTTGGTAACTTAAAATTCTTTAACTGTCTTAGAAAATACATTCCCTGTTGAACCTTCTTAATAATGGAGTTGATGTGTTACCTTCCCTTTTGAGATTCCCTGATGTTATAATACCTAGGAATTTGGAGGACTTCATAATAGTGACTACGGAACCACAGATGTTTGTATGAGTTACAACTATTAAATTTGTAGTTATTATGTAATCATTTTTTACAATCTATTACACACACTATATATATTGTCACGCACACGCGTTTAGGGAGCCGCGGAAGGACCCAAACTGTTACGTGAAATCGCATGCCAGAAGGGAATGGCGGAGTACTAACCTCACTCTCTTTGTTTCAGCAGAAAAAAGGACACACCACCACCATGACTCCAGCGCAAGTAACTAACCTACTTCCGCATTCCCTCTGTCGACTCCTGATGACATCAACGTCCCAGAAACCCTCTTGATACCTTCCCAGCAGCCTTCACTCCTTATTTCCGGTCCCTCTCCATAGACTCCCCCATTTCACCATATTGTTGTCTAATGTCTATTGTCTTGTACAATAACCTGACCTGCAAAATTATCTTTACAGTATACGGGGCCGGAAAACCCCAACCCTTTATGCTTTGTTTTTTCTTTCTTTTACAGTGGCGTAGTCGGCAGGATACACAAAGTCCGATAATATGACTGAAGGGCAGGACCTGAACGCTATCCTAACGGAAATGGCAACACAGCTCCAAAATCTACAGCACGAGCAAGCCGCAACGAAGCGCGAGTTGGAGGAGACCAAAGCGCGACTTGCATCAGCTGAATCGGTAAGACCGGAGCCCGCCCGGCCTCCGCCTCCTCCGATTGTACCGTTATCAGAGACGGATGACATCGAGTCATACCTCGTCATCTTTGAGTGGATATATATATATATATATATATATATATATATATATATATATATATATTGTCACACATGTGTGACTAGGAGTGAGCTGAAACGACCATGTGAAGATAATTCCACACTAGGCCAGGGGGTGGCAGGTACACTAAACCTAATTCTGTTATCTCTGCCGACCAAACACAGGAAATCCAGTCTGATTTCACATTGATGACATCACTTCTGGTACTGGCGCCAAGAATGATGTCACTTCTGGTTCAGGCGGCCAGGACAACCTCACTTCTGGTTCCGATGCCACGGATGATGTCACTTCCGGTTCTGTTGCCAAGGACAACGTCACTTCCAGTTCTGGTGCCAAGATGACATCACTTCTGGTCCGGACTCTTTAAAACAGCAGTTCACTTCAGGACTCAATTCCATGCACATGAGTGCATGACTCTGTGACTGCCTTGTTTGAAGACAAAGGAAAGCTTTTTCTTTCCACAGCACAACCTTCTCATATATTCTTGTACACATTGCTGTGAACATCACAAAAAAAGAGAGCAGACATTAAAAGGGTAAAAGAAAGAAGATCTCTGAGATGATGGAAAAATGATGGAAAAATACTAAAGGAGTGGGAAAGCACTGGTAAGGTTTGTAAAAGGAGGGCAAGCAAACTTAAGTAAGGTAAAATGAAGAACAAAAATCAGTGATCAAGGTCAAGAACAAAAATCCAAAAAAAAATAAATAATGGAAGTGACACACCAAGCATGCAAATTGTCAACTATTTATATACTTATTTATCTATTTTTTCAAAAATATACATATCAAGAGAATGTTCTGCCACCAATTGAAAAGTTGCAGATGGAATTAGGTATTGAGTGGGTAAGGAAATGAAACTAATACCAAGGAAACTAAGTGAGACATTAAACCAGAAAATCAATCCTATCTTTCATCAAAGCTTCAATAAAAACTCCATAATCAAAGTCAAAACTATGTTTTGTTGGCCAGAGGAACTAAAAAGAAGATTGCTAAGAATTTCAGAGTGTATCCACAAATTAAGATTACCTCAGATACATGTATTTATGTATTCATGTATTGCTGCTCAGATGATGCTACTCAGTGAAACTTCTGGTAGACATCCCATAAGGACCCATTGTCACATCGTTGCGACAGGAGGGAGCTCAAAATGGCAGTTAAATCATTTAAACTTGTCTTAGCGTGGTCTTAGTGTGCATTGCTGCTGGCACTGCATGCACCCCCACTACTTTCAGGTAACTTCCTGGACTCTTTTTCTCTTAAGTACATTAATTCTTACAGCTCCTTACTTTTGCGTAGCCAGCTATGTGCTGCTGTCACATTCTGCAACACAAGCAGACTAAACAGATATCCTTCCACAGCATGCACAAAATAATTCCAATCACTCACAGGTTCAAATGGGCAAAACAGGCCTATTACACTTGACTTGGAACAGCCAGCAACACTTCCTCCCAATGGTGTTCCTCCATGCTGCTGCCACAGCCACTTCTCTCCTAGAGTTTCCTTACCATTACCCCATAGGTAAATGCACCCTTTAATAACTCATTATAAAAGAAAAGCTATAATTAGTTGCCTTTACTTTACAAAATGACTTCTGTAGTATCACAGGAAGATAAACAGAAATTGAAATATCAAAAAATTGAAAACAGTTCCTTAGTATCAATGGACTGGAAGTTTTTCTGATTTATCCCAACAAAAAAAAAAAACTCATTTATGTACTTACAAATTTGACACATACTTTAGCGTGAGACATCAGGAGGTACCTCTTTTAAAAGGAAAAGAAAAAGCTTGTTCTTCATCTTCCATTTTCCTCACGTTTTAATAAACTCCTCATAACCTCAGGCCACTTTTATTCCTTAGGATGGACTTGTGCAAAAGCAGCTCCTCACTGTCTTCCTGACTTCCTCCTTTCTACTTCCTTACTATTTCTTAGTTTCCCCACCAATCATATTGCACCGGACCTCTACGAAACCGTACTGGATAATTCCATTAAGGGCATATATATGCAAATCACATTAAGGTATACTATAAATATTCCAAACCCATAGGGAATTACATGCACAATTATTAGACAGAAAACCATATTAGCAAGACTACTACAAAGATAACTCCTGCTTATAGCTTCTTGACTGCTATGTTCTAGAGTCCAAATATTTAAGATTGTTTTAGCTTGTCCAGGTTTCTATGTATGCATTGCAATGTCTGGCACCGTTGTTATTACTCCTATGTTTTTAGACTATTGCTGTCTGCTTCAAAGTTTTTGATCAGCATAAGTAAATGGATACTTAGTGGCACTATTTCCCATCTTTTCCCCAACAGACAGATGCTCCGGGCACAAGTTAAAAGAACCAAGAAGTAGTTTAATTGTGTTCTTCTTTTACTAACGTGCCTCCAAAGCAACAAAGCACACCTCCCAGCAAGCTCTGTCACATTCCTCCTGACTCCAGTTCGCTTGCTAGGTCTCCAACAGTTCTTTACTGTATATTGACCCGGAAGTGTTTCCTTCCTTCTGCCCTTGTGACTTGCCAGCACATCCAGGTCAGTTGGAGAACTTTAGTTTTCTTGTCAACCCGGAAGTACTTCTGCGTTTCTTCCCACGTGATCCGCTAATACTTCCGGGCAAGGTGAGCACTTAGACTTTCATCATCTTCTCACATTGTCCCCTGGAGGCAACCAAGCATGGTTCTGTTTCCGAACTCTATGTCCCATAGTGCCCTGCAGGAATCTGGAACACCGCTGCAGTCCAGGGGAGCTGCCATCAAGCGTCTTAGGGGAGGCAGCGTCCTAGAAAAGCTGCCTTCCCCCATGCTTCAATCGTAGGGTTGAGCTGCCGTCTCTTACATCAGATCATAGATAATGTGTAGGGTTTGTCCGAACAAGAACACAGAAAAAATTTCTGCCCAGTTCTTATGTGGCCAATTTAAATGTGAGACAACCCTTTAAAATATGGTGAGAAAATGTCTCAACATTTTAATTCAGACTGAGTTGGGCTTGTCTTACCTCTCAACTTGGTGCAAAGACCAAAGAAGTGGGCACTTCAGTTGTCATTCATCTTCCTGCAGGTGCTTTGGTGAAATATCCAAATGAATTTGTAAGTAAGTTGTTGCGTAAATCAAAGCACAAAGAGAAGAAAAATATTCTGATACTCCAGTTAAACAAAAGAGGCACTATATAAGGTGTGGAAAGACAGCCCCCGGACAGAGACAGACAGATACCAAATGTCCAAAACACATGTTTATTGCTGTTCTCTCTCTATACAACACCACACAATGCTCTATTAGCCAAACTCAGTCCCTTCTTTCTTTCTCTGTCCTTGAATCCTTCTGCTGCCTCTACTCCTCTCCCCAAAGCTCGTGTTTCTCCTCCCGACTCTGGCTCCTCTACTGGAGTGAGGTGACCCCTTTTATGCAGTACCCAGATGTGCTCCAGGTGCTCTGTGACAATCCTCCGGCGACACTTCCTGGTGTGGCGGAAGTGCTGCATGAGTACCCAGAAGCACTCCAGGTGTCCCTGGAATTCCTTCCGGCAGCATCTCCACAGGCCCCAACAGGGATAAGCTTCCCAGCTCTGTTCTGGTGGCCCCCCAAGCAGACCAGGGTGGCTGCCCTCTTGTGGCCCAGGGGAGGTATTGTTCCTCATATGGACCTTAAAGGCATCCCGGCTGGGTAGGGTCCTCAGCCATCTGCCACAAAAGAGATCTGAATTGTCTTGTTCAGATGGTCAAAGATGTCCACTTCCTGTGTTGATGGTGTTATATGGGATTCAGACTGGAAGGTGCGGGATTCGTTTCTGGA
This sequence comes from Erpetoichthys calabaricus, assembly GCF_900747795.2. NCBI lineage: Eukaryota > Metazoa > Chordata > Cladistia > Polypteriformes > Polypteridae > Erpetoichthys > Erpetoichthys calabaricus. The sequence continues at coordinate 69,933,574 of NC_041395.2, forward strand.
GGACAGTATTCTGTGCTGTGGATGGAAATGGAAATGAGTCATCAAGAGTGCCACCACAAACCCGTTTCCCCTTCTGTAACATAGAAACCATCCCCACAAAGGACTCATCGACCTGATGCCAGTTAATTTCATCATATGTTGGTCTATCATCTGGACTGTGCGTTAGCTGAAAATTGCATCAGATAAGGGTAAAACTGCTGGATCTGTTGTAAACACTGAAAAAACTTTGAGGTGCTAACTTGTTTGGGAAATAAAGAAGCAGAGAACAAGTTGATCGAGCTAGCATACTGGCAAGCAGCTGCTGTAATCTTCTTGCATTTTTGTTCAAGCTTGGTGTTTTTTTGTTTTTTTTTTCTCTTTCCCTTCTTGATATTCAATTCCCACCTCCTCCCTGTTCATCTGACTAACTTAGTATTCATGTTGATTTATCTTATAGATAAAGTCAGAGTGAAGATAATATCAGTTTAGTTTCCTGGCTTGAAACTTTGTGGTACAGAAAGCATTCAGGCACATCAAACTTCCAGACTGACGCCCTGTGACTTCTGGTGCCTTATTAAAATTTTTCTGCATGTGGGTATCTCTGAAAACTTTCATTCAGCACGGTTTTGAAGGAGCTCCATAAGCACACCATAATAGTGCTTTAAAAATTTCGTCACAGTTGACTTTTACATTATTGTATGTTGCTCTGAAAATCACTAGTGAACCTCATATTGTTTATGCTCTACCCCTAAGCACCCTCACATTAGCTTTCTCACCATATTTGTTACAAAAGGGGGCTCTTTAGTATTTAAATGTGCTGTCTTTAAATTTTTTTTTAACTTATACAAAAGCAGGGGACAAAATGCAGCATTTCAATAAAGCGGGGAGTACTTGGAATTTGTGATACATTCTACGAAATGCTGTTACTCCTTATCTTGTAGGGTAATAACAATTTATTTGAAAAGCAGCAAGATTCTGGTAACTATCTCCAGTCCAGCTTCATTAAATGAACTGCAGAAAATTGCCCTTGAATCGGTCAAATGTGTAACTTTGGTCCGCAGAGAAACAAAGTTGAATAGTCCTAGAATTGACGCTGACAGAATCTTGACACACATGAAACATCATGAATAAATAAGCCCAGAGCTGGGAAAAAACTCAACAGTGAATCGCAGTCATTCTGTATGATATGCTTACATGTTTTTTTTTTTTATAATGAGCACAAGCATTAAAGGAATTTACTTTACAAGCAATTAATATCATAATAAAGCCTAATTCAAGTTTTATTTGTCTTATGAAATAAGTGCACCTTAATTGGCATTTGTCTTCACAAAAACAATAATATTAAAATAATTTAATTAAAAAATGAAACATTATATTGCACATGCTGTACAGTATTTACAAAATTGTGCATAAATCTTACATACCTAGATATTTAATGTTAATTTTGTCTTGAATGTTTATTTTTTGTATTCTATATTATTTTATCAGGAGAAAAGAGAAAATCTCTGTTGTTCACACATTTAATTTCAAAAATAAATGTTACAGAGAAATGTATACATTTCACTATTGAAAGTAATACAGACCACTTTCCAGATATAAACTTGATTATTTTATAAGCTATAAAACCCAGTGTCTGTGCTAGTGATGAATGACATAATTGAGCCAAACTGATTAACTTGAGTAGAAGGAATCAAACTAAGTGAAGGTCAACTAAAAGGTGAAGGTGTGCCAGATGTGACAGTTTAACCTTCAAGTCATCAGTTCTTACACCATGGCAAGAATGAGAATAACAGTCTAACACAAGGCGGTCCTCCTGTGTCAGCAAAGTCTCTCCAAAGAAAACAGGAGTTTCACAATGTGTGACTTAAGCCACCCTGAATACGTACAAGGAAACAAGCAAGTTCATGAACAAGAAACAAGACCATGGAAACAGAGTGCAGCAGATGAGATGCATACATCAAGCTGATGTCTACTCTAAATAGGAAGAAGTCCAACTCTGCTATCAGCTCTGAGGTCCAAGAAACCACAGCAATACCAATACACCCCTCTATGGTCCAGAGCATTCTTATCAGAAGTGGCCTTCAAGAAAGAGGTGCTGCCAAAAAGTCAATCCTCCATGGTGGACATAAAGCCAAACCTACACATGAAAACAGAATGTCTGGGGTGCTGAACAATGGCAACAACTGTTCAGGAGTCGGACCAAAATTTTTGTCTCAACCAGAAGGCAGTTTGCTTATAGGAGAGCTAGGTATGATACATGGATGAATAAGTGTATTCAAAAGTGGATTACAACAGAGGTTCCCTGCAGGTTTGGGGCTGCATTTCTGCTAGAGGAGTTGGTGATCTCATCAAAATGATCAGAATTCTCAATAATGAGAAGTACAAAACAGATTCTTATCCATCATTCAAAGCCATGAAGGAGGCATCTGATTGGTCTTAACTTCATTCTGCAGCAGGACAATGACTCCAAAACACTACCAAGGTCATAAAGAACTATTTTCAGCATTAAGAATAACAAGGAGTTGTTATACAGATGACCTGGCCTCCACAAAGCCTTGATTTCAACATCATAAAGGCTCTCTGGGATTACCTGGAGATACAGAAGGAAGTGACGGCCAGAATCTGCTCAAGAAGTGTGGTGGGTTCTCCAATACGCTTGGAACAAAGTACTGGATGATTTTCTTATAAAATCGCACAGCAGTCAGAGATATATGTGTGAATAAGTCTATGGTGTCCTGGATAATGGACTATTTGTCGGCCAGAACACAGTTTGTGAGGCTCAAGGAATTAGTCTCTGTTAAACATATTAGCAACACTACAGCACCACAATCCTGTCTCCTTTTCTCTTCAATCTGTACACTTCCAACTATAAACAAAACACCAGGGGCCTCATATATAATGCCGTGTGTAGAATTCACACTAAAACATGGCGTACGGACAAAACAGAAATGTGCGTATGCACAAAAAAAATCTAGATGCATCTAAAATCTGTGCATACACCAGCTTCCACATTCTTCCACTACATAAATCCCGGTCAGCATGAAATGTAACATACATGCACGCACCTGCCGTCCCACCCTGACCCCTCCCAGAATTATGCCCCTTTGAATAAGCAAATCAATATAAATAGCCCCTTATGTTTTGCATTCTGTTGAAAGAAAATAACACCTCCAACCCCAACACAATGATTATAGGAGCACCGTAGGGCTGCGTGCTTAGCCCCCTGCTCTTCACCCTGCTAACTCATGATAACACAGCCACATACAGCTCTAATTACATTATAAAATTTGCTGATGACACAACTGTGCTAGAATTGATAAGCAAGGATGACAAATCAGTATTTTAGAGAGGAGGTGAAACAGATGGCCTTTTGGTGCAGAGACAACAATCTATCACTCATCATTTATAAGACCAAAGAATTAATTGCTGACTTTAGGAAAAAAAAACACCCTGATCATACCTCAGTCTGCATCAATGGCATGCTGAGTGCCTGGTTCCTCGGTGTGCAGATAACTGAGCACCTCACATTGACAACAATACCACTTCCTTAACTAAAAAGGCCCAACAGAAACTTGAAGCAAGCAAGCCTCTCGTCTCCCATTCTCACCACATTTTTCAGAGACACTAATGTGAGTGTTCTGACCAACTGTATTGTGGTCTAGTATGGAAATTGCAACAAGTCTGACTACAAGAGACTACAGAAAATAGCGAGGTCAGTGGAGAATACTATTGGAGTGCCTCTTCCTTCTCTCGAAGATATGTTCTCCAGAGGCCTTGTGTATAAACAGTGCACATGCACAAAAATGTTTCTTACGCCCGTTTCCACACTCACATCGCAATATATAAAAACTAGACTTGGAGTAAAGCCACGTACATTTTCACGCCAGCTCAAACCATAGCGTACATAAGTTTTGGCTCATTTTTGCACAATGGCAGCACCGAGCGTCAAAGCAGTGCTACTGTTCCTGAGTGGCTTCCCTTTATTTTTTAGATTCACAATCCCTGATGTAGCATTATCAAATACCCTGACATTAACCGCATATCTTTTTTTAGTTTAAGGCATCTGATTGTAATCAACCTGTAACCATATAATGGTGCATGGAATGGCCAAACTATTCCAAATAGCTGTTTTAGCATTGTTACTCTCAGTGCACCGCTGAGTATTTAACCCACTGTATCTGAGTGTGGAATAACATCTGTACAGCAGCTGATCGTAAATCTCTACCGCAGTTTGCGTCAAGAGCGGAGAGAATTATCAGGGTACAGCATCTAGCACACACTGCCTCAGCCATGCACACAGTCTATTTGAACTCCTCCCCCATTTGGCAAACGCTTCAGAGCCTTTCCTTCATGAACCTTGCTGTTCAGAAACAGTTTCATCCCAAGAGATATCAACACACTGAATCAGTCCATCAAGTACTCCGGGTAGAACTGTTTGTACTTATAAGTACAGATACCTCACTGTAAACTTGCATTACAGCAGTAATATTGCACAACCTGAGCCACTTATGCTTTCATATTATATATTTTTCATTTTTTATTGTATTATTATTGTTATTATCATTATCATTATTATTATTATAATTTTTTGTTGTTATTTTACCACTTTATAGGAAAATAAGTTTATGGAGGATTTACATATTGAATCTCATTGTACCTTACAATAGCAATAAAGGAATTCAATTCAATTCAATAGAAGACAGCATGTATTTACAGATGATGATGACTGGCTTCTAAGTTGAGTTAGATTTCCAGGTGCTATTTTCTTGGAGCTCTTGATATCATTTTTAAGATGAAATGCAGTAAAGTATATATATTACATTATACAGATACATTTTTAGCTTTTTTTAAATAATGTATACTGTTATTAAATGTGTGGACACGGTGGACAGCGTTAGCGATGAACTGGCACCCTGTTCAGGGATTGTTCCTGCCTCTCGCTGTATGCTTCCTGGGACTGGCACAACCCTGGATGGATAGATTGATGGAATAATTAAACATGTATTATAAATACATTTCAATGTTCCTTAAAAGTTTTAAAGAATCTGTGTTATAAGCTTACAGATGGCTTGACATTTATTAAAGAGCTGATTGTGTGGTGATTGGTTACTTGGAGAAAGAAAAGGAAGGAGAGGAATCGGGGGTTAGTATGTTTGAAAGAGACAGTATTGTATAACAGATAGGGAGCACTCTCACTTCCTTGAACCCTCGGACACCACGCCAGACACCAGGTAAAAGTCCAATAATTATTTTTATTCGGACAAATACGTGCACCAAGCACCCTCCACTCCATAATACTCATACAATAAACAACACTACAATACAATAATCAATCCTCCACTCCCAGACGCGTTGCCACCCTTCTACCCAGCTCAGCTCAACATCTGGGATCTCCCACAGTCCTTTTATAGTCCATGACCCGGAAGTGTTTCACGCTCTCTGTCCATGTGACTAGGAACACTTCCGGGTCACATAAAAAACTTTTCTTCTTCATCCCGGAAGTACGTAATTCCTCCTGTCGTTGTGACTAAGACGTACTCCCGGGTTATAGATAGATAGATAGATAGATAGATAGATAGATAGATAGATAGATAGATAGATAGATAGATAGATAGATAGATAGATAGATAGATAGATAGATAGATACTTTATTAATCCCAATGGGAAATTCACATTCTCCAGCTGCAGCATGATGATACAAGGGCACGTAAGAGTCTCTGGGCCTCCCTGCAGCGTCCTCTGTTGGCCCCCAAGGTATCCAGCAGGGCTGGATAAAACTCCTCTGTCCATGATTCCCTGCTGGTATTCGGGGCACCTCCATGCTGCAGGGAGAGCTCCACCTGGCGGCCTGGGGGTATTGGCCGGGATGAAAGGCCGGCCATATTCCACAACTGCTACAATAAATTATGTCATTGAAGGTTGCGCATGGCACAGCAAGCATCTTGCAGGAGGCAGGAACACTCTCTGGATGGGGCGCCAGCTCGTTGCTACCATTGTGCCACTGTGGCCCCATGTTTAATATATGCTTTAATTCATTTCATCATGAAATTATGTCAAGTATACATCCTAGTATTTAAATTGTTCAGAGAGCTGTAATATCATGAATGTAACATATTCTGTATCCTGTCGGTGTAAGAGAAAGCCCATTTAAAAAGCAAGTAGTGATTCACACACATAGAGTACATAGAAGAACACACAGAATATGAAGCATTTAATGTGCTACTTTAGCTACGATGGGATGTGAGAAACTAGTAAACTAAAAGATTTTAAGATTAAGTTTATGACGTTCTACTTTAATGACAAAATAAACTATGTGATTAAAGTGGAAATTTTGTGACAAACTTTTTTCCCCAATGTCTTCTTATTTTTTTTCTTTTCTCTGTACCCTAATAAGCTTCCATATGACACTCAGACGGTGGGCTACGACTCTCCTTTTCACGGGACTTTGATACTTGACCACTTCTTTTTTATTTCGGGCACCATGCGATTTCTGAACTTGAACTTTAACTTAAATCAGCTTTCTTTTGTTGTTTATATAACTGCTTAAACCAACAAATAATAAGTTTTTCCTTGCCTCCTCTTGGCATTTGCTGATATTCTTCTTTTTTCCCCATGCTTTTGCCATTGTCTGTTCACAGAACACTGAACTTAAAGGAATATTTATATTGATTTGCATATTCAAAGAGGCGTAATTCTGGGAGGAGTCTGGGAGGGGCGGCAGGCACATGCACGAGCATTACATTTCACACAGACTAGGATTTATGTAGCAGAAGTGCGTGGAAGTTGGGTTATGCACAGTTTTGTGCGTCTGAATTTTTTTGTGCGTATGCACATTTCAACTTTTGTCCGTATGCCATGTTTTAGTGTGAATTCTATGCATGCCATTATGTATGAGGCCCCAGATGTTGTGTCCGCAAGGCCTGCTGCATTATGCACAACCTCTTTTACCCCTATCACAGATTCTTCATTCTTCTACCATATGGAAAAAGATAATACAGCATGGTTTTTGAAATTATGGGTCACGTTGCGGGTTGTGTAGGATTGTGACTCACTGTTATATTTAATGAGAATGGTTCACGTAAGCTCTCAAAGACATTAAGAAGGGCAAGATTTGGTCAGTATAAAAAAGTTTAAGAAATCCTGTAATACAGATCTGTTGGTTATGTGATAGCTTTTTTCTCCCTGGCTGTCAGACCCCTCAAAACAATGTGGCCCTCCATGGTTTTCCACCCTACCCTTATATTTTAGATCATGATCTCTCATTTTATGCACAAGTCATTTTATCCATCATGTCAAAAGATCTGTCATTCCACTGATCTGTGGAACTTACACTAAATGGGTTTCTGTGCAATTCTGTGTAGCAGCTAATTGTAATTGTAATGGAATGTTGCCTGTTTAAATAGAATGTCTGTTTCAAAATTTTGTCTGTTTGTGCACACTGTCTTGTCTTATTTTGGTTTTTGGTACACTGTATTAATCCCCAAGGGGAAATTGTCTTTTCATGTGACCTTTGGGGGTCAGAGTGCAGGGTGAGCCATTGTACAGTGTCCCTGAAGCAATTTTCAAATTATGGGCCTTACTCAGGGCCCATCTGAGTAGAATCCTTTTTGGCAGTAACAGGATTTGAACCAGCAACCTTCTAGATACCAGCGCAGATCCTTATTTGTACAATGTGTAGAATGTAAGCTTCGTCATTTCGTATCTCTGTATACTTGTATATGGTTGAGATGACAATAAAGTTTATTTTGATTTTGATTGTCAGCCCACTGGAGATATTAGAGAAGGAAACAATGAAGACAAAACTGTGTGAACAATTCTGCACATCCCCTCTCTGACACACTAGCATTGAGTACTTTCTGCGAACAAGTTATTCAGCAGAAGTGTGTCAAGAAACACTACTGGGGTTCAACGAGAAAAGAGGGGACACTGTAACTAATGGAGTAGTTTCCTTTTCAATCCACAGAACAGAGAAGATGCCTGGTGAGAGCAATAGATCCTGAAAAGCTCCATCCTTTCTGGCCAGGTCATTATAAAACCAGACGTCCCCAGAAGGAGGTGTCACATTTTGGACTTAAGCTACCATTGGATGGAGCTTTCCAAAAGCCAGTCCTGCTCTAATGAGCCATTAGTGTTTGATGCTTGAAAAAGTGTATTTAGCGGCCATTGTCTGTTTATTTTTTAGGTTTTTTTTTAACCAATGTTAAGTGGGGTTGTCTGGTTAGCACCTCAACTTACTTTTAGACTTCTTCAAGTCTGTTACTTGTCCACACTATCTATGTTTGTAGTTGGCACCAGTTTGCTTGGAGAAAGGGTACCATCAAGATGGCAGATAGCAGAAGGCACTCTCAAAATAAACCTCCATACAAGAAACAGGCTAACAGTGGTAGGGGAGAGCAACTCTGCTTGCAAGAGTAAGGCAGTAGATACCGAAACAAAAACAGGCAGGGCTGCTAGATCATTTAACAGAGAGTGATGAAAACCTGAACAAGTGGTGAATTTTGTGGGAGACTGCAGAAAATTGGTTTGAACTCTTTGTTTCTAATCCAAAATTATGAAATTAGCATTCATGAGTGATAGCAGATATGAAATTAAAATGGATCCAGTGTTTAGGTGAAGTTCATACAGATGAAAAAGAGAGCAATTTCATTAATGTTGTGAGATCAGAAGTCAGTTTGAATATTTACACATTGCATTGGCAGACAGGAAGTAATACGGATTATTTATGAAACAAAGTGTGGAGTTTCATATATAGGCATTACAGAAAATACATCCAGAATCAAGACTTGATTACTTCACTCTCACTACTGATACTGAACATTTAAAGACATAAAGACTGATAGCTGCCATTGTTGAGGAAAAAATGCTATACATTTAAAAGACAGCCCATTAGAGGCTAAGAAAACCCAAAGTCGTGTAAACAATGAAATGCCTCAATTTGCTGAGCTTAATAGCTTCTTTTGATACATTTCTCTGTACTACTATTGGATTTTTTTGGCTAAAGATCAAACATTGCCAGATTGTGACATCCCTCCTCTTACAGTTGTCATAAATGAGTTAGTAGAAGTCATACACGTATTGATATTGAGCTAAATGATTAAAATATTATGGCCATTTGGTAAATATGGAGAAGTGCTCATTAAAGTGTAACAGCATTGCTCTCACACTCCCTCCTCTCGCTCCCAGTTGGTTTAATAACAGTTTTCTCAGGTTCACTCAGGTTGGCTGGCTGGTTTCTGACACCAGCCTACTTGACTTGCTTTTTATGACATACATGAGGGACGGAGATCTTATTGTAACCCAAGGTCGCAAGAGAAACATCTAACAGCATATACTCTATAAAACATCAACAGTAAATAAACAAAGTGGCATGGCTAGCAGAAATATTCTGAAAGTATTTGTGTATATATAATGACAAAAAAAAAATCATGAGAACTTGACATAGAGAATATGGTGCACATATTTTTATCCATTACGTTTAAGTCACATTTATTATAATTTATTTAAATAGAAATTACCTTGTGTCTAACTATATAACCATGTGTTATTACAGTTTATTTACTATGTAAGCAGACAGACATTATTGTTAAATATGTATTTCTCAGTGTTATTCCATATCTGATAGTCTATTTAACTGTGCAGTTAATTAGCCTGTATGGTACTGGAAGTAATAATGCTTAGTTACACTGGTAGGTAATTACTATTGATGTGCACTGAAATTAGGGATGCACATGTATGGTTAGCTAGCGTGTTTATCAAATGAAACCTCTTTTTTTCTCATTTTCATAACTGATAAAATTCAATGCATGACTGAATTGAGCCATAGCCTAATCTGCCAGCACTAGGAAAAAAAACAATAACCATCTCTGGAGAGGACATAACTCCTTCACAGTGTGTACTTTCACACACATGCTCTCCTACTTACATCTCTCCAATTTTTAAATAATTAAGCTTTCTGAATGGTTGTAGATGTGGGAGGAAAGTGAGGTTTCTAGAGAAAATCCAAACACACTCATAGAAACCATGTAAACTACATACAGACAGCAACCTGCTCAGAACACAGAACAGAATTCTGCACTGACCTCAGTGCTACCATGCAGCCCTTTAAATGACATTTCACTAGTATTTTTACTTCCGTAGATGATACATAATAATCACACAGATTGTGCATTATTGAATACTTAATTTATAACTACACCTTCAAGACAAGGAAAAATGACAAAAGCGGTGTCTCAGAAATAAACCTGTTTCTACCAGCATTTACAGAAATGTCTTCAAATTATTCATCTGCAAATGGAGCTTAAACTTTTTCTAATTACCTCAAAGGATCAATTTCACAAGAAATGTTTATTGTAGGCAGAGCGTCAGCTTTTCTTGTTCAGTAGTAAGATACAGGAGGGAATGAAATCAACTTACAAGGATACTGAGATACAAAACATGATTTACAGATAAAGGAAGAAGAAAGAAGTAAGATCAATAAAATGCAACAACGCAGTGTAATAGGCACCACTGCCTCCAGGTGGAGCAATAAATCCTAGTAATTACATTTAGAGAGGCAGGCCCTGCTCCTGGGCAGCCTGTCATTTCTTTTGTATAACAGGACCCAACTTTCCTTCTGGGCAACATGACTCAGGCCTACCATTTGGGGCATCCTAGAATATACTGGAAAGCACACCTTGTAAAATTCATACACTGAGGCCAATTAATTGGCTGAAAACCATATTAGATTTCCCTCCTGTTCTAAATCTGCTTCTCTGGTTAATATACCCCATGATATGCCATATCTATTAATTAATATCAGGCTGGAGAAAGGTTTGAGTGAATGTACTGTCAGTATATCACTGAAAAAAGAAAATTTGAGCGTTTTATATAAAAATACATTTTGACGTGAAGTGATTAACTGTCATATTTTTTAGACATCAGTGTTGATATTCACGGAGGCAAATCAGAAAAAAAAATTTCCATTTAAAATTTAATGTTTTGATTTCAAAGACACTTCTCCATTTATGAAAGAATTTAGGGGGACTAATGAAAAAGCAGTTTTGTAAATCTCCTAAAAAAGACAATTGTTTTTCCTTCCATACGCTATATCTTCCACTTGATAAATATCTTGAGGAAATCACTGTCTTGTTGAAATTGACATGCAAATTTTGTTTTAGTAGAAAGGATATGAGTAGAATGGAATAAGCGCAAAAAAGCGATCTTTAAGAGATTTTACATTGGATTCCTGGTAAGAAGAAGATAAATTTGACAAGAGGAGAGGAGGCCATTCAGTCCATCAAGCTTGTTTGTTTAGCTAATAGCTAAGCTCTCCCAGTATCTCATCCAGATTTTTCTTAAAGGTTGTCAGGGTTTCTGCTTCAACTACATGTTCTGGTAGTTTGTTCCAGAGTCCCACAAGCCTTTGCATAACGGAGTGCTTCCAGGCTTCAGTTTTAAATGCAGATCCCCGTCATTTCCACTGATGTCCTTGATTATGTGATTTAATTGTCATGAATAAATTGTGACAAAGGCTGCTTAAACCTTTTCAGTAAATAATTTAGATTCCATTCATGTGTAACATGCTTCTGAAAAACAATGTTATTCTAATGTAAAAATCTAAACTACCTTGTACAATTGGCTGATAGAAATCACAGCCAACAACTGAAAAGAAAGAAAGCAACAGTGTGAAGCCTGGAAACAAAACTGAAATTTCAAATATTAATGCAAGTCCTATATAACACTGTAGTGACCACCCTGAAACAGGTGTGAAAGGAAGACACAGCAGGACAAAGAAGCGATTTCAAGAACAGTTTACTCTAAAAGTGCAAAAAATTCACAAATGTAAAACAACAAAGAAGGAAATTGAACAGAATCTATTTACAGTTGCCTATAAACCACTCATTGTTGTGGCTGTGAGAGACGCCCTAAATATTCTGGTTCCCTACACCGAATCCTCTATTCTATTTTATTTTTTTGGCAATCGCACCTCATCCTTATATACCAGATCTTCCCCACCTTCTCATCATCCCCTGAACTATCCAGAAATCCCCGCCTCTCTTATCAGCTCCTCTGTTCAGGGTAACATCCCTTTTCTTCTTTCTAATGTCAATCATTTTCCTGACAGCAGTCATCTGCACTGCTCTCCTCCCTCCCTGCTAGACCAGACCAGCCAGGATGCTACAATACTTTTAATAATCAGAGATTTCACATCATATTAAAGAATAAGATGAGAAAGAAGTAACAGCTACAGTACATTTAATTGCTGTTATCTTGTATTTTTCTTCTACTTCACTCAATGGCATACTTTTTCCCTGGTGCGCCATTCGAATACACATAAACTGTTATTTAGCTTTCTCCATACTGTAAATGCTAATCCATAGGAATCTCATGAAGCAGAATGGTTTTTACTTTATACTAGCCAACCCGCACCGCATAATTATTTATTGATGGGTGAACACTTCCTGAACGACACAGTTGTCCAAATGGGGTGGGTTTGAGGATACAACTGTGAGTGAATGAAAAGATGGAACTCTGAAGAGAGCAACATACAATTGTCCGTGACTGAAAACTGGTTTTGGCAGATACAGGCATATCGTTTTGAAAGTTTGTCCCTGTGCCTTATTAATTGTCATTGCAAAGGCCAATCTAAGAAGAAATTGTCGGCGTGTAAAAGTAAAAGGCAAATTTGAATCTAATGGGGTCAGGGATATCTGGGGAATAAGGACAGTTTGTGAGGTAGGAGCTGCGATAGTTTTACACTCCAGTACATTGCGATGAATGCTGGTAACGGTCAGTCTAGTGCCATCACAGAGACTTCTTGCTGGCATGAGGTTTCTGAGAAGCATGACAACTGAATCTATTTTAATTTTGAGTTTATGCGGAGGCATGCCAGTGGGAGTAAGACTGTTAAGAAATTCTTCGGGGAATGAAACTTGATCTGCGGGATCGTCTGTGACGATGGAGGCAACGCTGGTGAAAGTTACTTCATCGGTAGGGATAAGTTTCAGTACTTGTTCATTAAGGTGTAGCGAGTCTTCGTTGGTGACGCTTAATATAGTTCGCATACTGAGTTGTTCCGGAGTCACAGTTGAGAAGTCGATGTTGCCATATAGATCTTGAACGGGATCAGAAATAAAAGGAAAACAATGTGAAGGTAATGGACGTGGAAGGAGTGTTAGAATTGGCGGGCAGGGCTCTGTCATGCGTGCCATGGTCGGCTGCTTAGTGAATTGTTGGTGGGCGGGGCTCTGTGAGTTGGCGGGCGTGGCTCTGTCTTGCGTCTTGCCTGCCATGGTCGGCTGCCTTAGTGAATTATATATTGTGATATGTGGCCGGCTTGTCATTCCGGCCAATACCCCCAGGCCGCCAGGTGGAGCTTTCCCTGCAGCATGGACATGCCCCGAGTTCCAGCAGGGACTCATGGACTATGTAGTTTTTATGCACAGCCCTGCTGGATGCCTTGGGGACCACCAGGAGTCGCTGTAGGGAAACCCGGGGACTCTTATATGCCCTATGATCCGGAAGTATGTCATACTCCCAGGACAGGAGGAAACGGTGTACTTCCGGGTTAAAGAAAAGGACTGTTTACCCTGACCCGGAAGGAATACGGACTTGTGGGTTGTGCCAGGAACCCTTCCGGGTCAGGGAGTATAAAGGACTACGGGAAAGCCCAGTACGCCGAGCTGAACTGGGAGGTAGGGTGGCGACGTGTCTGGGAGTGGTGGTATTGTGTATGGATTATTGTTTATTGATTACTTATATGAGTGTTGTAGTGTATAGGGTGCTTGGTGCACATATTAGTCTAAATAAAAGTTATATTTGGACTTTTATATGGTGTCTGACGTCTGCTCAGAGGGTTCAAGGGGTCACGGAGACCTCAAGCTTTCACAATATATAGATTCATAAAAACTGGCTTTTGATGCATTATCGATTGCCAGAAAAACTAAGGAAACAGCCTGATAATCAGATTGTTGTAATTTATCTTTAAAGCTTAGCCAGAGTTAATTACTGAGTCTAATGATGGTCAGATGAAAATGAACCAGCAAAAATGGACACAGAATTCGTAACAGAGTATGTATTGCATATACTATTTTGGAAAAAACAGTGCATAACTGAACATTTAAAATGTTAAATTTCACATGATATTTCTCTAGCTGTTATGATTCCACATTTTTCCTTTTTTGTGCATGTTTTTTTCATAAGTACTACATATTTGCATTTGGTGATTCCTTTTTTTTTTCCAGAACATGCTTGAAAGCTCAAGGCCAATACTAATATTTTTTAGTATAATCCCACCAGTACAGATATTCAAAAATAAGAAGAGGCTTCAAGTTGTGCTTGTGCAAGCTGACTACACCTCTGAGAGTAGAGAATGAGCCAGCTGTTTTCAAGCACTGACTGTACCACAAGAAGTGTTAAGGAGTCAGATTCACATGGGTAAGATTAGCAAAAAGCCGTGAAAAAAAGACGTATCAAGAAAAGCAAAGGTTGAAAAGCAGAGAAAGACTAAAACTAACATAAATGCTTTTTTATATTCAACAGTAAAAGTGTCAAAAAACAAACAGGAGGTCCAAAAATTTAATTAGGGAGAGTAAACAGCCATTGCAGTTAAAAAACACCCCTGCAGAGTGTGTTCTTTTTATTTTTTATCACTTTAATTATGTGACTGCTATATAGTATGACCAAACAGCACAGCGAGAAAGGAACGTTAGAGCAAAGTGCTTGTGACAGGAAGAGCATAGGGTCATACCTGGTATTGAAAGTGTACAACCTTAACTGCCAGATTTCAATGGAGGACCAGTAAATCAGAATCAGCTCTTCAGCAGTTTCCACTGAAACTCTGTCATAACTATCGCTTCTATTGAGCTTCCACTTTATGCTGCTGTAGAAAACTTTCACTCTTCTTGCCTTACTTCAACAGCTACAATATCTGATATTAACCATAGATATTAATAACTAATTTTATTCATAATCTGTTAAAAAAACATTCTTTCTGCTGGAGTCGGTGTAGTTTGCCTTGTGCTCTGCCTGTGGCATGTGCATGGGCATAGGGGACAGCTGAAAGACTCTACTGACTGTAATTCTACCTCCACTCCAGGGGTTGGCACTACTTCTTAATGCCTTTTCTCTTCTACCCTTTGCAGACTGAATGATTGATGGCTATAACACCTCTGGAGTCACTTCCAGTGTATGACCTCCTGGAGCAGCCTCATCCTGCCAGAAGGACTCAAAACCAGAAGCTCCACCATCTATGTTAGTTCTAGTAGAACTCGCCTCTAGAAAGATGAACGCAACTTATTGTGTGCTTTTGTTTTTGTATAATCCTTTAATTATACGCCGTCACCAGGCTGGTACCCTGACTCTTTATTATTGTCTTGGTTTTCTCTTAAACTTGTCTATTTATGTTGCCAGACTACACTTGTTATGCAGCAGTCACATCAATAAAGTGGTTTGGAATTCTTCGGTCTGTGCTTGAACATTTTGCTTTTTTGCTATGCTAATTTGAAATGGAATTTCACCATTTTTGGCTTGTTTTAGTTGATTTTGACTTTGACTTGCATAATATTAGGAAAAGTTTTTTGACCAACTGCCTGTCCCTGAATCTCAATGTACGGTTTGTCCTCATTTCTGTTTTTACAACAAGAAAAGAATGAAACTTCAGTAAAGGTCTGAAGACTTTTATAATGTGCTGTAGACACATGAGAAAGTGAGAACCAAATTGCATTGTATTCTGCACAAAGAGCAAATCGGAATACACAAAATTTAGCAAGAGACCAACAGAAATTACTGTTACAGTTACAAAGCGAGGATATTGCATCTTATCTTTACTGAAGTATCTCTTCAAATTATTTCTCATATTTTTTATTTCAGAACACTGTCATAAGAAAGAAACTTCTAAGAATATTTTGTCACCAATAGCTTTAAGGCATGGTTTTAAAACTATAACAATCTTTTGATGTCCTTCCTTCAAGGTTTCTCCATTGGGAAAGAAAGCATTAGTATATACATACATTATAAAGAGAAAGAGAATGGAGGAAAGAGAGCTTCCTTCCTGATTTCCTTTGTTACTGCAGACTGACTTTTACCCTGTCACCGCAATGGCATCAAGTGTCACACACTCCCACCAGTCCCAGTGAAGCAAATAGAAGCAACCACAAACAAATGGTCCACAAAATGGTGCTGCCACAAAAAGAAAAACAGCATTACAGAAAAAAACAAGATGTAAAAATTTCCAACTAGCATAAAACAAAATCAAAATTAAACACACTTCCTTATTCATAACAAAACAAAAAGTACAAAAAAGAATGTAAGGGAAATTTTAAACAATGCACAATAATAGAATTGCCATGTCAACAATAAAAAGGTTGGTGTGGTGTGGTGTGGTGAGATGCAAGGGCCTGCCTAAAGTTAACTAGCTCGTCAATAGTAAACAAAACACAGCAGTGCTGTGTAAAAGAACGGTAAAATGTCTCAATTACTATAAGCTTAAATGTAGTAATTTATATAATTGTAGAATAGTTGTATCAGATATGTGTGCTTCAATTGAAATATTTAATGTCTAAAAATTCTCAATTATGATAGAAATTTGCCATTTTTCACCATCTGATTGAGGTCCATAGAGAGTTAGATCCCTAATAAAGGGTCAAAAATCAAAAATAACATCACATTCTTAATCAACTTGATATGATCTAAACCAATACCTTAAATGCTTATGATAGATAGATAGATAGATAGATAGATAGATAGATAGATAGATAGATAGATAGATAGATAGATAGATAGATAGATACTTTATTAATCCCAAGGGGAAATTCACATACTTCAGCAGCAGCATACTGATAAAGACAATATTAAATTAAAGAGTGATAACAATGCAGGTATACGGACAGACAATAATTTTGTATAATATTAACGTTTACCCCCCTGGGTGGAATTGAAGAGTCGCATAGTGTGGGGGAGGAATGATCTCCTCAGTCTGTCAGTGGAGCAGGATGGTGACAGCAGTCTGTCGCTGAAGCTGCTCCTCTGTCTGGAGATGATACTGTTTAGTGGATGCAGTGGATTCTCCATAATTGATAGGAGCCTGCTCAGTGCCCGTCTCTCTACCACAGATGTCAAACTGTCCAGCTCCATGCCTACAATAGAGCCTGCCTTCCTCACCAGTTTGCCCAGTCGTGAGGGGAAAAAATGGTTCAGTATGAGGTAGGAGGCCCCATGAACTACAAGAGGCTACTAACTGGCGAGTGGTCCAATTTAGAGTGTCCATGTTAGTATATGTGCATGTGAACATGAGCATGGACTTTAAAGGTTTTCTTCCAGGTCACAGCATGCAGAGCAAGCTATGTGACACTATGCTAGGTGATTGGAAGGAGCTTGTTGAAATGATCAATATGATTGGTGGATGGAATTCAATGGGGTGAATAAAATTATA
The DNA here is from genome assembly GCF_900747795.2 of Erpetoichthys calabaricus. Taxonomy (NCBI): domain Eukaryota; kingdom Metazoa; phylum Chordata; class Cladistia; order Polypteriformes; family Polypteridae; genus Erpetoichthys; species Erpetoichthys calabaricus. Next base: position 69,950,963 of record NC_041395.2, read on the forward strand.
GAATGGATGTCCACAGGGAAGAGGAGAGCTTATCTTTTTGTCTGAGGTTGAGTCCGCTGAGTGGAGGGGTGTACTACAGATACTATGAGGTACCATAATGATGTTAGGAGGAGGTACATGTATTCTTGGTTTTATTCCCTAGAGCTGCTAAGAGAGTTGGGATAAACAAAGGATACACTGGATGTTTGTTTTAATTGTTTTTTTTTTGGAGTTATGTATGTGTGGAGGAAGTCCCCTGAGGGTCACTGGAGCAACCTGACAAATGGTGAAGGAGGAAAAAGTCTGTGACTTTTGCCACGTGTTGCTATTGGGGAATCTGGAAGTCCTGGGAAATATCTTCTGTGCTATTTAAAAAGGAAGGAGGGAGACGAACTAGAGGTGTGGTGTTTTTTATTTATTTTTAAGTTAATTTTTTAATTTTTTTTTTCACTTAACACATAACCTGGAAATAATTGGACTTAATGGATGTGAGTCTCTCTCTCACTATGCTCTCTGTGACAACAAAATGGACACAACTGATATTTTTATCAAATAAAGAGCTGTGTGATTAGTAAACTCAAAATAGCATAAATCAGCACTCCCTATTTTTTTCAAAGTTTTGTTAAAAGGAGAAACTTTGACCCCTTAGGTCACCTGATGTTAAATTCACGATGTGATAGATGATCCCTGTGAAATTTAAATAAATAATTGTGGCCCGCAATGTGCAGGCTCTAATCTGGGGGTGGGTGTGCGATGGGATGGTGAAGACATCTAGTTGATTGCATATGCATGGGCAAGTGTGAGCATCAGTCAGGTGACTCATTATTGCTGCAGAGGAAGCACTGCCTCACAGCCGTGCCCCATAAGTAGAAGCAGTAAAAGAGGGGCCTGTACAGAACAGGAAGGGGTTCAAAAAAGAAAAGAGAAAATGGGAAAAGAATGGAAGTTAAAGTGGTAATTTGAGAGGAAAAGGTGAAGTAAAGTAGGAGCGAGAAATAGATGGTGCAGGAAAGAGGAGGCAAACAGTCATGAGGAGGAAGTCCTTAGTTAAGCGTGTGCCCGGCGCTCAGTGGCTGAAGAAGGTCACTCCAGCTGAGTGGCTCAAGGAGATAGAGTGATCCAGTGCAGCAGGAGTCGAAGAAGGGAGGCCCTGCTCGGACCACAGATGGCAGCAGGGACCAAGCCTAGGAGAGATGTTGTTCGGCATGGCACCCTACTGGTTGATATGAGCAGCAGGGACCAGTACCTAATGAAGATGGTTGGCTGTGTGTCAGTTGGGAATCTCCTCTACTGCAAGTTCTCATCTGATGTAAGTAGAGGAGACATCAGATTTTAAAATGGATGCACCAGGATTTTAAATGGTAGCTTCCTGCCTGAGAATTTTAACCTTGATTTTACTGATTATTTGTTGACATGTTTTTTTAACTCCACAATTCACAGTTTTATGGATTATTCATTCATTTATAGAAAAACATTTTGCACTGCATTGTTTGAACACTGTTTTGTTGGATTTAAAATAAAAGCACTGCTCACTTTTTGCATCTACCCCTTGCTGTATGTTTGTGTCCTCATTTGCCTGGCTCATTTTGGTTATGACTATTGACGATCCAGTTACAAGAGGATCCTGAAAGGAACAGGAACTGTGGAGTTGACCCAGACTGTCATTATGGTGGCAGCAGAGGGATGAGCCAGGGAGTGAGGACCAAAGAGCAGAGGATGGAATCAGCAAGTGGTTTAGGTACCTGACTGTTTTAAAGGAACCCACAAAACTCTAGCTGGAAGAGGACATTCTAGGAAATTTACTTTTTAATAGACTTCATTTATTGTTTACTGTTTTTATGGTATTTTAAGGTTCTTATTAACAATCGTTACCATGCCAGCATGAGAAATCAAGACCTGGCAGGGGGTATAATGCACTTTGATTGTGCTAAGAGGAAAAAAGCATCTGATCTTCCATCAGGATACTAAAAGACAGGCAACAAAACAGTTGTCATTGTTTTCTGACCCTCTGCTAAGAGAGGTAGTAAGGTTAAAGAAGGAACACCAGAGTGTTGCAACATCTGACCACTAGAGGGTACACAGCCCCAAGATGGAATATATGAGGCAGTACTGTCCATCAAATAGTACAGAAAACAGGAAATTGTTGTGGAGACTTAAATCTTTATGCTATAACGAGACTATGAGTAATTAAAACTCTAGCCTAATGTCCCTTTTGTAATTTTTTTTTTTGCCATCCCGATTCTGGAAGCAATACGCAAGCTCGACTTGAAGTGACTTGGAAATGGAGTTTAAAGCCACCACAAAGCCAGAGCTTCAACAGTGTGCAAAGTTGAGAAGTGAAAAGTCTTTTGTTGAGTGGATGACAGAATATATATATAGAGAAAGAGAAACGTAACAAAGGTGATGTTTGTTTGTTGGTGCTCAATATGTCCATCATTCCCCATTATGTGTTCAGTAAACGTTTTATTTTGATACAAAGACCTCATAGGTATTATTCTGGTACTTAGGAAATCTACTAAACTGCCCCTTACTATTAATGTAGTCATTAATTGACTTAAGAAAATAATTATACAGGTAAAGAATGCAATTTATTCTCCCTTTTAGCTTTTATAGTTTGGTTCTAAAAGACTACAACAGATTTAAGTGGGAAACAAATACAAAAAGCATACAAGTAGAGTCTACACCATGTTGTGTGAAGAAGAGCATACAGTAGTGTTTTTTCAGCTGAGCAAGCTAAGCTATTCTTATTCTGCTCCACATGAGGGCCAGGAAGTGTGAAACTGGGGCTTCAGGTTTCAGAGGGAGGTGACCTGAAGCAGACCTATTACATTACATTGTTTTTGTTTTGTTATGACAGGAATATAGAAAATTTAGCTTAGATATATGACTATAAGGTAAACTAATACAAATCATGAACATGAGAGGGTACTCTCAAACTGTCCCAGAATTCAGAATAACACCAAAGACCAAAGCATTTCAAAAAGTAGTCATATTATAAAGAAGTGCACGAAGAAAGGATAAAAAAGAGTGACAGAAAAGTACCAAAATTAACAGAAAACCATGAACCTATAGCCCCTCAGCACTTATCTGTCTGTCACATCTATCTCATCAAAGTTCTGCATAGACACTTTTACTTTCTTTACTGTCTCTTAATCTTATGGTCTTACCCACTAGTGAAACCTTTGTTTTATTGTACCAACCAACTCCAAGCATAATAAATGACCAGCAGGAAGGATAAATCCCAGCTAGAAATTACTTCTGGGGATATCCTGTGTCAGACATGCGTGAGTAGGAAGCAACCACAAGGCTTTGACAACGGGGGTAATACTACTTCCATGCTGAAGAGGGTGCTGTTGGTAATTCTGTCTTGTGCATTGCTTCTAGGACAGACCAGCCATCAGCCTTTTAATGATGCTTCTCCACCTAAAAAACTGGAACTCCCACCCCTTCCAACTTGGATAAAGACAGACTTAATGGGGAGTCAGTGTTTAGTTGTGGAACCTGCTTCCGAGAGTGCACTTCAACTCTTCAATAGCAATTTATTAATTAAGTTCATAACTGTTATTTTTTGCATAATTCTCTTATTTTCTTTCGGCTGTTATATGGGATATACCCTTCCAGTACCCTCCAACCTTCCTTTCTGTGTCCATTGATTTTCTACACCTGAGAACAATTTCCTTCATCAGATGTGCAACTCCTGGTACTGTTCTCTTATAATTCCTTCTAGCAGCCCCTGGTATCCGTGCAGTTCTGACCACTATCGCATCATATCAGCATCTACTACTCATATACTGTTATGTAACAAGACATTAAAAAAGTGCTTCTTTCACTCTTAATAACACTTACAAAGGATCTGTAAAGTGGTTATTCATCTCTGTGTAGTGTGGCATATTAAGACTCTTTGACACGCTGGTGCAATTAATTGTGAATATGAAAGATTCATAGGTCTTACTCTGAAATATGCAATATCAACAGAAATGTGTTTCACTTAAGCCACCTCTGACCATTGAAAATGAGTTGATTTTAGCTATGAATACTTTATATTCACACGTAATTGTATCAGTGTATCAAAGACTCTTTTAAAATGCCACACTACATAGGGATGAATAACCACTTTACTGATCCTTTGTGTTATTAAGACCAAAAGAAGTTAAGATCTTATTAGATGACAGTCTATGAGTAATAGGTGAATTTTTAAGATACCTAAACTAAACTGTTACCTTTCTATTTAAGGGACTCGGCAATCTCCAAGGAGACACTTCACCATAATCTACAGTAAAGGACCACATAACATATGATGCACCTCCCTGGGTAACTCCCATTGCTCATTTGACCATTTTTGACTCAATGCCTCTAGAGAATTAACTTCTGGGGGGGGTCTTTTAATGCCACCTGGCAGTATACTGTTTTTGGAACGGTGACAAGCAAGCAAGCTCCTTAAGTTTCTTCTAATGTCAGAATGTTTAACAGCATGTCCTTGTTCAAACATGCACCTGTTTTTTGCACTTCTAGTTCCTATCTATCTACCCTCAACAAGATAAATAATCAAAGCTTTTTGTTTAGGACCCAGAATATTATTGTATCTCTGACATAAAAAGTGCAGAGCATGAAAAGGTTACTGTAACACTGTAGAATGAATGAAAGAAAGAAAGTAACTTTAAATTCCAGTGCACTTAAAAAGATAAATTAGCCAATCTGGAACAACAATAGCAATATGTAACACTTGGCTGGATCACAATCAATTACATTATCTTTTAGCTCTGCAAGGACTACTTAATTCTCCCAGCTGATACACAGGAAAACTTGGTTAATAAAAGGCTTCTTTAAGGGTAATGAGGTACACAGTGTTAAAGCACAATTGTTTAATACAACTCCACTTTGCTCCAAGTACAAAGCATACCCCAGGCTGGTGAGATGTACATGTTTTTTCAATTAGGTCTGTTCTAATGAGAACAAATTGGCTTTTTCTTTTGTAAAAATTACAGGCTAACTGTTTTCGTCTCAATATATTAATCACATCAGTAGGTCATGTATATTCTAACTTCCTTTTGATTCGTTGCCAAGTAACTTCTAATAAAGTACATTTACTTGTTATATTACAAGAATGTGAATATGTAAGAAAAGCATTCGATTTTAAATATATATTTTACATAATAAGAGCAGAGAAACAGGATTGCATAGTTGTTAAGGGCTTAGATTAAATTTCTGAAACGTGACCAGATTACAATCCAACACTTACACCACTATCCCAGAGGAATGTCATTTGTTAAGGCACTGTTCCACCCTAATCAAACTTCAGCTTTACTAAACACAAATGTAAATTCTAATCAAACTATACCTTTACAAAACACTAATGTAACCAATAATTATAAGTTCTGTCTATCTGTTTTGTTTACTTTCTTGTCCATTCTAAGTTCACAGGGAACTGCCAGTTTTGGACGTAAGATTTTAACCAATCTTAAAGAGGACACTGCTACATATTTACATGTGCTTCCACTCAAAATGGTTTGGTTTTAAGTCACCAATTATGTAAGTTTTTAGGATGTTGTGCTGTGCTAGAATGTCCAGAGAAAGTCCACATGGGAACTGCAGCATTTAAGCCAGGTTTACAGCTACTGTATATGGTAAAAATGCTAAGTATTCCATCACCATATCACTTTCAAATATTTTATATTTTATTCTAAAGTAATATTGCCATCCATTTATTTATAGATTTCTTTATACCAAATCAGGGTCACAGGTGGCCAGTGCCCATCCCTGCAGAATCAAGTGGAAAGGAAGAAAACCTCAAAAATAGTGCCCATCCATCACAGAGCACACAGACTCATTCTTACGGAAGCCACTTAGATTATCAACCAACCTGAAATGCATGTCTCTAGGTTGTAGAAAGAAATTTGACTATCTAGAGAAAACCTATCTAGACAAGGGGAACATGTGTAAACTCCATACAGACAGCAAACAGCCTAACATTGCGAGCCAAGTTTCTGGTTACTGTGAAGAATAACCACCTGCACCACTATCCTGTCACAAACATGATTATAGGATGAAAGCAGAGAGTTATGGTGTGAGGAACTCTATCAGAATTGGCTAATGTTAAAAGTGTTAGTGCTAGGGCAGCTGTTATTTTTAATATATATTAATGATTTAGATAGGAATGTAAATAACAAGCTGGTTAAGTGTGCAGATGATACCAAGATAAGTGGATTGGCAGATATTCTGGAATCCGTAGAATCATTACAGAAGGACTTGGACAGCATAGAGCCTAGGGCAGATTTGTGGCAAATTAAATTTAATGTCATTAAATATAAAGCATTACACATAGGAAGTAAACATTTTAGGTTTGAATACACAATGGGTGGTCGGAAAATCGAGAGTACACCTTATTGGAAGGATTTAGGGGTTGTAGTGGACTCTAAGCTATCGACTTCCAGACAGTGTTCAGAAGCAATTAAGAAGGCAAACAGAATGTAAGATTGTATAGCATGGTGTGTAGAATACAAGGCCAAAGAGGTTACGCTCAGGCTTTATAATGCGCTGGTGAGGCCTCATCTGGAGTACTGTGTACAGTTTTGGTCTCCAGGCTACAAAAAAGACATAGCAGCGCTAGAAAAGGTCCAGAGAAGAGAGACTAGGCTGATTCCAGGGCTACAGGGGATGAATTATGAGGAAACATTAAAAGAGCTGAACCTTTTAAGCAAAAGAAGATTAAGAGGTGACATGATTGAAGAGTTTAAAATTATGAAGAGAATTAGTACAGTGGATCAAGACTATTCTTTTAAAATGAGTTCATCAAGAATGCGGGAGCACAGTTGGAAACTTGTTAAGGGTAAATTTTGCACAAATATTAAGTAGTTACTCTTTACACAGAGAATCATAGACACTTGGAATAAACTACCAAGTAGTCTGGCAGAGAGTAAGACTTTAGGGACTTTCAAAACTCGACTTGATGTTTTATTTAGAAGAATTAAGTGGATAAGACTGGCGAGCTTTGTTGGGCTAAATGGCCTGTTCTCATCTAGATTGTGCTAGTGTTCTAATGAAAACTAAACTAACTAAGGCGCAAAGAAAAAAAAATGCATCCCAAGTTTTCAGAATCCTCATTAACTACTCCTGCTTAAATTTAGACACAAGGGTACAGAAATAATTGAAAAAGAATAAAACCTAAAGTCCTCAGTGTCTAAGTAGACAAAGCTTATCTGTTGGGTGGGTGGCTGACTCCTTGTCTGCCTTGTTGTATTTTCTATTCATCTCCTCCTGTTTTCTCCCTCCAGCTTCTTCCATCACCAGTGCCCCTACCAGCCTGACTCCTGTTCTGCACCATATCAAGTTCACTTCATTTGTGGTTCTTGCTAAGCTTTCCATTGCAACACAATGCTCTGACAAACAAAAATAAGTAAGTAAGCCTTCTGATTGCACCTTTAACCAGGGCTGTAACAACACTTGTCTGTGGGGACTATGACTTCCTGGCTTCTCTTGTTCTTGATCTCTCCTAAAATATGACCCAGCACATTAAAACTGTGAACCCATTACTCCCAAATCATTATGTGCAGTCTGGACACTCCTTCTGATCTGATCTTCAACAATTTAAAGCATGTATTTGCTACATCCTAATGATATAATAAATAATACTTGTTTTGTAACTGTAGATGGCAAAAGATACAAAAATCAACTTCTGAAATTTCAGGGGTGAAGAAAGGGTTCTTAGGATTGCCAATGTCAAATGTGAACATTTGGTATTAAGAAGGTTGAGAAATGTGAATGATATTTAATGCTTGCTGCACCTGCTGCTTATTTAAATTTCAGGATTCATTACAAAGGTCATAGAGTCAGATACACTGGAATGTGAATAAGATAATGCTTCATTGATCTTCAAATGAGAAAAAGAATGAGGGTTCAAGGAACTCAGAAAGAAGAGAATGACACTCAGCGGATTGGAGCTAAAAGATGGCTCTGCTAAAATCAGATCAAAAGGTGCAGAACAAGATTAAACATCCAAAGAAAAAAAAAAAGTGGAAATTAAACAACCCAATCATTTTTGAGTGGGTGAGTCCAGTTCAAATTATGTGGCTTGTGTTTTTAATTTAAGATATTAGCAGCATTTTCATGCATGGGCACGTTACATCAATTAGTGAATTTATTTTGGCAGCAAAAAGAATTCAGAAAACAGACGAAATGCAAATAAGCTGATAAATGTTTAATTTAGTTTGTTAACAAGTATATGGCAATACAGTAAACCTTCACAAACCAAATTAATTTTTGATAAAAGATAAGATTATTTTTTAATCAGAGTACAATAATATTGTAATGCACAAGAAGGAGAATGCTGAGGGAACAGAACACTCCTGTAGTTGGCATATCGTCGTACTGAAGCAGCCTAACTGCTTTTTCTTCATAATATTATATAGATAGATAGATAGATAGATAGATAGATAGATAGATAGATAGATAGATAGATAGATAGATAGATAGATAGATAGATAGATAGATAGATAGATAGATACTTCATTAATCCCAAAGGGGAAATTCACATACTCCAGCACCAGCATATTGATAAAAAACAATATTAAATTAAAGAGTGATAAAAATGCAGATATAACATACAATAACTTTGTATAATGTTAACGTTTACTCCTCCGGGTGAAATTGAAGAGTCGCATAGTGTGGGGGAGGAACGATCTCCTCAGTCTGTCAGTGGAGCAGGACATTGACAGCAGTCTGTCGCTGAAGCTGTTCCTCTGTCTGGAGATGACACTGTTTAGTGAATGCAGTGGATTCTCCATGATTGACAGGAGCCTGCTCAGCGCCCATCGCTGTATACAGATACAACACCACAATATAGACATAACAATATTTTTAATTTGTTATGATATGCCTGTGTAGTAAAATTTTCTATGCCTTTATTTTGCTTCTTTTATATTCTTTTCTCCTGACTTTGATGGATTTCTTATATGTAGAATTAGTTTCTGTCCTTCTTATTTCTATTTGAATAAGCTGATAAATGTTTAATTTAGTTAGTTAACAAGTATATGGCAATACAGTAAACCTTCACAAACCAAATAAATTTTTGATAAAACATAAGCTTATTTTTGAATCAGAGTACAATAATATTGTAATGCACAAGAAGGAGAATGCTGAGGGAACAGAACACCCCTGTAATTGGCATATCGTGGTACTGAAGCACCCTAACTGCAGCCAAAAGAGAGACTGAAACAGCCCAACAGTTGGCAGAGGATGGCAGTAAAGCACCCCAGTAGTCAGTGAGGCTGGGTGTTGTCACAGTGTTGAATAGGTCTACAAAATTAATTTTCCAATGTTTTTCATTGTACTTTGGCAATATAACATTTCCATTTGACTTTTATGTGTGAAAAACTTAAAAGGTGACTATTAGCCTGTCACTCTGTACTTTCTGTTACAGCAGCACTGTGGTGAACTTAGAAGTATATCTGTGATACAATCAAGGAGGGAAATATTGATAGCATCACTTGTATAGAAAGTAGTGTGCTGCGGGTACAACTTTATTTTGCACAAAGATTCTTTCATTATTAATATCAGAGCTCAATAAGTAAGACATTTTATGTTAATTTTATTATTACTGATTGGAAAATAGATTTTAAAATTTTGAGTGAAATGTGCCTTATTAGTAAATGAAACAACCAAAAAATTTTATTTTGCTCATTCTGTTCACCAAAGAATAAGTGCTGTTGGATCTCAATTTGGTGAAATTGTGAAGATACCAGTCTTTGTAATTTGCTTTTTTTGAACATCTTGCCACTATTATTAAAGAAGTACTGTCATTATATAAACTATTTCTCATCCACTGGAGTTTAATATTTAATTAAATGATGATGTTTCAGATTTACTATTAGTTATAGTAACTAGTTCTGACTATTTTCTAATAATAGATTATTTTAGATTTTACATAGATAATTAATGTGACCCCAGGGCAATAGAGGTTGTGATCCTTTGTAAATTCCTTTGATCTTAGTCAGAAGTCATAAAATTAGATTCAACAATATTGAAATGACTTAAAATCCTGAAATGACACAAGATCTTAGAGACTGGAATTTCGGATCATAAACTGCTTTTTCTTCATAATATTATATATACAGACAAAACAATACAATATAGACATAACAGTATCTGTAATTTGTTATGATATGCCTGTATAGTAAAATTTTCTATGCCTTTATTTTGCTTTTTTATATTCTTTTCTCCTGAGTTTTCTTATTTGTAGAATTCGTTTCTGTCCTTCTTATTTCTATTTCAATAGCTAAGTTTGTTGATTTTGTTTAATATCTTTTCTCTGGACATCACGATTTTGAGACTCATTTGCTTCAATTCAATGCTGGGTTGCTAGAGAGCTTTACCCAGAAATTGCACATTATGACACTAATAGTGCAATACTTTAAATAACAGTCACACATATCTTTCCCTATCCAAGTTTACCGATAAATCATAATAAATCTTTGTGAGTTACCGTGTTTTTTGTTGGTAAGATTCTCTAGTTAAAGGTGTTTGCTAGATCCTGCATTTTACTACATCAATTTTTGTTTTTTCATTTTTGGGTTTAAACAAAAGATAGGACAGATTCTATTTTTTGAATCTGGCATTGGCCTTGACATATGTTTCACCTTCTGGTCACTCAATTATAATTAGTTTGTCAGTTGAAGCAGCACTCCAGTAGCTAAAAGTAAACAGATCTACATTTTTGAGAGACATTATTTTAATGACTCCACATTTTGTAGTATTGTTACTGGTCAGCCATAATTCAGTATTTTTTTTTTATAATAAAGCTGACAATGTAAATAGCCAGGTGGACAATTATGATAGTGGGCCTAAGGCCACTGCTGACACAGCAGCCTCTGAAAAACCTCTGAAAATTCAACTAATTCTTCTGGCTCTTTGACAACTCGAACAATCTGTAAACTCAAAAGAGAACTTCCATAAAACTGAGTACAAATGGAAAAAGCCAAATTAACAGCATACTATGAAATTTCAAGGATGTATATAATTACAATGCAATACAATTCAAGAGTCCAATTTCAGATGGTCTTAGTCCTCCAAAAATTATTAATGGCAATATCAAAAGCCAGGAACACCATTTCCAACTATTAATCATCTATTAAGTCTACCTCCACCTATGAAGTGGATGAACAAATCATTAGTGGGTAAGTGGATAATGCCTTTGCATCATTTTTACGGGAAAGACAAAAGATTTAATATAAAACAGAGTTAGATGAACCTCTTCCAATTCCATGCACTGAAATGAATTTCTTTAGCAAAGTTAATGTACTTCTCAGAATAACTGAGATGTAGGTGCAATCTCTATTCTTGAACCAGTTCCTAAAGGGTATTTTAATGTTTTGGAATGTTTAATCAACATCTAACTAAAGATAGTCAGCTGCTCAGTACAGTCTGGTATTTTTCCAAATCCTTTATAAAATGCAGTATTGAAGCCTCTTCATAAAAAAAATAAACTTGACTTCCATTTGGGATAATTCCACACTTCTCTCTAACCCACCTTTCTCAAGTAAACATGTAGAAAAAAAAGGTCTTTCAGCAGCTTAATGGTTACTCAAATTAAAATTCTATTTTTGAAAAGTACCCATCAGGTACAGTTTCTGTTGTAATTTATGATGTATGGATACATTCTAATGCAAATAAAATATCAGTCCTTGTGCTCTTAGATGCAAGTGCTGCGTTTCATACTACAGATTACAGCATTCTCATTAAATACTTTAGACAGTGGGCTGTTTTTTCTAGTAGTGATTTAAACTGGATTCAATCTTATATAACAGTTAGAAAATTCTTTGTAAGGCTTGGTAAATACATGATATAATGTATGCTGTGCCCAAGAGAACAATTATATGTCCTTTTTTATTTTTGCTTTACATGCTCCTATTAGGCCAGATCATTTCTAAATATAAAGTAAATTATTAATGTTATGCAGACAACACACACACACATATATATAAATATCTTCTTGTTCTTTTTTCGGCTGCTCCTGTTAGGGGTCGCCACAGCAGATCATCTTTTTCCATAACTATCTATCTGCTGCTTCTTGTTCTGTTACACCCACCACCTGCATTACCACATCCATAAACCTTCTCTTAGGCCTTTCTCTTTTCCTCTTACCTTAGCTGACCCTCTAATGTACTAATTTCTAAGCCTGTCCATCCTTGTCACACCAATGCAAATTTTAACACCTTTAACTCCAGCTCTGTCTCCTGTGTTTTGGTCAGTGCCATTATCTCCAAGCCATATAACATAGCTGGTCTCCCTACCATCCTGTAGACCTTCCTTATCACTCTTGCTGATACCCATCTGTCACAATTCACTCCTGGCACTCTTCTCCACCCACTCCACATCTTTTTCACCTCTCTTCTACACTCCCCATTACTCTGTACTGTTGATCCCAAGTATTTACACTCATCCACCTTTGCCAACTCTACTCCCTCCATCCTCACCATTCCTCTGACTTCCCTCTCATTTACACACATTCTGTCTTGTTCCTGCTGACCTTCACTCCTCTCCTCTCTAGAGCATATCTCCACCTCTCCAGGGTCTCCTCAACCTGCTCCCTACTATTGCTACAGATCACAATGTCATCCTCAAACATCATAGTCCATGGGGATGCCTGTTTAATCTCATCTGTCAACCTGTCCATCACCATTGCAAATAAGGAAGGGCTCAGAGCCGATCCCTGATGTAATCCCACCTCCATCTTGAATGCATCTATCACTCCTACCACAGACCTCACCACTGTCGCACTTCCCTCATACATATCCTGTACAACTCTTACTTACTTTTCTGCCACTCCCGACTTCTTCATACAATACCACAACTCCTCTCGAGGCACCCTGTCATATGCTTTCTACAGGTCCACAAACATGTAATGCAATTCCTTCTGGCCTTCTCTATACTTCTCCATCAACATCCTCAGAGCAAACATTGCATCTGTGGTGCTCTTTCTTGGCATGAAACCATAATGCTGCTTACTAATCATCACCTCCCTTCCTAACCTAGCTTCCAGTACTCTTTCCCATAACTTCATGCTGTGACTCATCAATTTTATTCCCCTGTAGTTACTGCAGTCCTGCACATCCCCCTTATTCTTAAATACTGGCACCAGTACACTTCTTCTCCACTCCTCAGGTATCCTTTCACTTTCCAAGATTCCATTAAACAATCTGGTTAAAAACTCCACTGCCATCTCTCCTAAACACCTCCATGCTTTCACAGGTATGTCATTTGGACCAATGGCCTTTCCATTCTTCATCCTCTTCATCTCTTCATAGCTGTTCTCTCTCTCTCTCTCTCCCTCTCTCTCTCTCTCTCTGTATATATATATATATATATATATATATATATATATATATATATATATATATATATATATTCTTTTCTGAATCACAATCTGATTATTAGGTGGTTACACTTGTGGTTGGTCAGCCAGTCAGCAAACATCCACTGCCTCCTCTCATTTGCGATAAGCAGCTCATAGGTATATGATACAGTATGTATCTGCCAAATAATACAAAGAGTACACTGCACATCTTTTGCCCTTATTGCGGCTCATGAGGAGTATGCACTTTTGCATCACCTTACAGGGATCAAACCTCAGATGTCAGCTCCTGAGGCGATACCTCTGGCGCTGTGCCACAGTGGCTGGTTCACTTATTTGGCAGAGTGAAGATTGGAGTATTACATTCTTTTTTTATTTATATATAGATGACCCCAAGGATTTCAACAGCTTGATTAATTATCTGAATAGCTTTACCGACAATATGAGAGAATATGAGCAGTAATTCACTTAAACTAAAGAAGAAAAAAAAACAGTTAAAGTTAGGAGCATCTGGACTTGCAGGTGGCCTTTCTGGTGTTCTGTGGTGGGTGGTATTATGTGATGCATGCTAAAAATGTTACAGAATACTACTGGTATGCAGATAGCTGCAGCCTTAAAGTTTCTGGGACTTTTACCTCCTACGTTGATGCTATTAATTTACTTTATCACATGTAACACTGTAGAATGTTCATATGGAGGAGAACAGTCTTTAGATTTTGGAATCCCTTGAAGTTTATTTTCTTCAACATTGTTGCTAGCTGGAGCTTTTAATTTCCTCTCCCCTCTGGCTATCTGCCTATAGCATATGCAGTAGTTGTCAAATCACATGACTATATGGTTGCAAAGTAGAGATTCTTCCATTTTACTTTCTTAATTGCTTAAATTTTTATTTTACTATTTGTACAGCAGATTGAGCTATACATATGTACGTAAACATGTTATATGCCTGTAAATAAATGTTGTTATAGATATGCAGCCTTTACATAGAGCTAAATCTCCTCGTTCCCATATGATAGTATTTGCACAGTGAATTAACATCAGCAAAAGTTACTTCTTTTACCTACGGCAATGTTCAGTTGTGCCAATTACTATGCAACTTCAATTCTTTTGATAATGAGTTGAAAAAAAGGAGTTTTGCTTAATTTGAACCCACGAGTCATAAGATTCAAATATTGTAATATAAAGGTGTGTATAAATATGTAATACTTGCAAACAGATATAGTATATAATGTAAAATATACTTTTTATTTATTTATTCACTTTAACTTTTTTGTATTGTTTTTTGTCAGCTGTTCTGTGGAGACACACAAGTACTGAGCACCCATGATAATAACCTTGACTTGACTCCATTTCAGCTCTGTTAATTTTATTTTTGGTAGCTGCCCACACAAAGAGAACCTGCATGGGCCTGTGCTAAGCAAGTTATTTTGAATTCTTCTATGCATTTAAACTGATCATTTAAGTTATGATTCCATGCAGGTACTTTATGTGTATTATTAGATAAAGAAGCCATCTGGAATGCAGACTTAACAGTCTTATAGTGACACACATTCATTTAAGAAATTACAAGAAAATAGCAGCTTTGGAATCGGCTTTGTTTTTCTTCTTGCTTCTAAAGCTGATCCATATCCTAAAGACATGCTTGTACATTGTTGGGTGACTATAAATTAGCCCTGCGTGTGCACTGTACTGTGACAGACTTGTGTCACATCTTAGGTGAAGTATTGTTACGTTGGATGATGGCTTCAGTTGTTGCAAATGGAAAGGCTGGGTAATGAACATCACTGGAAGGATAATTGCTTGTTGAAAATAACTTCTTGACTATGGCACTTTATTTTGGTGACTACATGCGAGTGAATTAATGGAAATGAATGGATGGATAGATGAGTAAATCATGTGACCTTGCTGAGCATAAGTGCACCCTCCTAATGTAAAATCAATTTAATGTAACCCTTTTAAAATTACTACCTACTACAGGTTGACATTATTGAATACTGCCTGGTAAAATGAGCTCTCATATTTAAAAAAAATGATACAGAGCTTTAAACATATCCATTTCCTGAAAGCAATGTTTTAAGAGGCTCAGTCAGTGCCCAACTGTAGGCACTTTGTGATGGCACAGGACAGGGACAGACCCATAGGTTTTCCTCACAACCAGTGCAATAATATGGGCACTGCCAGAGGGCAGGTAGCTTCATGAGGAATTGGGGTAGTCAGGAGGAGCTTACATGAAGGGGCACCATTAATGAGGGAAGGAAACACAACTTGGGTAGAATCATGCAATGTTTTCCCCCTGAATGCTACAGGGAAGTGTTTTCTGACCCTCAGAGAAAGAGAAGCTACAGGTATGGGTGTTTAACAACTAGTGGTGGAATCAGTGGGACAGCGAAATTAGGCAAGCCTAAAGCAAGCTCCAACCTGATGTTCCTGAAGCAACTATAGAGTCAATCCCAGACTGAAAGTGTTAGAAGACAGGTAAGCTTGAAGTTAGGAGAACAGTGGTTAGCCAGAGATGGACTGGGAGGAGGTTTGAAGAACAACATGATAAATAGGAGTGTTTGGCAGAGCATTCTTATATGGTGTGTAATGAGCCAGACACTCTAAACAGTAGCCAGGATGACTGACTTAATATAGCAAGGCCAAGGTAACCAATAGAGCTTCTTATATGTATTAGTGTTTTTTTTTTGTACCTTTGCTCTCGTTGTATATAGGCTTAGTAGTAACTTCACATGTACTGAGTATACTGTCATTTTTACTTGGATGTAGAGGGTAGTGTGCTGAGCCACATACTGTACTCCTTATGCTCTTCCTATTGTGTGGCCAGACACACCACCCCGTCACCATTACATTAGCATTTAACCCAACCATAAAAAGGCCTGATGACCAATAATGATGAGGAGGCACATTGAGAAGAGGTTTACCTTCTGACTTAGTGGTACAAGAACTAGAATCTCACCCTTGTTGTCAGTGAAACAAAGGATTTGGTCAGATTTCAGCAAGCAGTAGGTAGACCATATCGACAACTACATTAGAGGAGATGCTGCTGAGAGGGTAAGCAGCTTTCAATTTCATGGTGGACTATCACTGAAGTGCATGTAATTGAAGTAGGCACAACTCATTTTGGCTCTTGTCAAAAAAGCTCCCCAGTGACTCTACTTTCTCAGACATCTGAGGACACCTTGCATTTCTGCATCTGTTATCTCGAACATCTACAAGTGCACAGTAGAGTCCACCCTCACTGACTGTATAACATTCTGGTATGACATCTACTAGGCTCAAGGATGCAAGGCAACACCAGCTGCCTTTTCTTCAGGACATATACAACATTTGCTGCCTTAGAAAGGCAAACAACCATCCCGAATAGTCATTTTTCTCACTCTCTTCTACTGGGAAACCATACAGAGGCTTTGGCACTTATACCAGGTGATTCAGGGACATTTTCACACAGTAAGTATGCTGAACAGTCCATTATAAGATCAAACGTTATGTTATTATGTGTTGTATCCAAACATTCTTTTTTGTGTGTCTTCTATTGGTATTGTATTGTTGTCAACAGGAGTCATGCAAATAAGAATTTCATGGTTGACAATAAAACCTGCATGCACAGAAAAAGGAACCCAGGACATGCTGATGTAGGTTATAGGTCTCAGGTGGAGGTTGAATTGTGGTTTGCTAAATTTGACTTGAGAGCATGGAAAGTTGTTGTCTTCAAATAAAATCAATAAAATAAATAAATAAAGTGTTATACTTAAATAAATCCCCCCAAAAAATCAGAAGAGAGCAGAAAGAAGATGTGTGGCCAAGTCCAAAACTGAGCAAATCCCATGATAGTGGTCCTCTGTATTGAAGTCTGTTATCAGGTGTTTTTTGTAATTTATCACTCAGGTACTAGAGGACTGAACCTGAGCAAGCAAAATAGCTGTTTGGTGATTAAGACTTGCTTGTTTAGTGTCTGGTTTCCTAACATTAAGAGCATTCTTTTTATTGGCTCCAGTTTTGCATTTAAACTTTAGAATTTAACATTTGTTAAAAATTTTAATAAACGAGGGCAGAACTGAATACTTTCAAAACGTATGATGTCATGTTCTGAATAGTGTCATGCCTTCCTTCTTCTGTGGTTTAATTTCCTGACACGAATGCTGCAAATCACTTCCACATTGGGTTTTAAAAATATATTTTCCTATACAATTTGTACAGCCATCTTTATCAGTAATAACTTGAAGTAGCTATTTTTCGAATTAATTTATCAGTCTCTGACATCATATTGGAGATGTTTTGACCCAAACCTATTTACAACTGTACAATAATCTTAAGTTAATGTTTGAAGGCATTCATTTATGTATTCATTTACAGTTTTCTAAGGTCCCAAAACATCTCAGTGGGGTTAAATTTTGTACTTTCACTTTTCTGTTCCAAGATCTTGATTCTTTCTTTTTTCACCATTCAACCGTAGCTTTTCTGGCTGGCTTACAATCATCGTTCTGTTGCATGATCAAATTTTGAAGTTCTAGCTGTCACACAAATGCTTCACTGCTAAATAAAATGTGTAACAACTCACTTCAAAACCAAAACAAGATTGTCACATTACTCAGCCCTAGAATAAGCCTTAATGAACCTATTTGGCCAATCCCAAACTTTATCAACCTCCTTCATTCCCTCCAATAATGAATGACAACTAATAACAGAATGGAACAAATATAAATATACTGGGACTTAAATTAATCTTTTATTCATGTTTGTTCATTTTTGATTGTTTTGTATGCATTCATTTTGTTCGTTTTTATTTGCCATTGCTTGTGTTTATGATTCAATGCCACAGCTATGTTCCATGTGTTTTGTGGGTGGTCTCTCAAGGAGCTAGGCCACCTGCAAATCACAGCCAGGAACTGCACTTCGCCCTATAACTCAAGAAGGTCACCCAGAGTGCATTGTGGATGCTCTTTGGAGTTGGTGAGTTCTTGTGTTTCTCTGTGCTTTGTACCTCGTTGATTATGGATTTCTTGACCATCTGCTCTGTTTTTTCAATGATTCTCTAGATTTC
Organism: Erpetoichthys calabaricus; assembly: GCF_900747795.2. NCBI lineage: Eukaryota > Metazoa > Chordata > Cladistia > Polypteriformes > Polypteridae > Erpetoichthys > Erpetoichthys calabaricus. The sequence continues at coordinate 69,969,328 of NC_041395.2, forward strand.
GTTTTGGAACTGTGTTTGCTTTGGATTGCTTTATTGTTTAGGTAACTTGTCTTTGCCTCTCAAGTACCTGACTGCAGAAGGAGCTTGAGAGTGCATGTTCTCTCTCAGGGCCCAGACCGCTCACAAGCCCCACGACGTTATTCGGAATTGACAAGCTCTGAAATCATTAAGAATTAACATCACTGCGAAGTGAGGGGGTGCAATCACGGTAAATGTTTGTTACATGCTTTGAAAGCTATTGCTTAAAGTAATTTATTGTCCTGACTACATCTGTGTTTTATAAGATCAAAGTTGAAAGACAAATTTGGGATGCACAACAGAATAGTGCAACGGGCAAATTGTAGATTTGTTTCGATAATCATTAAAAATAACGAGGCCAGTTAGAACATTTGTTTTTTGTGCAATGGTCTAGTTGTTATACTGTAAGTAGTTCCATTGTGTACATTTTGCTACTGTGCATGTGATAAAGGCTGTTGATAACAGAGAACATGTGAACACAGTATGGATCATCTGTCTGTGTGCATGCACATCTCTAGATTTCTGTCACCACTCTACCTCAGTTAGTGTGTTAGTTCTGTTACGGACCACTGATGTTATTTTCTGTTGCTCAGTTCCATATACATTGTGTCCATCTTAAGGTAAGTAACAAATGTTTTACAACTGCAGAAGTAGTTTAATTATTGTATATAACCTTACATATTATTAATAATATGTAAGGTTCTACTGTATAGGGACATCAGTGTTAATTTATATTTATTGAGGTTATTTTGTTTGCGTATTATTTAGCAATATTGATTTATTGTATATTTGTTTTTTGTTCAGAAACCACACATCAATACATTTATTGTATGATTCAACTGGACCTGAAGTTTGTGGTGGTGTACAGACAGTTACTTTCCTCACATCATTAGTGTTGTAACCTGACACCCTGTGCTGAAGTCAATTGTTCAACCAGCATAAAACTAAATTCAGTATAGCCCTATTTTTCAGTGCATGTCATACATTAAATGTTTTTGAGATGTCTGGCTTAATCATTTATTAATTAATTATTACATTGTAATTTACATTTATTGATAAACTCTCTTTACTACAGACAACAGGTGTTTACCATAAAGTATGTGTGTGAGTAATTGTAGGTTAATTAGTTGGTCTTCATCAAAAACACTGAATTTTAAGATCCTGTTTTAATGGGGTATTTGTTATTTTTAATAGCTCCATATTTATTTTGGCATGTTTTTCGATATTACAGATGCATTCCTCGATTCTACCAGATGGTTCACTGCCTGAAATAAACAGATGCAGCACGTGCTGTTGCCCGTACCATTGCCCCCTCTGCCATAGATTTAAGCCAGCAAAGCTGAACAGACTGAAGAGCCACCTGGATGTGTATATACAAAAATGCTGTGTTTTTCCAAAGTAAGTTTATTTCTTGACGAATTTTCCTTTGGTGAAATGATAAAAGAAACTAGACTTTAATATTAAATCCAGTGTTTTTGTTTTTTGTAGACTTTGGAATTTGCAGGTGTTCTTTACCTTGTCAAAAGGATGATCATTACTACTGTCCAAGGTGCAATGACATAGTGCTTAATAGAAACACATTTGTGTAGCGCCTGGAAAAGTGCAATGGTGTGAGCAGAAAATCTTTTGATCACTCAGGCAAGACAAACGAGTACTCACGTTTACTTCAGACAACCTTACCTTCCATTCCTTTGCTTAAGAAAGTGAAGTCTCTCCTCCATAGCCTCAAGAGGATAAATATTCCTCTCAACTTCTGCAAGAAGTACAACCTTCCTATCTGTTTCCACACAAAAAGACAATAAAGGTGAAATGCCCACACTGTTCACTTCTCTTATATAAAAATAATTTATACTCACATTGCTAGGAGGCACTTATACACAGCAAAGTGTGTGAATATCCAATCACATCTTGCCTGTGTTTGCGTAGATACAAGAAATGGTATTTTTACAGTTCAAAAGTCAGGACATGGATTTTCAGCACCTATCCATGTTAAAAAAACTGGGGGCAAAGAACATTGGGTTAGGTGTGGATTGTAGGAATGCTGGCAATATCAGTTATTGGCATGCTGGAGTTTACTTGCGTTCACTGAGTGTCACCATATTTGTTCGCTGGAATACTGCACAGAAGTAGAAGAGGAAGAGATTCTACATGCAAGTCTTTTGGATGAAATGGTTGCATGCAAATTCTTTGGAGCAGCAAAAAAAAAAAGTAGTGTGCTTGAAGGGACAAAGGATAGCTTTTCTGCCTCACTCCGCGTTGTCCGTGCAACGCGGCCGCAGAGAGCTAAAACAACTCAGCACATCCACATAAAAACGACAAGGGGTGAGCTTTCTTGAAGGCTTTTACTGGACGTACCTCATTGTAAACTGAAATATATACAAAAGAAACATACCGGTATATGCAGGTGTACAACCAAAGACAATAAAGAATGATTTACAAAGCAATACATAGCAGGCAGTACACATTAAACAATAAAGCTTTAAAAGACACTTACAAGGCGAGTGATTTCTACGGTTGGATCAAGACAAAGAGAAGCGCGAAGACAGAGGTTCAAATTGCTGTGTACCACAACTAACCAGACCCAGGGGTTTATATACTCAAAAGATACGCTTCAGGACGTGATCGAAACAAGAGATAAAGGGGTGCCTACGTGAGACACATGGGGTATATTGTATTCAAATGATTATTAGGCAACCTACATGCTTTACGTGAGTTTCATAGACATTTATGACACCACTGTGAGTGTGGGACATGACTGACAGGTGTGTTAATAAATAACAAGATGAAGAGGGAGCACAGCTCAACAAATAACAGCTAACAGGATGTGGGGCAGAACAATAGCATTGAAATCTTGTGCACCTTTTTCTTTTCCTGTTGATCTTGGTGGATCAAAAATACATAGGTGTATCCATTCATGAACCAACAACTTATCATTTCAGTTACCTTGGAAGAGTGATATTTATGTTTAACATGCTGAAGATAACATGGTATTTTCCATGTGCCAAGCCACATATGTCATGCCTTCACAAAAACATAGCAAAATGGCACATCATCCAAATTAACAGAAATTTGTTCAGGACAGAGCTGGTTTCACAGCCTGACACAGATTCACAATTTGAACATGAATGCGCATTGAAGGATTTGAAGAGGGCAGTGAAATACACTTATGACAGAAAAATAAATTCCAGCAAGTCTTCCAGAGCACACCACAGCTACAAAAGGACCATCAGATTACCCATCACAGTAGAGAGTTCATGTGTTCTCTGTTCAAACAGTCTAAAGTTTGACATGCCAATGAACATCACGAAAAAGGCCAAAGTAGTAACTACACTTGGAATTGCTGAAAGTAAGTCTATAATATAAATTTTATTCTTCTTAAATATCCCTTTACATTGTTTTTCTTACAATTATATTATTTGTTTAGATGTTGTAACCTACTTCCAGATATGTCCTAAATGTCAGATGACTTATTGTTATCAAGAGTGGCAAGTCAGACTTCAAACTTTGATGAGCATCTTGCATTGTGCCTTGAGGTTACAGACAGGATTGTGCATGCCCACTGCCACCTTGAGGCACTGACAAACAAAGATTATACATATGCTTATGTTCTGTGTGGCTACTACCTTTCTGTTGTGGTGAAGGCAATTTATTGAGTTAAATTTAATGGCAATCAATAGTTTAGTCAATATGTTTATGAAATTACGAGGGATGTTCAAAAAGTTTCTGCACTTTCATATTTTTGTTGGAAACGGTGAAGGCGGGAGGAGTAGTAATTGGTTGTGTCTCAGAGTGTCATGTGACTAGTTCTGTCTGGCAAGCTGGCTGGCATTGCAGTTTAGTATAAGAGTTGTCACCTTGTGGTGAAGATGGCTGCGAAATGTATAAACTGCACCAAAAAGGAACACTTTTTCTGGGTAGAAGGTGTGCCAGGAGCACAAATTCATTTCTACATGTGTGCTCAGTATGGGGATAAAGTTGTCTCTCGTAGAGCCGTCTATGAGTGGATTGAATGTTCAAAAATGGCCGTATTAGTGTGACGGATGCAGAGTGCTCTTGATGTCCAGCTACAGCCTCGACCACGAGGAATGAAAGAAGGGGTGCATCAGTGGCTATGCACTCAAATAAAAACATTTTTTCCTGATGGCATTAAAAAGTTGGTACGACTCTGGGAAAATTGCATTGCAAAGGAAGATGACTATATAGAAAAGTGATGTAATTTGTTTTTGAAATTCTTAATAGAGTTTAAAAAAATTCGGAAAGATTTTGAACGTCCCTTGTAGTTAAAAAACACTTATATGTGTGTCAGTCTTTTACCAGTCAGTGTTCTCAAAGATCCACCTAAAAACTATACTGGTGAGCAGAGCATTGTGGGTTTTTGGGATTCTATTAATCTAGAGATGATTTCTTGTGTCTTTGTTCCCAGCAAGTCAAAACAACTCTGTTTTACTGTAAGATCTGTTGTATTTGCTTTTTGTTATTGGTGATGTTGTATCTCACTTTTTAATAGTTCAGGCACAGAACCCTTGTGCTGTTAAACCAAGCTATGAATTCTAGGCCCCTTGGGTAGGGCTAATGACCAGGAAAGTGACAAGGTACTCAACACAGAGCATGTGAAAATGTCAGGTGTAAAGTCACCTACTGAACTGGTAGTCACTCTTGTATCGGAAGATTGACTTATTGATGAAACAAAAAGTAAATAATTATTGGTCAACAGTAAAAGACAGAAAAAGTTATATTTTTATAATAATCTTATACTATTTCTGTTATTGGTGTATATTTTATTTAATCATTTGTTCTTATTATTATCATTATTATTAAATTTAGTAATAATATATATCTTTCTACGTGAGCACTGTCCAAAAATTGTGCAGGGCCTGTAACGTCTGTTCTAAAGAATCCTGTGCTGACCATGCTATTAGACTGATGGAAGAAATGAAAACGAGATAGACCTATGATTGAGCATTCAGAAGATCTCGGGTGCCTCTGGTAAATGGAGTACAGTTTAAGAAATGTAATCATTTTGAATAGACAGTATTTTTGCGTAAATATTTTGCTTTGATTGTGTGTTTTAAGGTGGATAGTCAGTCATGATATATCCACATGAAATTGTATACAACTTAAAAATTCAGCCTTAGGCCAGAGAGTCCAAGGGATGTTGCAGTCCTTCTGTCCTGGAAGCACTTTCCGAATGTGTGTGCATATGATTTTGTCCATGAGCTAGCTACATGCACCAACTTGAGGGCACCGACCATCTTGCTATTTCAGAAGAAGAAGTAGAATTTTTGTATTGAATGTTTTCAATGACGTTTTTCTCTAGAGAGTAGATGAAAATGCTAAACAAATCTTTTTGTTTCTTTATGCATAAATGCCTCAGTCCATGAAGTGAGCACTCAATAAATATAACATACCTTAATATGCCTAATATGCATAGCTTCATCCAATCAATGAGTGCCACCACAGTTTTCTGACTCCCTTTGACTCTCCCATTAATCTGAATATTGCCTTGTTATAGGGGTGATCTGTGGACTCTTCTATTGATTTTAGCACCACTTCATAGGACAGGTGTTTGGGCTTTCCCATTAGTTTATTCCCGCTTTCTAGAGGGGTGTTTGTTACCCACCTACTTCATTTTACCCTTAGCAACTATCTTGGTGGCTCCTCAAAGATGAGGCAACAGACTCACATGCCTAGGCTTAAAATTACATTTTAGTTAACCCTTTAGTTACATTCAACTCTTATCCTTATGTTTAATAATTTGTTGTTATAACTTCATATAAGTATATACATGAATTAAATTGTAAAATTATATCATGTATTGATTAAAAATATTGATTAAAACAAAAACTTTGCTTAACATTGAACAGCCAGGTTGCACAACAGTTCTTTTCTGCTATGCAGAAAAGTAACTACTTCCTGAATAATATGGCTTCATCCACACAAGTGTTTGCAGTGAGGAATATCATCCACCACCGGAACACATCAACCAATGCAAAACTCTTGAAACTGCTGTTACATGGTGGTGAAAGACCACAAGATATCTCTAACATCATACTGTCTAACCTTGACCAAGCTATTATAGGTCAGTAAAATTGGTAAATGGTAATGTATTTGATGAATGTAAAGGTATATATACCTTTCTCCTGTGCCCATGTGTCAGAAAAGAATGTCCTGCCTTGATAATGCTAGGTAGTGACTTCCACATTTTATTGGACTGTGCTTTGATATGTTTTTAACTGTTCTGTTTGGTTGTTTGGTTGTGTGGTGGAAGTGCTGAGGGCCAGGGTTCCATAGGCATCGGGGCGCTCCCTGGCAGAGACCACGGGCCCCTATAAGGTTGAGCTTCTAAGCTCTGTTCCCGTGGTCCCCAAAGCCACCGGGGCGATTGCCCCCACTTGGTCTGGAGGATGTGTAAGCCCTCCTCCGGTCCTTCTGGGCGTCCTGGCTGGGTACCACCCCCAGCTGCTTGCCACAACAGCAAGTACACGACTACATCTTAAGCAGATGAAAAATACACTTTATTATTTAATCCTGAAGTCTCAGAATAATGACATGACGGATACAAAAACAAGATTGCTTTAAGAGTGTTAAAGACACAGAAAGAAGCCAAAATGGCAGTACCAGTTGCACTTACAAAATTTGATAAAAACCATCAAATGGGTATTCCAGAGAAATGTGTTATAAATGTTTTCAAAACCCTCAAAATGACATTACACAATGAATGACACAGCATCAAAATTCTTGGCTAAAGTCATACATATTGAGGTTAGATTTTTGTCCTTAATGACGTCTTCGAGCTTGTCGATTCCTAATGATATTTAGGGGCTTGTGAGCAGTTTAGGCTGTGACAGAGAACACTTACTGTCAAGCGCTGCCAGCAGCTGGATGCCTCTCCTTTGTGTTTGTGCTCCACAGAGTTTAATTCTTGTTACAGAACAATTTCGACAATAAATATTTAATTTATAAAGATCCTGTATTTGCCCTATTACTAGTTGGGTTTTGACAGTTTTAGCTCTCTAGTGGGCATTATTGGAAGTGCTTTTTGGGACTTATGTACTTTGGAACTCCAAGTTCACAACATTACCATTCAAGTTTTTAGCCTGTTCTCTTTTTATTTCTAAAGGAAGGATGGATACATGAAAATTCAGTGCTTTTTTAGAGACAGCTAGCTTCATGTCATGAATGGAAAATGAATGTCAAGAGAATGGAGGTCTGAGAATAAAATGTCTCTGTTTTCTCTCAATCACAGATCTTTTTCTTTAAGGCTCCATACAGACCTTGCACTGCAGAGAGCATGCAAGTCACTGTATTGACAGAGCAGTAATCTTCAGGGAGGTGCATGAAAAGCATGCTAAAGAAATATTGAGAAAGTCAGAGCAGGCAGGTGGAGGAGTGAGAATGTCATTGAAATTAAAGAGCTGTGCTCTTAACTCAAGAATTTCTGAAAGAAGGAAATACCATTGAATTTAATCATAAAAATTGACTCTTCACTTCAAGCAGTTTGTAAATATACTTTTCAACTTTGTTAAACACACTGTAATATACAACCAGAATATGTGTTTAAACTGAAGTCAAAGGAAAATTAAAAAAAAAAATTCTACATAATAAGACACCATGCTAGGAACGGTATATTACAAATTAGCACTACTCAGATCAATATTCTTCTTTAATTTTGTGAGACAACATTTAATTCAGTTCAAAAGTAAGAATTGCATGCATCTCTCTGTGAGTGCAGACGGTGTAAACTTTATCCTGGAATATAATCCCTGTAAGGAATGTCTTCAAGTGCCCATCTCCATTGGTCACACATTTTTGGCTGTTCCAAGCAATATTGGGACTGCCATTCATTTTTATAGCCCAGTAGCTTAGTATGGTGTTATACAAGATGGTCTTCATTGCTTAATGAGCAATCCAACATGATAGTTTGTCACTACACTATTAGATCACTTCTAGTGTTGCTCAGCTGGAAGAATTGTAACTGTAGTACAACCAAAAACCAATTAAATCAATTTAACTCATCGAGGAATAACTTTGCCAACTTTTCAACTTAACCTTTTTAAAATAATTTTTGGTAAACAGAATTGCCTTCTAATCATTGTTATATTTCTAATTGTCCTTATTTTCTTCCATTTTTTTTTTTTTGCTTGATTTAGTAGGGTTGGATGACACTTGAACATGATTGTGTACAATAATATTCTAATCCTGCAAAATGGAGTACATATATCGTAGTGCTCTTCTACAACTATCAGAATAAAATTACAAAAAGGTTATTTTTGACATGGAAGATGGAAGATATGTTTTACACAGTATACCATCAGGTTGGATAAAAATAGCATTTTGGCAATTATGGACTTTAATTATCTTTTTATACTTAATAATATGTTTTAACTTGGTCCCAATAAACACATTACAGAAAATAGTTTGTGTCAATTCAAACTTACATTTAAATTCAATCTTAAATAAAATTGAACTATAATGTTAAGTAATGCCAGTTAAGCAACCTTTATTTTATACAGGGAATCCTGATAAAAAATAAACTTAGAAAAATACAATTTTGGCTGTTGAGCTTTAATCAAGTATTCTTCACCAACTGAGCATTTTCTTTTTACATTTTTTATTGAGAGTGAAATAAACTTTTCATTATTAATTACTGAACACTATAATGTTATAGAGTGGTCATTTGATTTAAACATACTGTCTGTTGGCGACAACAGTCTGTGACGATGTAGGTCCTGCTCCATGCTCCCACCTTACTTCTCTCGAACCCAACACCGTTGGTAATGTAACCGGATGAGCTGGCAGACAGGAACAAATCAAACTGAGCAAGGGGATGGTGCAAGTGCTTTTATTAAAAACAAACAAAACCAAAACAGTGTCCATAGTGCAGTGTATCAAAGTTCCATAAATAAATAATCCATAAAAACGACAAGTGGAGGTTAAAATGTCAATAAATAATTCCTTTAAAACAAGGTTAAAAACAGGCTGGAAAGAGTCCCCTTTTTAAAATCCCGGTGCCTTTCCCAATTCACTCTCGGGACTGCACCGGCCCCACTACCACACCCCGTCCTTAACCTGTGAGTGTGCCAATTATTTATTTAAAAACTGGCCATTTGATTACAGCTGTAGACCTGCTAAATCACACTGTCTAAAACAATGAAGTGCCACACTTTCTCCACGTAAGAAATATCTTGATTTGCTGATTTTCCAAAGTTTTGACACTAGAACACATTAATAAATATACAAATTCAAATGTATAGAACTAAAAATGCAAAAGCCCGATAGTTTAACTTAAATTCAACTTGCTATTAAAGATACAGTGGAACCTCGGTTCACGAACATCTCGGTACACGTACAAATCAGTTTACGACCAAAAAGTTTGCCAAACTTTTGCCTCAGTTCACGACCACACACTCGATATATTAACAAGCCAGTTTCCCTTTCGGTTTGTACATATTCAGTCTCTCCCTGTGCATTTCCTGGGCAGCGAGCAAGAGAGAGAGAGCGAGAGAGCGCGGCACACACACGAGAGAGAGACACACACACACACAGGCAGCACGAGAGAGAGAGAGAGAGACGCACACACACAGGCAGCGCGAGAGAGAGAGCTGGACGCATAAGGTAGGAAGGCAGTTAAAGAATGCACTGGGCTTGATTTTGTTTTCACTTCTGTTTACAGCGGTCGGTTCGTAGCGTGCATTGTTGCAATGTTACTTTTCTTGGTGGTTTATTAAATTACGGATTTTTTTAAATGTTCATTTTTTTCCCTGTGCTTAAAACTCATTAAAAAAAAGTGTTTTTAGCCATCGGTTGGTAGCGCTATAGCGCGAACTATTGCAGTGTTAGTTTTCTTTGTTGTTCAAGGTTTTCTCAGTGTTATTCAATGTTTTTACATTTAGTTTACTATTACGCTGTGCATTCTATGGTTTAATTAACTATATTTGTGCTTAAAAACTTAAAAAAATATATATATTTACATACAGTTCGTATGGTCTGGAATGGATTAATTTTATTTACATACAATCCTATGGGGGAAATTGCTTCGGTTCACGACCAAATCGGTTTACGACCAGAGTTTTGGAATGAATTATGGTCGTGAACCGAGGTTCCACTGTACTATAATTTTCATTTTATTCAAATTAAGTAATATTTATCTTTCTCAGTGAACAGCTGTCTATGCCCTCAGATCACAGCTTTAGAGCTAACATTGAGTGGATATTCCATAGTGATTTACACTTTAAAGCTTTAGCAGCAAGCATAGCACCAACAGACATTGGACAAGTTCAATAAAGCTGATATAATTACATGTATAATTACAGTGAATGTTTTTAACATTTCTACCTATTGTGAAAGTGTTTCGGAAAGGTATAAAGTAGTTAAACCCAGCTTTGGGGCAGATGGCAAACCTGAAGAAGAATTTGATCACATTACATACAGTATGTCAGTATGTGTATGTTGCCATATAATAAACTTTTAGTGAAAATGAATATTCAGCACTTTTCAAAATGAGGCCTTTTGAGTGTAATCATTTTTCATATTGCTAAAGAATTGCAGTCAACAGTTCAAGACTATCTTTTATTTCTGAAATAAAAGACTTGGTCCTTTTGCTTTACAAAGGTGTGTCCGGTGTCTCCTGTTTTCCTTGTATATTGTATATCACTCAGTTATTTTCGGGTTATGGCCAATTTTATTATCGCTGCAGGGTAAGTTTGTACGTTTGTCTTTACAGAGCATAAACAGAGCCACCTTTTCTAACTGTATGTTATTTTCATCCATCCATCCATCCATTGTCCAACCCGCTGAATCCGAACACAGGGTCACGGGGGTCTGCTGGAGCCAATCCCAGCCAACACAGGGCACAAGGCAGGAAACAATCCTGGGCAGGGTGCCAACCCACCGCAGGACACACACAAACACACCCACACACCAAGCACACACTAGGGCCAATTTAGAATCGCCAATCCACCTAACCTGCATGTCTTTGGACTGTGGGAGGAAACCGGAGCCCCCGGAGGAAACCCACGCAGACACGGGGAGAACATGCATACTCCACGCAGGGAGGACCCGGGAATCGAACCCAGGTCCCCAGATCTCCCAACTGCGAGGCAGCAGCGCTACCCACTGCGCCACCGTGCCGCCCTATGTTATTTTCAGTTGTATTTAATCTCATTTTAGTATTTTTGTGACAATTCTTTAATATTTCTGCCAAGAATATATAACTTCTTTGACCAAACCTGCCCCTGAGTCTCAGATTATGAGCAAACCCATATGTGTTCACTCTTCTTCATTTTTAAGTAAGTTTTATGAGTTAGATATTGTCTCTGTGTTTATAAGTTGTGAAGGATGTTACCACAGTGTGATAAGCTACATATTTATTTTAACATCATGGCCCTCTTTTCAGGTGAAGACAATGAGTAAAGATGGTAATTAAGATGAAAAATGAAAAGAAAAGGAACAAGAATGCATGGAAGGAAGAAGGAGGTGACTTGCAGAATGGATATTTTCTTTGATGTAACCACCATGGAAATGTTTTCATTTCAGAAAACCAAACTAAAACAAAAACATCTGTCTGTGACAAGAAACTCTGTATTATTTGATCCAAATCTTGGTTTTCAGCATCTTGTACCTTTACCACACAATTGAGTTGAGATCATGAGAGATGAATATCCCCATATCATTCTGATAGTACAGCGCTCAGACTTGAGAAACCTGGTACTGGCCACCACAAATAAAGGTGGAATGAACAGATGCTAGCAACCACACTATGCATGATTTTCCTTATACTGTAGTTCTTGAAATGATATGAAGCTTTGAAGTGATAACTTTGGGTACTATGAACGTTCAGTTAAACGCTTCTATGGGAAGATGACATGAGAGCAAGATTGACAGATGAGGATTTAAATGATGCCATAGGCTGGCTCATTCATAGAGGTGGAGAACCTGGTAGCTACTACCCATTGTTGTCTTTATGGTCATGAGGGCTTGGTGATCAATTGAACTTTGACATCAAGGAGGATGTGCTAGTACGTGTAGGCCTAAGCAGGGTTGGTAGTCTCAGCTTCAACTTGTGGAACTGTTTCATCAGTCCCTTTATTAAGCGTTGTCATAAAGTTTGAGATGCTACTCCTCACATATTTACAGGATGAATGTTTTCACAATAACAAGCTCTAGTTTATCTTACATTGCAAAATGTCAAATTGTTAAGATTCAAAAGAGCATGGAAGACTTATGAAAGGCATTAGTATGGGCTTACCCAGTAATTACAAGTCTTGGAAAATGATTGATCTTGAAAGTTGATTCTAATAGAAAGTATGTAGGGGCCATCTGTTGGAAGTTTTTAATGACAATGAAGGAAGGAGCAGGACCTCTGTGTTATACAAACTTTCTGCCTGTGTCTTCCTTTGTCATATATTCCAGGGAGAAGAGCAAGAAATAGATCCATTTTATTTCTCGTCAAGAGCACATCCAGATTGCTTAGAAATGTCTTCCTACTACAACTACCTCTAAATATTGTCCTTTAAGTTTTCAGTAGATGTGCCAATAACTGCCTAACAAGGCCTTAGTGAAACCTCAAATGCTACTTATGCTGGTTCAATATTTGTAAGCATAAAAGTCTCTCACCTGGAGCCAAGAGTCCTGATTTTCCTTCCTTTGTTACTATGCTTCATCCATGCTGACCTATCCACAAAGGCTGTATGGCTCTTTCTGTCTACCCTGCTTCCTTTTCTAACCCTGGCTGATGCCACAAAGGATGCTCATGGTATTTCCTTTACATCACAGGCTGGGACAAAATGGCAATAGAGAAAGTTCATTTCTAGCTTTGGGTTTATCCAATGGATCATTGTTCAGATAAAAACCTTTCACATTTTTAGCTTTTGGGGCAATGTTCCCATTTAACAAATAATATCATTATTCATTGTCTTGTTTTTCAGCTATAGCATCTGATCCATATTTTCAATTCTGGCCTCTGAATTGCAGAGACCTTCTAATACCTCATTTGATAGAATTTCAATGTCTTACAGTTTGCTTTTAATTGAAACCTATATCTTGGTTTTTCCTGCCATTTTAATTTTTATAAATATTGCCTCTGATGGTGATAATGCATGGGGGAATGCTTCATGATTACTTTTTCCTTGGTGCAAATTTTTTATCACTTTTCAAAAGTAAATATTGAACTCAACACAAGTCACACTACTTACATACCATATCTCTTCTCTCTTTCTCACCCATATTAAACAGCGTATTAGGCGACGAGGGCTCTCCATCAAGTGTAATTGAGGGAGAGGTTCCTCATCCCATGAGATCTTGAGAGGGCTTTGTGATCATTGATGAAGGTTCAATGCCAGGTCAATCGTGGATGTCCTTTGCCATGTTGGCCTCCAAGTGGAACCCATTGAAACTCCATCTTGAGAATATGATTATCCTCCATGTAGATCATGTGTCCAGCTAAATGTAGTCAGCGGTGTGCAATAATCATACTGTGGTTTGGCATCTTCCTTCTTCATTGGATGTCCGCACTGGTAATGTGGTCGAAGTATCGAATGCACAGTATTTGCCGCAGGCAGTGTTGGTGAAACACGTTCACTTTGGTCTTTTCACGTTTCTGTAGCATAAGTTGGCATTGGAAGGATGAAGGATGCATACACATTTGTTGTAAAGTTGCCACAGCTTTTCCAAGGCAGCATTTGAAGTCCGTTTCTGCATCTCCATCTCAGCTGATAACGTTACCTGAATACATGAACTTTTCAGCTATTTCTAGATCTTGACCATTGACATTGATTTTCTGCACCCCAACTTGTTCACCCACATGCACGACTTTAGACTTCTCAGCACTGAATCACACATCCTATACAGATAATAATAGCATTATAAGTACTGTATGTACTCATATTTTATATCTCAATGTTTCTAGCAGTAGTTAATGTCTTACTAAATATCCATGTACCCTTTCATTTTCTGAGTTCTCTTTTCTATCAAGGAGTGTTGTGTTACAGCCTGTTTTGACAGTATGTGGATTAAGGCAGTCAATTTGGCTATAGCAAGTTGAAAGGGAGATACCAATTAAACTAACATACACAATTGTCAAAAATATATATAGAAATTAGGAGAATTAGAAAGGGTCACACAAAAAATAAAAGCAGAAAGTGAGCCCAGATACCTGCAGCCACGAGGCAGCACAATACTATCACGTGGTCCTCTTCTTTAATCATACATATACTGTAGATCATACCTAGGGCTCTTGTGTCATCATTCCAGAACAAATTCCAAGGAGTCTAGGTATCTAGAACAGGATATCTTTTGGCAACTCAACAAACAAGACAAGGAAAGGGGTTAAAAAAAGAAATAACAAAGTACAATATAATCAAAGAGCAAAATTGTGTTGTCTCTCTGGGCTTGCTTGAACTCCTGTCTGTCAGACTTGGTCAATTAGATTTACAACAAATAAGCCATCCCACTCTTTTTCTTGCCTCTAACACCAGACTCTTCCTTCACTTTTACCTACCAGTCCTTCTTTCCTTCTTTTGCTTACCATCAGGCTTCATGTTCACTGATGACTTGGCCACAAAAAGCCTTTAAACATCTGGCAGGATCTACTGTATCTCTAGAGGCATCCTTGTTAACACTTTTGATGTCAGGAATTCTGTCTAAGACTGTCCTTCTAGAATGTCACCTGTCATTCCCAAGTATCACGGCAGTCCTCAGCCTCATCACCCACTCAGATCGTTAGACAACCCCCATTTCAACCAGTATACTGTAACGGGCTTCCCTGCTGCCATCTATCAGACTAGGAGAATTCTACTGAATTACTAAATGTTCCAATTCCTCTCTTTCTATTCCTGTACACTTGGACTTATCCATTCCCTATAAACACACTCTGCTGACTCTGGTGGTATTTCATTTATACATACAGAGCTCTGCTGCTTGCAATGACAGTTGGTACCTAGGTCCACTTTACAAATAAATATATATGTGAAATATGCAAACATCTAAAAGCTCCTCAAAATTATGCATTTGAGTATTTTTGTAATCAATTTAGCTGTCCCCACCTTTAATTCCATTTTTTACATATCTGCATAAAATAGCCAAAATATCTTCTTACAGTACAATAAACCTCAAGAACTAATTATTGCAAATCAAATTGACCAGCATGATATTGTTTAAAAAAAAAAATTCTGTGAAGTTGTAACGTATGTGCCATATCAAAGTTAAGAATTATTCACATAGGATGAGATCTGCTCGTATTTAGAACTAGTTTGTATTCAATAAGTGAAGCGCTCCACAGTGTTTGTTTGTAATGAATGTCAGATGTTATCGAGCAGCATGTAAAGGTAGCAAGACCTTTCAAGGCGATAGAGAAACAACTTAAATTTCTTTTTAAATGGGTAACCCACTTACACCAACAGACTTCCTCACCACACTAGCTGAGAAACATTTGGGGAGTAATAGCTTCACATTTAGACCAAAGTGTCTCCACAGCTTTTAACTTCAAGGTAAGCAAGTGTTTTTAATGTCAGCCCTAATTATGTAGTTGTGTTAGTCTGCAGGGAGCATAGTCAAGGTACCATTAGGTGTTTTTACCGTACTATAGTAATGTCCTCCAGCTACTCAGCAATCTCAATGGGTTGAAAACAAATTACACAGTCTCCTAATGACAATATTAAAGGCTTTAAGTTTTCTGTCCACAAGAAGACCATATTTTGGTCTAATCAGTAGCCAGTCACAGTTTCAATATTTTTACATGGGATGTTTCCATTTTGTTTATGTGTGCGTGCATATATATATATATATATATACATATATATATATATATATATATATATATATATATATATATATATATATATATATATATATATATAAAGAGAGAATTTATATTCTTACTGTAACAAATGTGCTTGAAAAAATAAAAATACAAAAATGTGTGCTTTTATGTGGTCCCAACATTCCAAAGAAAAGGGAATTTTTGAGGCAACTACAGTCAATTTAATATCCAATGATATGGCACCATGAGATTATTGATTCTTGCTCAGTTCCACTGGGCCATATTTTAAAACATTCCAACCTCTGCTGCGCAGTTTGTGAAGTGCCTTAATGTAATGATGGGGATTTTGTATGAGTCCCACACAGCGGGAAGGTTAATAGATTTCTGCTTTGGGCACATATTTAATGATTCAAACAGTGCCAGATCTAAATACCACTTATATGTGATGATTTAATTTGGCCCCCAGCATGTGGAAGTTAAGAAGCCTAATATTTCTTACTGGGCATGTGATATATACTGTATATATATATATATATATATATATATATATATATATATATATATATATATATATATATATATATATATATATATATATATGGCTGGCCTGAATTTGAGGGTACGGAATAAATGTATCTTACATTTCTTAAACACTGCAAAGTAAATGCAGGAATAATGCCCATATTTCTAGAAATGCCATCAAGCTTCCATTAGGCTTCTACCTTTATTGAGTCAATGTAATTAATTCAGGGTTGTGCAGAACATCTGGAGTCAAATCTTATCAGGGCAGCAGTCAATGGTAGGGCGCCCTCAATATGCACATTAGAGTACACTGAACTAACTTAGTGTTGCCAATTAACTTGACACCAGCTAATCAGTCTTTATTGCAAATGAAGCCATTCATTGAATATTCCATCACAAGGCTTTAAAAGCAAACAAGGAAACATTTTCAGATAAACAGGAAGTATAACAACTATCAGTTAAATGTTACAATTGTAGGCTAAAATGATATACAAGTACAGAATAAGAGACAGCAATATGGTAGAAACAGGAACAGTGTGTGGTTCTTGCAGAAGAATAGTGTAAGAAAACTGTTTCAATCAAGTTGATATAAATGCAAGTAGAAAGGTGTGGTGAAATAATGCTTCATCATTGGAGCTTCACAAACAGACTAAGAGAAAAAAGTCAAGTGATCAGGGGCCTCATGCATAATGCCATGCATAGAATTCACACTAAAACAAAAGTTCAAGTGGAAATTTCAAGTTTAAAGTTGACATTTGGACATTTTTTTCAACTGTGTTCCTATTTTGTTCTTCTTTTCTCTGTAACCTAATACACTTCCATATGACACTCAGACAGTGAGCTACAACTTGCCTTTTCACGGCGACTTTGATATCTGACCACTTCTTTTTATTTCAAGCACACTGCGACTTTCTCATCTTGAACTTTCGAGTTTCCCCGCCACTCTGTCACTTGATCATCTTCCTTTTGTTGTTTATATCACTGCTTAAACCAACAAATAGTACATTTTTCCTTGCCTCTACTTGGTATTCGCCGAAATTCTTCTTTTCCCCCAAGAATTCTGACCACAGACTTGTTGTTGCTACTCTTAGGATCCAGCTTAGGTCCAATAGGTTACCACCTACTAGGAAAATGAGCCTGGACTTGGCCAGACTCCAAGATCAGGCTGTTTATAATGAGTTTGCACGCAGTTTGTGTGAGGAACTTTCAGATTTGGGTACGACTGCCGATTCTAATGTGATGTGGGAGACCTTTCGTGACAAGACCCTGAAGGTTGCTGAGGGTTGTGTTGGTGTTACCGGTGTTCCCAGAAGGAGGTGTTTCATCTCGCAAGGCACCCTGGATATCATTGAGAGGAGTCGTAGTGCACAGCTCAATGGCAACTCTGGTTGAGAGGGACGGCTGAGAAGGCACTGAGGGCAGATAAAGAGGTGTTGTTAGAGGAATCTGTGAGCAAGTGACACACCATCTGTGGTCTAGCGACCCACGTCCTGCTTATGGAGAAATCGAAGCATTATGCACATCTGAATCTGTTCCTTGGAGAGTCGCAGTCAGGGCAGCTGATGGAACGGTCCTTACGGATAACACTGCAGTTGTGACCTGCTGGGCTGGCTACTTTGAGCAGCTGTTCAAAGCTGATCCTCCGGCTAGGATGTCGGATACCTCTGGGTCTACAGTTCTTGAGGCTGATCCTCCAATTAGCTGTGAACCACCCAATCTCACTGAGATTGCACAGGTGGTGAACCAGCTGACGGGGGGAAAGGCTGCAGGGATCTGTGGTATCCGGGGTGAACGTCTCCAGGCTGGTGGTAAGGCTGTCCTCCTGGCATTGTAGGCAATCTTTGCTTCCATTTGGGAGACTGGCATCATCCCAAATGACTGGAAAAAGGGACTTGTCGTCCCTATCTGGAAAGGGAAGAGTGATCGCCTGGATTGCAACAACTACAGAGGGATAACACTGCTCTCGGTGCCGGGTAAGGTCCTTGCTAGGGTCGTCCTCAATAGGATCTGTGATCACTTGCTCACCTACCAGCGACCGGAACAGTCTGGTTTTATGCCTAAGAAGTCTACCATCGACCACATCCAGGCACTGAGGGTTCTCATGGAGAGCAAATGTGAATATGAGCAGAGTTTCTTTGCAGCCTTTGTCGATTTTCGCAAAGCATTCGACTCAGTTGATCGAGCTGCCCTGTGGGATATCCTGAGGATCCCCTTGAGGTTGCTGGATATCATGGCCGGCCTGTACACTGGTACTGTGAGTGCTGTGCAGAGTGGAGGCAGGACCTCTGCGTTTTTCCCTGTTTATTCTGGGTTTGTCAGGGGTGTGTTCTTGCTCCTACTCTGTTCAATGCTTGTATGGACTGGGTGTTGGCCAAGGTCTTGGGGTCCATCGGCTGTGGGGCATCTGTTGGTGAAGAAAGGTTCACTGTTCTTGACTTTGCTGACGATGCTGTGATCTTCGCAGAGTCAATGGAGGCTCTGATCGGGGCACTCAAAAGACTGAGCTAGGAGTCTGAGTGTCTGGGCTTGCGAGTGTCCTGGATAAAAACCAAGATCCAGGCCTTTAATGACCTCTTGGGCACGGCCATCAGCAGTGTGTCTGTTTACGGAGAGAGTGTTGACCTTGTTGAGAGGTTTGCTTACCTTGGCAGTGACATTCATGTCTCTGGTGACTCTTCCTAAGAAGTCAGTAGATGGATTGGGAGAGTATGGGGGGTCATGAGGTCGCTGGAAACGGGTGTGTGGCGCTCCCGATATCTATGCAAAAGGATGAAGGTCCAAGTCTTTAGAGTCCTGGTGCTTCCTGTCTTGCTATATGGTTGCGAGACATGGATGCTATCTAGTGACCTGAGATGAAGACTGGACTCCTTTGGTACTGTGTCTCTCCGGAAAATCCTTGGGTACCATTGGTTTGACTTTGTTTTGAATGAGCGTTTGTTCATGGAGTCCCGAATGAGGCACATTACTTGCATTGTGAGGGAGCGTCAGTTACGGCACTATGGCCATGTGGCACGTTTCCCCGAGGGTGATCCAGCTCGTAACATCCTCATTATTGGGGACCCGAGTGGCTGGACCAGACCAAGGGGTTGCCCACGTAACACCTGGCTGCGGTAGATAGAAGGTCATTTCCGGAGGGCGGGACTGGACTGCATGTCTGCCTGGGAGGTTGCAAACCAGGATCCAGAGTTTTTTTGTTGTGTAGTGGGTGCGGCAACACACTGTACCAGTGCATGCTCCCCAACTTGACTTGATTGACTTTTCTTTCTCCAAGCACCCAATCACCACACGATCAGCTCTGTAATAGATGCCATGCCATCTGTAAGCTTAGAACGCCGATTCTTCAAAACTTTTATGGAACATTGAAATATCTTTGTAGTACATGTTGAATTATTCCATCCATCTATCCATCCAGGGTCACGCCAATCCCAGCAAGCATACAGCGCAAGGCAGGAACAATCACTGATCGGGGCGCCAGCTCGTCGCTACTGCTGTCCACCGTGTCCTCACATGTTTAATTATTAACAATATACATTATTTTAATGAAGTTTAAAACTTATCTATATAATGTAATAAACATGCTTTACTGCATTTTCATCTTCAAAAATGATATCAAGAGCTACAAGAAGATAGCGCTTGGAAATCTAAATCGACTTAGAAGCCAGTCGTCATCATATGTAAATACGCGCTTTATAAAGTGACTCAGGTTGTGCAATATTTACAGTGAGGTGATTGTACTTATAAGTACAAACAGTTCTACCAGGAACACTTGATGGACTGATTGAGTGCGTTTAGAGCTCTTGGGATGAAACTGTTTCTGAATTGCGAGGTCCCTACAGGAAAGGCTCTGAAGCGTTTGCCGTATCGTATAGATGAATTTCAAATAGACTGTGCGTATGACTGAGATAGCGTGTACTAGATGCTGTATCCTGATAATCTGATCAGCTGCTGTACAGTTGTGATTCCACAGTCAGATACAGTGGGTTAAACAGTTTGAGTGGTGCACTCACAGTGACAACGCTAAAGCAACTATAGTATTTGGAATAGTTTGGCCATTCTGTGCACCATTATAGGGTTACAGGTTGATTAAATTCAGATGCCTTACACTAATAAACAATATGCGGTTAATTTCAGTGTATTTGATAAAGCCGCGTCAGGTATGTGAATGTAAAAAATAAAGGGAAACCAAACAGGAACAGTAGCACTGCTTTGACGCTGGGTGCCGCCAGTTTGCAAAACCAAGCGGAAAACGTGCATATGCAAGGGATTGAGCTGGCATGAAAATGTGCGTGGCTTTATGCCAAGTTTAGTTTTTATACTTAGCGATATGGGCCTGGAAACTGGTGTTCGCAACATTTTGTGTGTGCGCACCGTTTATACATGAGGTCCCAGGAGTTACACAGCTATGGAAGGATATTTATGGCAAAAAAGAGAACAATAAATAGATAAAGAAATAAATGCATGCTGCAATGTTGCAATAAATAAATAACAAAAACATAATATATGAATATAAATAGTAAAATGTATTATGAAATATAATGCTGTCACTTATTTCTTTATGTATTTATTTAATTATTTCTTCATTTGTTTATTTCAGTGACACTGAATGCAACATGAACTACTCCTTGAAGAGAAACCTGTCATTTTCACCCATCAATTTTCACCCAACAGAGACCAGTATAATGGTGTGAAAGGAAGCAGTGAGGGGACGCTGGCGCACGCATGTTGTTGCCGCTCCTCCCTGTTAACAACACTTTTGCAAAATTCGCCTTAATTCTACACTTTCTTACACTTGTTTAATTTCTTGAATTGTACGTATAGTTCGTGGATACAGCTGACTCGAATTGCATGGATTTGGCTTAATATTTACAGATTTTATGGACTCCACTTTAACTGGGAACAGCTGAGTCTGTGGATCACGGGACGAGACCTACAAACATTTCTTTGTACCTGGCGATCTACAACAACAACAACAACATTTATTTATATAGCACATTTTCATACAAAAAGTAGCTCAAAGTGCTTTACATAATGAAGAAAAGAAAAATAAAAGACAAAATAAGAAATTAAAAAAAGGCAACATTAGTTAACATAGAAAAGGAGTAAGGTCCGATGGCCAGGGTGGACAGAAAAAACAAAAAAAACTCCAGAAAGCTGGAGAAAAAAATAAAATCTGTAGGGGTTCCAGGCCACGATACCACCCAGTCCCCTCTGGGCATTCTACCTAACATAAATTAAATAGTCTAGGACCTCTGGATGATCTGTCTCTGTGATTATATTATATTCGCTATGCTGATCTGCTCCCATTTCATCTTACAGTACTCTACGACTGGGAACTGATCTGATGTTCATACTGATCTGGCTTATGGCTCTGGGGTGATCATGCCTGAAATTACCAAGCGTTACTGTTTGTGGCTGTGTATTGGAACCTCCAAATCCTGCTACCTCCTCCTGCTATGCTTTCTGCAGCTTGCTAGCGCCGCTCACCTATGCTACCACACCCGCCTGTCCTACTGGTTCCGCTGTGCTGTGCTGCTTCTCCACAGCTATTCAGGTAAGTATTGCCCAGTATCATGCTAAAATACTCTCATGACAAACTCCTTCTTATTAAACAGTTTGTCCAGAGCAAATGGTCTGACTGAAACATCCTAAAGGACGCCAGTATTTTGTAGCGCCCGAAATATATACATTGTGGGTCAGGTCGCCGCCACCACTGGGCTGCGAATGAAAAGACCACCGGCAGCATTTGATCAGGAATACGCCATCCTTCTCATGACCCTGGAAATAGAAGTGTCCATGTGCCAAATTTGCATTATGTGGAAATAAACCCTGATCGAGGCTCTGTGCAAATAGAAACCTCATTAACTAATATTGCATTGTTTAATTCGAGATCTCTTAATAGCAAAGCATTGGTGCTGTCAGAGCTCATCACTGACACCAAACTTGATATTCTGTGTCTAACGGAGACTTGGCAAAAGACAAACGAATTTGCGTTTCTGACAGAGGCGACTCCAATTGGTTCCACTTTCCACACAGAGCCTCGCAGCTCTAGACAGGCGGTGGGCTGGCAGTAATTATCAGAGCAGACTTAAACATCAAACGAATCCCAATTGACTATCCATTGTCTTTTGAGTGCCTGGCTCTTAAACTAATAACGGAATCAGGTCCTGTCTCACTCATTGTTTTTTATCGTCCCCCAAAATACAATGCATCCTTCTTATCCGATCTGATTGAACTTTTGACCCACCTAAGCTCTTACTCTCAGAGAATTATCCTTCTTGGTGATTTCAACATCCATATTGACATCCCCACATCTAAACTGAGGAATGAATTCCTATCCTTACTGGACTGTTTTGACTTGACACAACATGTTGATTTTCTAACCCACTCTGGCGGTCATATATTGGATTTGATCTGCACTTCTGGACTATCTGTTGCCAACATTTACAGCACTGATTTGGGACTCTCTGACCATAAAGCAGCATTTTTCACTGTTTCACTGCCTTTTCCTCCTCTTACCTGTAAACAACAAATTTCTTACAGAAACCTTAAAAATATCTGTCCCTCTATCCTTTCTGGATCCATTTCTGATCTTTTACTATCTGCACCTATTCCGTCAACACTAGATAGTCTTGTTGACCACTATAACTCAGCCATTCATTCAGCATTAGATAAAACAGCTCCTTTAAAACATAAGGAGGTTTCCTTTAAATGTTCAGCTCCTTGGTATAATTCAGAATTGCGATCTATGAAAGCAGCTGGCCGACGCCTTGAGAGAATGTCACATAAGACTGGCCTCACCATGCACATCCAGGCTTTCTCTGACCACCAAAGAGCTTACAGAGAAGCACTAACTTCTGCCAAGAACACCCATTACGGCAGAATAATAGAAAATGGCCACGATAACCCAAGGGTTTTGTTCTCTGTAGTTAATAAACTACTCGACCCCCCACATCAGGCCCAACTACCTCTTCTACTGAAGTCTGTGAGGAATTCCTCCACTTTTTCCGTAACAAAATTAAAGATCTAAATAATTCAACTAACATAAATACATCATCTGTTTATATGTCTCCCTGTTTTCCCACTCCATCCAGCTCCTTCTCTAAGTTCTCACCAGTCACATCTGCGTTTAATAACCTGCTTTGTAAGATGAGGCAGACTACTTGTGTACTGGACCCCATCCCCACCACACTACTTAAATCCTGCCTTCATGCCATAATCCCGACTGTTACAACAATAATAAACTCATCCCTTGACACTGGCTCTGTGCCGCTCACTTTTAAAATTGCTTCTGCAATCCCAATGTTAAAAAAGTCTGGTCTTGATGCTGACAATCTTAACAATTTCTGGCCTATTTCCCACTTACCATTCCTGTCAAAAGTTCTCGAGCATGTTGTAGCTTCCCAACTCATCAATTACTTAACCTCTAATAATTTGATGGAACCCTTTCAGTCTGGTTTCAGGGCGCGGCACAGCTGTGAAACTGCTCTGCTACGGGTAACCAATGATTTGCTTATGGCAGCAGTCTCTGGACAAACCAGCATATTAATTCTATTAGACCTCAGTGCAGCATCTGACACTGTCAGACATGCCATTCTACTCTCCAAAATGGAGAACATGCTGGGTATCTCTGGCACTGCCCTCCAGTGGTTCAAGTCCTATCTGACTGATAGGTAAGAGTTTGCTAGTCTTGGCAACAGCAGATCCAGCTCAGCGCCAGTCACACAAGGAGTTCCTCAAGGCTCTGTCCTTGGTCCTCTTCTCTTCTGTATTTATATGCTTCCCCTTGGCCATATTATCCGTAGCTATGGACTGGGTTATCATTTTTATGCAGATGATACTCAACTCTACTTCAATGTTAAAAGTGGAACTTCATCAGAGCTTTCTCAGCTCACAACCTGCCTTGAAATTAAAACCTGGATGGAGCAGAACTCTTTAAAATTAAATTGCAATAAAACTGAACTCCTGCAAATTGGGACTAAAATGAAACTTAATAAAATGAGCTCCTTCCCAATCTATCTTGGCGGTGATCTCATCAGACATGCCTCTACTATAAAAAATCTTGGTGTCATTTTTGATTCCTCCCTCTGTTATTCTGCCCACATTAATCACATTAAGAAACTTTCGTACTTTCACCTTTGTAACATATCCCGTATTCACTCCTTCCTCTCCTTCTCTAATGCTGAGAAACTTGTCCATGCTTTTATCACATCCCGCATCGATTATTGTAATTCCCTACTGGCAGGTGCCCCTTTCAATCTTCTATCACAGCTTTAGCTTATTCAAAACTCAGCTGCAAGAGTCCTGACACGAACCAGCAGCAGCGAGCACATCACACCCATCCTGCTCCGTCTTCACTGGCTCCCTGTGTCTTACAGGATTGAATATAAAATCCTACTAATAACCTACAAAGCCTTAAATAACCTCGCGCCAAACTACATCAGTGACCTTCTCCATCACTATATGCCTGCCCGCCCACTTAGGTCCTCTGATTCTTGTTGTACCCCACACTAACCTACACTCCATGGGTGACAGGGCCTTCAGCTGTATAGCGCCCAGACTCTGGAATGACCTACTGAAATTAATCAGGTCAGCTGACTCCATGAATTCTTTTAAAAAACAGCTCAAAACTCATCTGTTCAGCAAGGCTTTTAGCTCTACTTGACTTTATTACCCTTCTCTCAGTTTACCTCTCTGTCAAGATGCGCATGTAACCTGTATGTGTGTGTGTGCTAGACCACCAATGATGTTGTCCATTTTTTTTCAGAATTCACTGTCGTAATCTTCTTTACTTATTTATCTGGTTTGTACAATGCTATATACTGTATACCCTGCTGTTCTTTATTATATTCTGTAAGTGCCTTGGGCATGGGAAAGGCGCTATATAAATAAAATGTATTATTATTATTATTATTATCATTATTATCAATGTGGGGGGAGTGGGCTCTAGTGAGTATTATTTTTTGATTGGTGATTCATTGTTAGCGTGGATATGAATCTTTGACACTTCAGATGCAGACTTCAGGCTCCTTATAATGAATTCAAAGCTTCTCGAATAAAAGTAGCTGACATGACCAGTTATTCTCGACAACTCATATCAAACCAGAGATGTGCACAGTCACAACATTGAGGTTGTACTCTGCTTGCCTTGTGAAGAAATTGGCCAGAATTAAAGCACAAAGCGAGTACTTTAATACAAGAACCACTGAATTCCTCATCCTCTCAGTTTGCATCTGAAGGGTTTGATGTTAATGTAGCACACATTTGGTGAAGATCTCTGTACGCTCTACTGATGATTCACCAATCAAAACACGGTACTTGCTATAGCCCATCTCAAATTGACAGCTGAAAATCATAGTTTTCATTTCAAGGTGTATTTCAGAACGTGTGCGGTGTCACTGAAACAAATAAATGAAGAAATAATTAAAGAAATATATAAGAAATAAACTTTAAATACACATTTGCGCTCATCCCTAATGTTGTTATTATTTATTTATTGTCACATTTCCCACTACATCTATTTATTTGTGTATTTATTTAAGCTATTCTGAAATATTCTTCCATACAAAACTGAATGAGCTCTCATAAAGAGTTACAAATGAATATTTGTAAGAAGGCTAGTACTCGAAGATCTCAACTGTCGGTTTTAAGTAACAATGACAGGTACTGTAATATGGGGTGTTAGGCTAACAGCCTTCTAATTCAGAAGGAAACCTTTGAACATAATACTACTACTTTGAACAAACTACTATTGCATACAGGAGGAGGGTGTAGCTGAACGTGATAAATGGAGACACGATTGTGTTTGGTCTGGAGGTAGCATTTTGAACTTGCTGTAGTTGGTTGATACTCTGAACAAGAAGAGAATTACAAAATACAGTTGACAAGTTATGAAGGCTTGACAGGTGTGTATATCTTTCTTGCCTGTGGGAGCAAAACTCATCCAGACACAGGCGAATGTATAAACTCTACAAAAAGTGTGCCCATGCTAGGATTTAACTCCAGAACTCCAGCTCTAAGAGACAGCAGCACTAACCACTGCATCAATTTCTACAGCCTTAGAGGATCTTTTTTTTTTTTTTAAAGCAAACGACAAAAGAACACAGTATTTTCATCTATTCTTTATGTCTCATTATTGGATCGATGATTGCTTGTGCTTGCTGATCTGTTTATTTGTACCAGTGAAAGAATGAGTGCTATAGTTTATTTTCAGTACCTAGTACGTATTTCCTGAGCTAGCTAGACATTTTAGCTGCTGTGTTATCAGCAAATTTAATGACTGAGTTCAATGTTCATGTACACAGATTGGGGAAGTATTTATGGGAATTTTAACAAGAACACTACATATACTTTTGGTTATTACTCGTAGAATAATTATTTATACTTTTACAATCTGTCTATAGTAATTAACAATAGTCAAGAGTATGTGAGGGCGGCACAGTGGCGCAGTTAGGAGACCTGGGTTCGTTTCCTGGGTCCTCCCTGCGTGGAGTTTGTATGTTCTCCCCGTGTCTGCATGGGTTTCCTCTGGGTGCTCTGGTTTCCTCCCACAGTCCAAAGACATGCAGGTTAGGTGCATTTGCAATCCTAAATTGTCACGTGTGTGTGTGTGTGTGCGCCCTGCAGTGGGCTGGCACCCTGCCCGGGGTTTGTTTCCTGCCTTGCACCCTGTGTTGGCTGGGATTGGCTCCAGCAGACCCCCGTGACCCTGTAGTTAGGATATAGCGGGATGGATAGATGGATGGATGGAAGAGTATGTGTGAATCGTTTATAATAAGATATGTACTGCATTACAGGTTATTGAAGTAGAATAATAAATTCTGGTGTTTATGAAAATACTTTGATTCCCTTTTGTACAATCAATGAATGGCATTTCAGTGAAGATACATCTTAACAATCACCACTTTTTATGTTTTTGTGAAAAATCCTTAGTACTCCTTCATTTTCTGATAATAATTACATTAAATGTACTGGGGGACTCAGAAGAAAATTTCTTATCCATTCACACGGGACTGATGAATTCTGTAAGAGCTTTCCAGCACAGAGATTGTGCTCATGCAGCTACCAAGCACTTTCAAGCTTCTTAAAAGACAGAATAAATACATTATTGAGATTGAGTCCCCAATTAATTGTAAAGTGAAAAAGATTATTTTAACTTGTCAGTTCTCTAAGTCAAATTCCACTTTAGACCTGTTCTGTAATGACTCATTTTTAATTACTTATACTCTTGATTTGTCTCTGACAGGATAAGGGAATTAAACCTTTCAAGTCTTGAGCAGACAAGGGTGTGCAGGGATATAATCTAAGTCAGTAATGAGCAAACATCGGTCCTGGAGAGATGCACTGGCATCAAGTTTTTGTTCCATCCCAGTTGCTTAATTAGAAACCAATCCTTGCCAATAACAGATTTTATTTAATTTTATCACTTGTCAGATCACTTTAATAGCATAGATTTTTTTCCTTTCTAAGAACATCATCCAAATGATTTGAAGCCTTAAACGAATGAGAATTTCTCAGTCCTTTACTTTTTTTCTCTTCTGTTTCCTTCCAAATATTTTATTAAATGAGACAGTTCAAGACAAATACACACATGTGTCAGTAGATACAAGTGAGATGGTGAACTTCTGGCTCCTTTGTGATTTGCATCCTCTTGCTAAGGAGAAACTGAAAACAGCAAATGCAGCTGTTTAAGACTAAAATGAGCAATTAAGGGTGGGAAAGCTAAACAAGGTAGACAAGTAAAATGAAGCATAGCAATGTTGCTTGAGCAGTAAGTGCTTTCTCAGCAAAAATGGACTTCTCATTAAGAAATTGGGTTGGTACAAAAACCTGCAGCCCTCCAGGATTGACGTTGCTCACCCCTGATCTAAGTCATTAAAATTGTTGAAGACATCATTAAAGCTGATCCAGCAGTTCTATCCAGTTAAATAGTAAATCACATATTCCTGGACACTAGTGAAAATTAGGGGGAAAGTGCTTCTTTACACTAAAAGTTATAGATATCTGGAACAAACTACTGAGTAATGTTGTGGAATCAGAAACCTTAACAACTTCTAAAAAGGCCTGAATGAGATATTGGTACAATATTAGCTAACCAAACA
Organism: Erpetoichthys calabaricus; assembly: GCF_900747795.2. Classification (NCBI taxonomy): domain Eukaryota; kingdom Metazoa; phylum Chordata; class Cladistia; order Polypteriformes; family Polypteridae; genus Erpetoichthys; species Erpetoichthys calabaricus. The sequence goes on from NC_041395.2 coordinate 69,997,723, forward strand.
GTCTGGATGGATTGAATGGACTCTTTCATTTGTCAAATTTCTTATGTTCTTATGTTAGTTCATTGTAATGTATTTAATGCCATCTGTTTATTCCATCCATGTAGAGATCCTGAGATTTCACTTTCTGATGTTCTTTACTTTATTTTAACTTTTACTGGTAGTTAGACATACTGCCTCTGGTGTGTAGTTTAAATCAACATACTGTACCTGTAAAACCATGAGACACGAACAGAAAATGCAATACATTCTGGTAAAGAAAACAATTGCTGGCACTGGGTGCACATTTATTGTAATATATTTTGTTTTGCAATGAAATCTTTAAAGAGTTAAGTAGTAGAAAACACAGTTAGTGCACAAAGACTGACATTCTTCGAAAATTATCCCCTATAAACAGCACATGAAAGAGTTCATTGTCATCATCACCAGGGACATAAAACAAGCAAGGTATAATAAATACCTATGGAACATCAAAGAATGTCTTTGCTTTGTTTCAGTTCAAAAATATCCTTCACAAACAGCATCACCTTGCTCCTGTCTCTCCAAAAATTAAATAATTGGGAGACACAAAAGGCCCTAGAAGGTGGTATTAAATGTCTGTAATCATATCATCCCCTTACTATGCTTATCACATTGTCTTTTTGTGTACCTTGGGTATTTAAAATGAAATAACATGTCAAAACCTGATACAAATGGATAGTAATGTATTTCTGGATGAAAGATAATGAAAATGGTCAAATATTCCTTTCACACCAAAATTCTAAAGATACATTAAAGAAATTTAATTTAGCATAGCTAATAAAGAAACACACATCTGAATATAAATTATTCAGTCTGCTGCAAGCAAGCAAGAAATACTTTAAGGCAGTCGTATGTTAAGTCCCAGAACTTTCACCTCAGAATACTGGCATAAATATTCTGATTTAGCATGGTTTAGGTCCTGAATTTTCAATCCCCACCCTGCCACTGTAAGTAGAGTGTTGCCACATTCTTCGCATGTGTTTTAGATTGATTGGTGCTTCAAAACTGATACTGCAGGAGTGAGTGAAGGATAGACACTGTGATGGACTGACAGTTTTCCCAAGGCTGGATCCAGCCTGGTGGCTGATATTGCTGTAACACGCCCCTGTCATTTCTCTCCTAGGACTGAGCCCTTGGTGTGGTGACAGTGTTCTTGTATGCCGACATAATCTTTAGAGATATATTGTACGGAGATTTGTGCTACTGATAAAGAGTTCCACACTTCAAATTGGTCTAAGGGAAGGGGGCAGAAAAAGAACATTCCAATTTGTGACCATCATGAATGTTCTGAAAATCTAAGATAACCCTGTTCAAACAAGGATACTGGCATCCCTGAGCCTGGAGTCAGGCCTAGGAGGTGGAAGTTTGCTGTTGAGCACAAGGTGGTCCAGTGACCCATGTAGCACATTTGGTCATGGCCCAAAAAAGCTGCATAAACGGTAATGGTAAGGTTCAGGTGCAACAGCATTTGAGAAACATGAATCGGAAGCACCCAGGCATATTACACCTTGCCAATGGAAGCAGGAAAAGGAGTTAAGAATATAGGAGACCAACCAGATGCATATAGTCATCTCTACACACAGTAATTGGTCTGGAACTAAACCTCTTGTTGAAGGGTGGTTTGTCTCCTGTTGTGGAATTGCCCCAAAGAAGATGCCCTGATTGGGTGTAGTCACAAGCCCCTGTGTGTGATACACTTGGAGTTTTTCCTGGGGACATGAGGGTTATCTCAATGCGACTTAAACGTTTACTATTGTTTGTATATGCATCTAACAACCAATTTATTCTTAGTATTTGGCCTTTTTGAGGACATTTCATATGTTGCTTAAAAAGATATCATTGTCTGGCTCTTTAATTCTACTGGAATTTTTAAATGCTTACATGAGAAATGACTAGGGTATTTTGATGGCGGTGACTGGGAGAAATGGTCTCCCTGATCTAAATCTGAGCTGTGAATGTCTACTGGATTTATGATCATTACAAACAAAATATTTGAACACAAAGATGCTCATAAGTCTACCTGGCACTAGAGTACCTTGACCAAAAGGTCAATGATTGCTTTTGTAATCATGTTAAAGTATTTTATCTGAGACTTTGTGTTCTGAACATTCGGGTAAAGAGAATTGCTGAGCTGGCAATTGATCACCAGAACCAAATAGTTAATAAGTTTCCACTGAGAATGACAAAACAGAAATCATGCTACAGAATAAATGACACTGTCACCTCTGAAAAGACAGGAGTATAGATACTAACTGGACCACATCCAAGACTTTTTTTTGCTGGAGGTTGCTGCAATGAGTTGTAGCCAAAAGCCTGTTGATGCCAGTCATTGCAGAAATACCTAGGATCCACTAACAGATGGCAGAGGTAACAGAATTTGTAAAGTTGAAAAAATAGGCCTTTCATGCCATGATAGCAGTATGGTTTCCAGATTTGACTGAGAACTACTGGCAAGCTAAAATCAGTGGTAGTTGTGGCTGTGGATGCTGCAAAATAAAGAATGACATTAAGATAGGCTTGGAGAGATTGTGGTAAACCATTCAATAACTCGGGAGTTGTTGGTGGATTTCTCCCAGGCTGTTTTCAGCAAGGGTGGGGAAACATTGATCTCATCTGTAACTATTGGTGAGGTATAGAAGGAAATCCTAAACCTTATGAATATACCATCCTCAGATGAACCTGAAGTGCTGTTCATGATTGGGCAAAGCCACAACAGAAAATGAGGTCTCGTTGTAACAGCTGAAAGGACTGAATATTGCAGGGATGTATTTATCTGTTCATTTTTTTGTGGACGTTACAGATGGTAATGTTGGCAGACTAATAAAAATACACATTTTCAAAAAAACAATAAGTGTGTGTGTTCCAATTAATCTCCTTAGCGTTGTATTTTATTCCACAAATACATGTAAAAAGAATTGCATTTTTTTTAGCATGAAAAATTACATTTTTATTAAATCTCAAAAGTATAGTGATGATCCAAATAATAATAGTAATAATGAATAAAAAAATAATATGAAATGAACAATAATAACAGTAATTATAATACTACTAATGATACCAAAACCGTATATAATCTCAAAATAAGTCCTTTGTGTGGTAAATCTTAATGCACAGTGAAAGACACCAGTGTCACAGTCGAGACAATAATAATCTGCTTCTTTTCGGATTTTCTTTTCAGATTTATGAGTTTTTGAACGGCACACTTGCACAGGAACAAGTTGGATTCTGTTTTCTTCTGGTTAGAGGTATCTAATCAATAAAATGTCTACCAATAAGATGCTCTGGATTGATCTGCTATGTGCTGGGTCGAACCCATCTCTTTAGCGGTAGTGTGGATGGTGGATGTGCGTCAATGATTTCTTCTATAAGCTGGCATGTAAACTGTTCCACCAGATGACGAAATATCTCTTTGTAGTATTCCTTTTGTTGCCTCTGCCTAACAGGCTAGAAAAAAGTCAATTCTTGATCCACATGATCTATGCTGCCCATCGTGCTATTGTAGTCGACCACAGCACAAGGCTTCGTAACCTGCTTGTTGACTTTTGCCTGTACAGTTACTGTAGCTGCATTATGTACAGTGCTAAGAAGACAAACATCTTTATTGTCCTTCTATTTCAGTGCAAGCACTTTACCCTTTTGCCAACCTACTAGCACACCTCCATGTAATTTAGCTCTGCCAAAATCTTCAGGCATGCCACAACGGTTAGGACACACTGTTCCATCTCCGTCAGTCTTTCTTTGGGGCAAGATGTCAAATAGCTCTGGCAAAGTATAAAACCTTGATCCAGCAGAGCATCTAGCAAAGTCAGCACCAATGACGTACCAACACTGTACTGATTGTATTTTGGATCAAACATTGTCCCTTTCCCTGTGTACAGAACCAAATTCCAAATGTATCCCGTTTTAGATTCACAAAGCTTGTAAAGTTTTTTGCCAAATCTTGCTCTTTTTGACGCGATGTACTGTATCCATGATAGTCTGCCCTTATAAGCCATGAGACCTTAATCGATGCTGACATCACGGTCCAGAATGTAAACGAGCCGACAGTTTACTACAATGGCCTGGTATATCTCCCAAATTTTCTTCATTTTGGGTGCTGGATGGGTATTCTCATCAAAGTCTTCATTGTTGGTAAAGTGCAGATATTTCATAATTATTGAAAATCTACACTCAGACCTAATTTCTCCAAAGAAAACTGCATTTATATTTATATATACATTTATTTATATAATTATATTTATTTGTATCAGACTGATCTCTTTTTTACATAATGTAACAACATCTGCATGTTTCCAGTCTTAAGGAATTTCTAGAGGTTTTAGTCATTTTTAAAAAATGTATATTGAACGTTTATGTATGTCATCACTAATTTCCTTAAGCACCCCAGATAAATGCTGTCCGTGCATAATGACTTATCTGATTCCAGCCTTTTTAAATCTACAGTACCTGTTTCTTTCGCTCCCTCAGTTTTCCAAAGTTTTCTACCTCCAAAATAGCGACTCTAGCCACTGCTAATTTTAAACTTTGTCATATGTTAAAGTTTCCAAAGTATATGAACAAAGATAATTTTCTATTTCATTTTCTGCATTTTTTTAAAGTTTTGACTTTACTGTTCCTAATACACTTCATCTGCTCATTAACCAATTCTTTTCAACTTAAACACTGAGAGAACCTCTTCAGGTTAACTTTAGCATTTTCAACAATATTCCATTCAAGTCTTAACTGTTGCTTTCAAGTGCTCATAAGCCTTGTGCTTAGTGTTGGGATGTTTTGTATGCATTTTAGGGCTGCAGTTTCTTTAGTAATTCTTGGCTCCTTATTAATCCACTACAGAATTCTCCTACAGTAAATATCCTAAACTATCTAAATTCTGCAATTAATTCATCTTACAGTACTTTGTATGTAATTTACCTTTTAACTTGCCTCATTTCTCCTTGACTGTTTCCAAAATTAAAAGTTCTGTCTGAATTTATTTAATTTAGGCTTTGCTGCATCTGTTCATGTTTTGCCTTACTAAAATAAAATTTAGCAGTTTTCCATTTTTACATATTCTTGTCACATATACTCCAAATAATGTGAAATTTATTTTGTTGTGATCACTTGATTCTACTGCAGAAACTGGCTCACAGTTAAGCTTAGGGCTGATTTAAATATTCCCCTTTTAAATTATAAAGCCTTAAATAGCCAAGGCCCTGTTTACTTATCCCAACTTATCATTACTTACAAACCAGGGCACAAACTGAAATTCCAAGATGCCAACGTACTTATAATTCCAAGGAGTTATAAAGTAACAATGGGAAGTTAAGCATTTACTTACGGGGCCCCAAAGCTGTGGAATGATCTGCCTGCTAATACACGATATGTCTCTTTAGTCTCAGCTTTTAAATCCAGGCTGAAGACTCACTCCTTTAGTCTAGAATACCCTGACTAGAGCCGCTGATTAGCTGTGCATACTGTATTTCTGTTTGTTAGTTATATGTACAGAAATAATACATCAGGCCTAACCATTCACCAATTTGCATACTCTATGCTCTTTTGTGAATTTACCAATAAAGTGACACCAAGATCATATGTGTAGCCTGGAAAAAAGTTTTAGTGAGTTGCAAGATCAGTTTCTGTGCACATCTGTTGGTCTTGGTTAAATTTTGTCACTTTATAAACTGTCAAGGATTATCTGTATCTGAAACATCTGCCTTGGAAATTCAGTGAACAGCAGCTTTGAAAGTTGCTCAGCACTTTTATTATACCACCCACATTTATAAATGGCATCATAGTTTATCGTTTAAGCAAAATAATCACCAATCACCCTATAGTGGGGGATTTTTTCATTAAATACCAGCTGAGATTACCACTACAACAGAATGATGGACATCATGTATTACAACAGATCTGATAAAGATCTGCCAAGTAACATCTTGGTTCTCTAAATTTATTTATTTATTAAATAAATTTATTTCCCATTGGGATTAATAAAGTATCTATCTATCTATCTATCTATCTATCTATCTATCTATCTATCTATCTATCTATCTATCTATCTATCTATCTATCTATGTCAAAACTTAAGAAAAATTGGAGAGCTTGAATTTATAATAATTTGCATAACATAACTATAAAACACATCAGTTTACCCTAATTTGAATAGAAAGAATTACCAAATTATAATAAACTAGCATAGCCAAATGCCCGTTTATTAAAGCATGGTTAGCAATACAGTGGTAAGTCTTTCTGTTTAGATTGCGTCGTGCATTTAAAAACCTCTGTTCACCGAACATGCTTTACATCCCTCTTTTTTGTTGCCTTTTTTGACTGGAAATTCTAGCCCTTACAGATGTCTTTTGCTGTGCTTCTTGTCACCTTTCTTTGTCGGACATCCCAGCCCTGCAGTTGATGATGGACAACGTGACGCACCAATGTATGCTGCACCATTTACTATCTTATGCTGGCCAGTAGCATTTTTCATTGGACATTCCTGCGCTTTTGTGGATGCCGAATGACATTACACCCCAGCAAGACACTGACGCAGGATGGAGGTACCTTTTATCGTTTTAAATATAGAGAGAGATTACGTGGATATATAACATTTTGAGAACACCTGGGCCCTGGGATTCAAACCAATGAAGCTGGATTGGAAAGAAACTAGTGCATAAAGGTTAATTTTATTATTTCAGTTCGCTTGCTCTACTTCCAGCATTCAAATGATTTCTTCTTTTATTAAATCATTTTTGTTCTTTGTCTTTGAATCATTCAGATGCTTTTTCTTATCCATGTGCAGGTTCCAAGTATTTTAATTTTCTGAAGTGGGATCCTTTCTCTGTAATGTTGTCAATCAATGGAAGTCTCAGATTGAGTCCACAACAACAAGTAATTCTCTTGAAGTAGTCAAAATTGTCTTTCTCTGTTTCTCAGCAGGCTCTACAGAGCTTTAAGACATATTTCACTTAGCTGCCTTCTGCAACAGTGCTGGTTCTTACTGGAATACATCTTGCCAACTAACTATACATCAGATAGAGTTAATGAAGAGCTGTATCAGAATACCTTTATAAAAGGAAAAAATTAAGGTTACTCCAAAGCTAAAAAAATAAATAAATAGAAAAGACAGAAATAAATCAAGCAAGCTTTTGCCCTTCTGTTCCACAGGAGTTTTCTGTGACAGATGTACTACTCCAGTCAAACACACTAGCTGTCACTCTCCCCAGAGAGTGCTCCTCTTCTTGACTCACAGAGTGAGTAAAAAAACAATAAGAGTTGTAGAATTTCACAAGTGGTGTCCCAGGACTACTTGCTTGGTGGCCTCCCACTTATTCAATGCCTCTTATTGTCTCTTCACAGTGCCAGACCAGAGTCAAGCTCAACATAGTCTTCCCTCCTCACCATGGCTATACAGACAGTCCCCGGGTTACGTACGAGATAGGAACTGTAGGTTTGTACTTAAGTTGAATTTATATGTAAGTCAGAACAGGTACATTGTTTTAATAAATGCTATTGTTGACCGACTGTGACCACGTGCTCTGCCAATGAATGATGGAGTTACACCTCTCTCTGACCTTTTTATGATTTCTACTTTATTTTCAATGGTGATGGTTTTTCTCTTCTTTACTGTATCACCAGCACTTGCATCAGATTTGTGTTTCAGAGACATTCTTGAAGGGTGAAGAGAAAAGGTTAAGATGAGCTCTTCTGCACAGTACTGTACACGCTATCACAGCAGGAAGGCATCCCTAGTCAACACGTCTGATGTACTGACAAGAGACAACTTCCTGCTATGTGCGTAACAGTACAAGCAGGCTTGCTATTGAGAATGAATGGGGGCGGCGAGGGGGCGGTTCATCACCAGCTCACCTCAAAGTCACCTTCACTACAGTATTCTACCTGCAGGGTCCGCCCACCGAGAACGAACACGGTGCGGCCAAAGGCGGGTAGTGAATCGCCCAACCCCAATTCAACAGGCAGCCATCCGAGGCATACTACAATGCTACTACCTCCGCCGACCCGTTCAGCCACAACCGGGTCACCGCTTGCAACATTACCAGCCGTGTGTGCTGGGCGGGCACTAATACGCCCCCCTCCGCTCCATCCAGCCTGCGTCCAGTCAGGAGCAGTAGCTGCGGCGCCGTAGTGGGCAGGCAGCGAACCATCGTACTGCACACGAGCGATAGCTGTGGCCCCGATGACTATGGACCACGGGTCACCGCTTGCCGCCGGGAGCCACCCGAGGGACGTTACATCTTATGACGGTTGTACGGCTGAAAGATTTTGCCTCTAACTTCCCTTTGTACTTTTTCAGCATGGCAATAACCTCAATAGTACCTTTTTTCAAACTGCATGTCAGACAACCATATAAAGTCTCCTTGCTGCTGTTATTTTTGTTCCTTCTACTCCATTCTCTTTTTGTAACTAATAGCAAATTTGTTTGCAGATTTAAGATTAAAGAAATGTAAGTAGTGTACAAGGAAACGTTTGACGTTTTCAGGCAGTTAAAAGTGGTAGCTCAATGACAGGACTGAAGCTATAGGAAAATTTTGTTTAAGTATTTACTTTCCTCTTTTTTACAGTTAACAAAGTACATATTCAATAAAATGCTGCATTAATAATCTTTACACTTTGCACACTAAAGCAATTCATGTGATGACGAATGCACAAAATTGAAACATATTAAATTATACAAGGGCGGCACGGTGGCGCAGTGGTAGCGCTGCTGCCTTGCAGTTAGGAGACCTGGGTTTGCTTCCCGGGTCCTCCCTGCGTGGAGTTTGCATGTTCTCCCTGTGTCTGCGTGGGTTTGCACTGGGTACCCCGGTTTCCTCCCACAGTCAAAAGACATGCAGGTTACATGCATTGGTGATTCTAAATTGTCCCTAGTGTGTGCTGGGTGTGTGTGCGTCCTGTGTTGGCTGGGTTTGGCTCCAGAAAGAGAAATGCTTTTCCCTAACATGAAGGCAGCACAGCAAAGGGCCTAACAGCAGAAGCAAGCTGAGATAGCAGTACTTTTCCTGACAAGGATTATGCATCAGAGAACGAGTGCACTCCAATACATGAAGAATCTTCCATTTGAACTTGGAGCAACAACAAAGCAACAACACCACACAACATCGGACATCATCATTAAAGACTTGGTATTGTAAACTATTTATTTATGCCAATATAAGGAAGAACTTTAAATACCAGTAAACAGCCAGCCTATATATAAAAAGTCTGTCTATTCTGTCTGCCTCCAGTCTTATATGTTATTAGAAACACTTTACTAGTACCAGGTTGGACCATCCTTTTGTCCTCAGAACTGCCATTATTCTTGGTGGTAAAGATTCAACAAGGAGCTGGAAACATACTTCAGGGATTTTGGTGTATACCGACATGACAGCATCATGCAGTTGCTGCAGAATGGTTGGCTGCACATCCATGATGCAAATCTCCCATTCCAATAAATCCCAAAGGTGCTCTATAGGATTGGGATCTAGTGACTATGGAGGCCATGTAAGTACAGAGTACATGGTCATCATCATGTTCAAGAAACTAGTTATGATGATTTCAGCTTTGTCACATGGCACGTTATCCTGGAAGTAGTCATCAGAAGATGGGTACACTGCGATCATAAAGGGATGGACATGGTCAGCAACAATGCTCTGTTAGGCTGTTGAATTTAAATGATGCTCAATTGGTACTAAGGGGCTCAAAATGTGTCAAGAAAATATCCCCCACACCATTACACCACCAACAAAAACCTGAACCGTTGATACAAGGTAGTAAGGATCCATGCTTTCATATTGTTGACGCTAAATTCCGACCCTACCATCCGAATGTTGCAGCAGGAATCGAGATTCATGAGACCAGGAAACATTTTTCCAATCTTCCATTGTCCAATTTTGGTGAGCCCATGCTAATTGGAGCCTCAATTGCCTGTTCTTAGCGGATAGGAGGGACACCCAGTGTGGTCTTCTGCTGCTATAGCCCATCTCCTTCAAGGTGCGATGTGTTGGGTGTTCAGAGATGCTTTTCTACATACCTTAGTTGTAATTAGTGGTTATTTGAGTTACTATTGCCTTTCTGTCAGCTCAAACCAGTCTGGCCATTTTTTTTCTGAAATCTGGCATCAACAGGGCATTTCTGCAAAGAGAACTGCCTGTCACTGCATATTTTCCCTTCTTCAGATCATTCTCTGTAAGGTCTAGAGATGGTAGTGCGTGAAAATCCCAGCAGATAAGCAGATTCTGAAATGTTTAGACCAGCCTGTCTGGCACCAACAACCATGCCACGTTCAAAGTCACTTAAATCACCTTTTTTCCCCATTGCTGCAGCTCAGTTTAAACTTTAGCAGGTCATCTTCACAATGTCTACATGCTAAAATGCATTGAGTTGCTACCATGTGATTGGCTGATTAGATATTTGTGTTAACAGGCAGTTGAACAGGTGTACCTAATAAAGTGGTGAGTGTAAGTCTAAATACCAGAGACCTGACTCCTACAATAGAGAAAGGTAAGTTAAATAAAGTAGGAGCCTTGCCGAATTACTGGATTAATCCCACATTATTATGGCATCCTCCTTGGTGACCATCTTAATGATTATTAATCATCAAAATTCTTACACAGCTAAGGGTCCAGCCTGTCATCAACAAAATGCAACAGGGCCAGACACATTCCCTAAAGGGAACAACTTGCTGCCACCCTGTGTTTAGGGGGCTCTCCCAAGTACTTTCTAATCTTGCCTGGCAATTCTTTTGCATCCACAGAGTAAATAACATCCTGGCAAAGATGCCTGTTCCTGCATGTAGTTCCAAACCTTAGCTGTCATCCCACCACAAGGGCTAAACTAAGAGAGACAACATGTCTCTTATGATAAACTTTTATCAAAAATCCTTACAACTAAGTTTATAACAGATGGTTTATTCCTTATATGAAAAAAAAGGAATTGCCTAAATTGAATAGATTTGAGTTGAAAAAGGACAAGATACAAACACACAAAAAGAACACATCAACTACACACACCGCCTAACTCGCACAAGATTCTGGAGCTAACTGGTCACAGTGCTAATCACTGAGCAGCCAGCTCTTTGCTGGACAATGTGAGGCTTGCAAACAAATGTAAAAACATTTTCTACATGCCGGCAACAAAAATGTTTATTGTACCAAGTCTCTGTGCTATTTTGAAACAGAGCAATCATATTACTGTTTTTCTCCACAAAGTGGAATGACCACACATAACACTTCCTTGGTGGGTCATTCATATCTAGCACCACCAGGCTGTTCTCCTAAATGGTAGGTAAAGATCAAGATGCCCCTCAGCCCAATTCTGATCAGTGTAATGTTTGGTGCTCATTGCATTCCTTATGTTGAATTGTTTTTATTTTTTCAAACTACTGTGGCTGCTGTTAAGGGAGCACATAGTACTGGTTTTGTTTAACCTCTTTGTTGGCTTGTGCTATATTCAAGTTTGACTGAGAAAAACTATACTAACACACAGTTAAAAAAAAAACACCACGAATAAGTGGCCTTCAAGCCACATCGCTAAAATTTAAAGTTGCACATGTACATATATACCCAAGGGTAAACCTAGGCCACTGCAGGGCCAATACAGCTAGCCCCTTCAGCTGGAAACAGGCTTGCAGCACCTAACACAGAGACAATTTCACATAGTACAAAAGCAGTATATTTCTAGATAAGAAATTAAATTGAACATATGATGGAAAACTGAGAAAAATTGCTTAAGAAGACAAAGCTAAAGATCATTCTAAACATTGTATTAATACACTAAACTACTGAAAGAAGCTTATTGGATATTTTGTACAACATCTGGTTGGACGGAGCCCCACTAGTCCTTAATACAGAAAAGCCATATATATATATATCTACAGTTGATTCCACTTAATTGGGACACATTAGGACTAGGACATTTTGGCCCAATTAAGCTGCTACCCCAATTAAACGAATTCCACATTAAATTTAAAAAATAAATAATTTTCTTTCAATATTTTAATAAATTATTGAACAGAAATATAAATTACAAGAAAATAATATAAACTGTGAAGAAAAAATAATAATAAATTCTAAAATAAAATAATAAGTAGGTACGTATTTTAATAAATTATTGAACCAAAGTACTGTATAAACTTCTTGTTGTAAGAGACTTGCTATGGTAGATTTTGGTACACCAGTTATCTCAGCGAGCCTATGATGGCTTGTATTAAATGGCTGGCTTTTAATTTTATCCAGCAACGCAATTTTACTTGAAAGTGTAAAATCATTTCTTGGCATCTTGGCAAGGGTTATACATTTTTTAATAAAATCGACAAAAAACAAGTTTTCTCATACGTTATACGTACACGCCAGGCGGTGTAGTGGTAACTGAATATGGTATGGTAGTGGTGACGGTAGACTATTAAGCAGACACGTGCTACTCCACTCTATGATTGTACTAGCTGAACTTACTCGTTCTTCTTCAACGGGCGTCGATAGATGACTGACTGGCAGCAAGTGTCTGCTACTGTCCCAATCAAGCAGAATGTTGTCCCAATTAAGCATTTAAATTATGTATTAGTTTATTAGTTTGGTTTTCGTTCCTTGAGGTTTGTCCCAAATAAGCGGCTACTCCAATTAACTGGTGGCTCAATTAAGCAGAATTGACTGTGTGTGTATATATATATATATATATATATATATATATATATATATATATATATATATATATATATATATCCTGCGGTGGGTTGGCACCCTGCCCGGGATTGGTTCCTGCCTTGTGCCCTGTGTTGGCTGGGATTGGCTCCAGCAGACCCCCGTGACCCTGTGTTTGGATTCAGCGGGTTGGAAACTGGATGGATATATATATATATTTACTTATTTATTTTTGAGATTGAGAAATAGAGAACAACACTGGCAGGAGAACAAACATGCCAATGTGGAAATGTCCAAGGATTTTAGCATTATAGAGATTCTGGGCATTAATATTTTGAACTGTTTTCCACTTAGAGATCTTATCTGTTTGAAAACTCATTTGTTCTCAAACAAAAGTGACTAAGTAGAATATTTACTTTTTACATTTATTGCTATATTTCATTTAATATTCTAATCAGAACATTCATAAATTAGATGGAATTATTAGACAGAAATACCTTATAATTGGATTACACAGGTTTGGAAAATTGATGGCTTTAATGGGGCTACGGGCAGCATGAAAGCACATGGATTTAATTTCTGGTTTAGCCACTGTCTACACACTCTTCCTCATTGCGCCAAGCCTAGTTGGGTTTACTTGAGGTACTCAGGTTTCAATAGAGAAGCATATTCACTATGAATGTGTGTATGAATATGCTCTCCAGTGGGTTGGCTACCAATCCATGAATGTTTCTAAGCCTGCCATTGATGCTGCTGTTGAGATAGACTCCAACTCCCTGCCGTCATAAAATGGAAATGTGAGTGAACACGATGGACAAATCATTTTAACTGCACTATAATTCATCTTTTCATTGCATACGTAAATAAGAATCACATGGAAAAATAGTGTAAAGTGATGAAAATAACACATTATTACGGTCATGTAATGGATTGTGCATGTGCCTCATGAAAGAATGGACTTTAGTATAGCTTTGTTTCGTTTGGTGTGATTAAAGAGATTGCGTGAAATTGTGTCAAATTCCGGATAAAGCTGGAAACATCATGAAATACTAACTGTTAGGAACTCTGTTATTCTTTTAAGAATTCTCTTTCTTACATCTGCCTTTCTGATATTTAACACTTTATGATAAGATTGTTTAGTACTCTAACAAGTAAGCCCGTGATTCGCTAGCGAATCGGAAATCCTAGAATGGCAATCAGTTTCTGTTCCGTCCGATATGTGGATGGATGACATATCATGGAGGGCGGGTGCATCTGGGGAAATGTCATTTAATCCAATAGGCATATCTGTACTGAAGCGGTTTCGTTTTGTGGAGACGTGAGTCTGTTGCCTTTGCTGACACCGACTGCTTGAACAGGTTGTGTTGTTTGGGGGCCACCTACTGACTCTGGGAAGCCGCTGCGTCTGACTGTGGGGCGAGCGCCACAGCGCAATATGCACCTCGGTGGGAAGCCGCTGCGTGAAGACATATCATGGAGGGTATATGCGGTGGTGTGGGTGGTCGCGTCCGGGCGGCCATACAACCTGGCGTGCACGCCTTACCTCAGGTGTAGTTCACAGGTCATAGTCTCGTTTCTGTGTTTTCTTTGGTTTGAGCCGCGACTCCTTTCGCAAGCGCGTTGTAGGCGCACGCATTGTCACAGTTGGTTTGAGCCGTGCCTCCTTTCGCAAGCGCGTTGTAGGCGCACGCGTTGTCACAGCATGGACCTTTGGTTTGAGCCGTGACTCCTTACGCAAGCGCGTTGTAGGCACGCGCGTTGTCACAGTTGGTTTGAGCCGTGACTCCTTTTGCAAGCGCGTTGTAGGCACGTGCGTTGTCACAGCATGGACCTTTGGGGTTTCCGTACATCCGGTGAGCCCTGCGCCCATCCGGTTTACAACCTTCGGTTAGTAATATGGATAAGTGATATCACCAAGTTTAAAACTTATTTATCAACATGAACTGTATGTTAAAGAGCATGTACCTCAATTACTTTTGTACCCCTAGGTACCTTTATAAAAATGTTCTGTAAAACAACACAATTACATTGATTAATTCTATATTTAACTTGAGTTTATACACCAAAATTGCATATAATACTATTTAAAGATTACTGCTTATTACAAAATAAGGATTCAGCTCACCAATGCTCAGCTATGAGGAATACTGTGTGAAACAAGCAAATAAAAATGAAGCTGGGAACCAATTTGTATTGTTTTTGTCTTGAGGGACTGCACATGCCAGAAATTGACAGGAATGAAATTTCAGTAGAAATTCAAGCTTCTTATTCTAAGGAGAGACTGGGGAGGTGATTACATATTGGAACTGTTTGACTACTACTGCACCTGGTTTTCAAAGGGCTTATTAAAACAGTTTTTGTGAATATTTTGCTTTCTTTTAACCATTTAAATCTATTAACTTTGTAACTTTCTATCTGTGGTAGAAATATGTATTCAGCTCATTTCTTTGAAAAGGTACATAGACATTTTCAGATGGGTTCATGAGAAAAGACAACTTCCCCTTGGGGATTAACAAAGCATACTGTATCAAATCAAAACTCTAGGAGCTATCAAATTGCTCTCTCTTTTGCCACACTTACTTGTCCTCCATGTGCAGCTTGCCTCTGGTCCTACCTCTGTTTGTGGACTATCTTGTGAAACCAATAAGGATTTCATATGATGCAAGTGGGTATGGATGTTTATGGTGCTCTATGTGTTTTTGAACTCAGTCATTGAATGGCTTAATGTTCCTTGTATTGTTTTTTTCCAATAATTTTATGTTAAATTTGTCTATAATTAACTTTTTACTTACTGTTTTTGAATTTAATCTTCATCTTGTTTGTTTACAGCCTTGTTCTCTCTTTTGTGTTATTACCTTCCCCGATGTCTGTGTGCCTGCCTGTTTTCTGAAGAATTCCTCCTTCTCTTCATTATATTTTACTAGCTACTATCCTTCATTATGCTTCAAAACCAAGTGTTAGTGGAAACTACAAAGTTAAGCTCATATTTCTCCATTCAAGCATTTCTGCCCTTTTAAATAGATCAACCATAAGGGCAGAAAACAAGAAATAGTGAAAGCACAAGTCTGGCAAGGTGATCCAGAAAAATGAGTAATAAATATTTATACACCAAAAATACCACTAAATTGCCAAAGTTTAATGCAGTGGTACAGAGACAACAAAACGTAACAATGGACAATTCGAAAATCTCCATGAGACTTTATCTCTTGCTTTAAAAGTAAACTGTTTTTAAAAGCCTTATTAATAAACTGAAAAGGGGTTTCTTCATTCAACTGTGATGAGCACCTACCTGCAATAATCTAGCTCCTATAGACAAAAAAAAAGCTTTTCATTACAGAAAGCAAAATGACAAAATAACTGAAAAACAAACAACTGGAGATCAACAGACACAATATAAGGGCCAGATGGGTTTTCTAGAAAAAATGTAAAGTAAATATGATCAGAAAAGCTACATCTATATATGCATTATTTTTATAGTTTACTTGACTGCCTTAATGACATACTTAGGTATATGTACAGCAAGAACAATGTGTGCACATATGCAAGTTTCCAACAATATGAATGAACATGATGATTAACTAAGTGAATGAACAGGGTGGTATCACTAAAGTACAACCATCTCAGAATCTCATAAGACTGGAGAGGTGCCAGGTGGGAGTGAAAACTGTACAAAATGTTGGAAAAAGTGAATGACAATGCACAAAAATCTGTGTAGCAACTATGATTTTTCAATTTTATTGGGGATATTTGGTAATTCCATGCATGCAAGCATAGAAGGTAGAAAAGAAGTTTACTCTCACAAAAAGGCCTAACATCCAACTAAACATTTACCACTCACACTTACCACAAAGACATTCTCTACTTGTTCTCAAAATGACAAAATAAAGAACTTCCAGCGCACCAAACATTGCATTAATCATTACGGACATGAATTTATGCTGTTCACCTCCAAATACTATCCTTACTATGTATGATCTCTGCAGTTACCTTGAATGAGCACTGATCATGTAACAGGATTAGACTTCAGTCACGCATTCCCCAGATTCATAGCACTGATGTTTCTCTGCTTTGCAGTTTAAAAGACTGTCCCACTCTGATTGCACACATTTTCAAGTTTAAATATCTTTTCCTACAATAAGAAGTTTGCCAGTTTTCTGGAGAGTGGCCTGCCACCCCTTGTCTCATAGTTTATTTTCTTGCTGACTGAGATGCCATAAATCATATTTGCTAAGGGTGAAAGTGGGATTAATATGATGTGTTCTGCCTCTGGGTATCAATTGCAACTCTTTCCATACTGAATATGCTTCAGAATTTCGTTAAAAACAGTATGATGCGTTGATGTTGGCAAGGTGCAAGATTCTCTTGTATCTTTAGATACAAAAACTACCAGGAAAAATTATGACTGAAGGTTAGGAACTCTACATCAATATTTGTACATATCCTGAGAAAGTCATATGTAATGATGGAGCAGGTCACCTGACATACTGTAGAATTATAATAAGACCACAACAAGGTCCTGTCACTTTGTAATTCAGTACGTCTAAATATTACTTGTACTGAATTGACACTGAACATAGATGCTATCTTTCACACCAGCCCATCTTTTAAAACAGACATTACAACATTGTCTAAAACCTATTTTTTTAGCTTAAAATATCAAAAAATTCACAGTTTTTAAATATGAGTTACTGAAAAATTAATAAATGCATTTTTTCTAGCAGTTTTCCAACTTAAATGTGTTATTCACAGGCTGTTCAAATTGTTCTATATGCAGTTGTCAGTTAATTCAAAATTCTGCACCAAGAATAATTACTAGAACTAGAAAGTATGACCTCATAACTTCAGTTCATTACATGGGCTTCCAGTTGAACTTAGGGCTGATTTCAAAAATCCCCTTCTTAGATAGAAAGCCTTAAATGCCTTCAGTTGTACAGTAATTACCCATCTCAACATATCATTACATACGAACCAAGGTGCACTTTAACATCTCAAGATGACACTTTTTTATGGATTCCAAGAATTAATAATAAAACAGCTGGGGGCCGAGCCTTTCACTACAGGTCCCCAAACTGTGGAATTTTCTGTCTGTTTGTTTTATCTCGGCTTTTTTAGTTGGGGAAAGTCTGATTAGAGTCACTGATATACTGTTATATTTCATCTCTGTTAGTTAGACTTTTTACAAAAGTATAAATATTACAATAATTATGCACCATTAATAACCCTTCTCTATTAATTTTCTTTTCTCTGCATCCTACTGTGGCTTTTTGTGCCACTGGACTACTTTTAAGCTGTTTACTTAACAATGGTTAAGACAGAAATACTGTGAGCATTAGCATTTTCTTGTTTTATTAAGACTGCACAACAAAAGTTATACTGTAGAATGTTGAGAAAAGGGTGAATGGCCTGCTGGTCCAGGTGTCCAGGACTCTGAGTGCGTGTATAACTTTGTCTTTTATATTTTGACATGTAATTGAGAGTGGACCCCCAATAAGTTTATTTTCTCCAAGGATGCTGCTGACTGAATTTTTTTATTTTCTTCTTCTCCGTTGTCAACTGTGCATATCTCAGCTATTATATAAATAGACAAATGCTGTTAGATCCTTTTAAATTAGATTGAAGCTATTTACTATTTAAACTAATCTTCACTTTCATGTGGGTGCATTTTGCAAAACTTCGTATATTGCTTTGAGCCTGCACTCAGTGATGGTATTTTTAAAGAATACAAAAGATTTTCTGAGTTCTGATTTCTTCTACAGTAATTAATGAGAAAATCCAAGAAACATACTGTGAATAGACAGGCTGTTCAAGTTGACGGAAGATGAAGGGATGCTGGATTTCTCTTTAATGACTTAACTGGACCTTTTATACCCTTTTCATCAATTAAGTACAAATGTAATGGCATTCCGGTGGTCTTAAAACATCATTATGGAAATGCACTTTAATGACTTCACAGTGGGATTCACAAGTTTAATGAAGGTGTTCTTCTGCTTTTTGTTGTCTAAATTTAAATTCTAATTTTGTTATGTCTGTGACCTTTTAGTAAACAAACAAGTAGGGCTAATGAGCAAGAGAAGCAATCACATACTTCACAGCCCAAAATCAGGATACCAGAGGATTAACTAAATGTTATGACCTTTATCTTCAGAAAATTTTTCAGGCATATGTTGTGTTTCAAGTTAAACAGTATGAAGAATCACCTTGCAGCAAAAGTGCCACACAAGAGTCATATTAACATTTCCCATAAACAATTATATATATATTATATATATATTAAATGATTGCTAAAAATCTTGCAAGTTAATATTTCTAGCCATATGTTACTGTTAATGAACAGCATATGGTTTCTTGTGAGCCTCAAAAATGAAGACAGAACTATTAATCACAGTCTGGTGCAATAGTCGGACTTCGGACATCACAAATGAGTAATTAGAATGATGGTGATTGGCATGAGCTAAGTGTTTTGTCTTTTATATTTGATTTTAATGCTCATTGAAATGCATCAAACGTCCTGTTCTTGGGGCTAAACATTATTTGTAAACAAGTATGATAGAAGGCCTGCAAGATAAATGACCCCATCTCCCACATTGACAAGGATTTTGAAATTGTAAAATGTTAGCATTTTGTGACATAACATATGCATCCAAATCAAAGCTGTTACTTATTTTCGGTAAACCAATTAGGCAAGAGTACAAACTAAGTAATGGAACTAAATATGTAGGTAACTATAAATGTGTTTATCAATTAACAAATATATTACTTTGCATATTTTCCAAAGCTATAGTAATAAATTATTGCCTAATGAAGCCATCTGTGATAGTATTAGTAAATGCTTTTTGAAAGATAACTCCTTTGATGCATCCAGTTTAATAAAAATTCATAAAAACCCAATAGTGCATATTTTATTTTAATAACTGCCATGCATGACACCATTCTTGTTTTTATTAACTGTATGTTCCCCTGAACTGTTTTAAGTAAAGCATATGTCTTTTTCCCAGCAAGCCTACTGTGCAAGGCAGGAACAATCACTGCTTGCTGGGACAGTCTCTGGCTGCCCCACAGACCTACTCAGGATAATGCTGAATGAATGCCTGGATGGATGTATCCCCCCTCGGCAGAGTCAGCATTTGCAACAGACACAGTATATTCTGTAAATAACAAATTTACTGATTTTTCCAGTGCTTTTATTATAATATCTGGGGACTTTAACCATATTTCACCTTCCTCCACCCTCAACAATATTTTCCAGTTAGTAGACAGTAAAACTAGAGAAAAGGGACCCTGGACGTAGTGTATGCCAGTGTTAAAGAGGCATATAACTCAGTCGCTTTGCCACATTTAGGCCAGTCGGACCATAATTTGGTACAGCTCATACCTGCATATAAACCCATTGTCCAGTGGCTGTCAGCCACCACCGGGACTGAGCAGGAATGGATAGTAGAGGGTGTGGAGGCTCTGATGGATACCTATAAAAACAAACTGACTGGGATATGCTTTGTGAGGCACATGCCCAGGACATAGACAGACTCTGCCACTGTATCACAGACTAGGGGAAAGCCCATTACAGAGACAAACTTGAGGACAAGTTACAACAAAATGACATGAAGGAAGTGTAGAATGAGTTGAGGACTATCACTTGCTACAAGCAGGCTGTAAAATATGGTGAGGAAAGGAACAAAAGAAGAGCTAATGAACTGAACCAGTTCTTCAGCAAGTTTGACTCATTTTTGTCAGTACAGCCCTCCTCCAACACTGCTAGCCTCTGTGATCGAGCTAAGGAAGTTCTAGAATCCCAACTGCCATCTACACCTTGCACATCCTTCCCCCACAATGACATCCCACCTGTGGTCTCCACCCCATACACCCCCTGGATTGTGTGTCTCTGCTGATGAAGTGAGGAGAGAACTGGGAAAACTCAGCATGAACAAGGCTTCAGGGCCAGACAGAAACAGCCCCAGGGTGCTGAAAACATGTGCTAACCAACTCTGTGGGGTCCTACACCTGTTCTCCTTTTCTCCGAATTTGCAGACGTTTCCCCAGCTGTGGAAAACATCCTGTGTGATCCCAGTGCCAAAGAAAGGTAATTCCAGTGATCCCAAGGACTTCATACCAGTTGCTCTTACTTCAAACATCATGAAGACCTTTTAAAGACTAGTCCTAAAACAGCAATGCCCCTGGTTTCTGAATATCCGCTGTTTGCCTATTAGACACATATAGATGTCGAAAATGCTCTTATCTACGTATATGCTCCACAGAACCTATTCCCACTTGGACAAAGTCGGCACCACAGTCAGGATAATGTTCTCTGACTTTTTCAGTGCTTTTAACGCCACTCTGCCTTATCAACTGGGAGAAAAACTCAAGCTTTTGCATCTTGATGCCCCCATAGTCTCCTGGATGATGGACTACCTGATCAGCAGACAACAGTTTGTAAGGCTGAGGGACTGTGTGTCAAAAGTTGTGGTGTGTAATACTGGAGCACCTCAAGGAACTGTCCTGACTCCCTTCCTATTTGTCCTTTACACAACAGATTTCCAGCATAATACCAGCGCTTGCCATCTACAGAGGTATTCAGGTGACTCGTCCATCATAGGCTGCATTAATAATTTGGATGAGTCAGAGTAAAAGAAGGTTGTGGAGGACTTAGCCTTGTGGTGCAGGGACTACAACTTGCAACTCAACATCAACAAGACAAAAGAGCTGGTGGTGGAGTTTAGGCGTGCCAATGAGCCTCTGGGACCTGTCACCATCTAGGGCAAATATGTGGAAGTGGTGCAGAGCTACAAGTACATAGGGGTACACATAAATAACAAATTGGATTGATCTGACAAAACAATGGTGCTGTATAAGAATGGCCAAAGCAGTTTGCACTTGCTATGGAGACTCAGGTCACACTGCCTGAATAAACTTATCAGCAAAGCCTGTGTAATTGCAGGACAAACCCTGGACACATAGGAAGCTGTTGTAGAAAAGAGGATAGTGGCAAAATTGGATGCCATCATGAAAAATCTCCTCCATTCCCTCCAGGAGGCACCCCCTTGGAGCACTTTTAGCCACAGGCTTATTACACCACAGTATGGTATGAAGTGCCTTGGGGGGTCTTTCTGCACACTGCTATTTCAATGTTTGAACTGTTTGGACTTATAAATACAATCACCTCACTGTAAACTTGCACTACAGTTATAATATTGCACAACCTGAGCCACTTTATAAAGCGCGTATTTACATATGATGACGATATCATTTTTAAGATGAAATGCAGCAAAATATCTTTATTATATTATACAGATAAAAGCACTGTATGCTTCATTGGGACAGGCATGAATGATAGAATAATTAAACATGTACTACGAAGATATTTCAGTGTTCCTTAAAAGTTTTGAAGAATCGGCGTTATAAGCTTACAGATGGCTTAACGTCTATTACAGAGCTGATTGTGTGGCGATCGGTTACTTGGAGAAAGAAAAGGAAGGACAGGAATTGGAGGTTAGTACATTTGAAAGAGACAGTACTGCAGGGGCGGCCTTAGGCATGTGCAAACTATGCACCTGCACAGGGCCGCCAAATCCCAGGGGCCGCCATGCCAATATATATTGAATATAAAACAGAAAGAGAAAATAATGACACAGCTAAAAACGTAGCTGCAAATTTCGGCAAAAGTTAAACACTTGTGTCATGAGCACAAGGCGGCTATGCAGTGTCCACAATGGACGTGGCCATCCACCGTGCATAAGATACCATATTGACATTGGCGGGCGAAGGGGTCACCGATTCTTTCTCTGCCCAGGGCCACCACGAGCCTAGAGCCGCCCCTGAGTACTGCTGCAATAAATTATTTCATCAAAGGTCGCGCACAATCACTGCACCACCTTGTTCCCATTTTAATAACGTGCTTTAACTTCTATCATCATGGAAATGATATCATGTATACATCTCAGTATTTTAGTTATTCAGAAAGCTGTAATATCACGAATGTAATGGATTCTGTGTCCTGTCGGTGGAAGAGAAAGTCGGTTTAAGAAGCACGTAGTGATTCACACACATACAGCACAAAGCAAAACAAAGCATTTAACGTGCTACTTTAATTATGATGTGATTTGAGAAACTGGTTAATTAAATGATTTTAAGATGAAGTTTATGATGTTCTACTTTAATGACAAAATAAACTACGTAATTAAAGTGGAAATTTCGAGATTGAAGTTGACATTTTGTGCTTTTTCCCCACTGTGTGCCTTTTTTTTTCTTCTGTACCCTAATAAGCTTTCATATGACACTCAGATGGTGGGCTATGTCTCGCCTTTTCACGGCGACTTTGATATCTGACAACTTCTTTTTTATTTCAGGCACTGTGCGACTTTGTGAACTTGAGCTTTCAAGTTTCTCCGACACGCTATGTCAGTCGATTAGCCTCCTTTTGTTGTTATTATCACTGTTTAAACCAACAAATAGTACATTTTTCCTTGCCTCCACTTGGTATTCGCTGAAATTCTTCCATTTTCCCTCTTGCTTTTCCATTTGTCTTTTCACTGAACGCTGAGCTTAAGGGCTATTTATATTACTTTGCATATTCAAAGAGGCATAATTCTGGGAGGAGTTGGGGCGGGACAGCAGGCGTGTTCACGAGCGTTACTTTCCACGCTGATCGGGATTTATGTAGCAGAAGAATGTGGAAATTTGCGCATGCACAGATTCCTGCATCTGGATTTTTCTGTGCGTAAGCACATTTCGGCTTTTGTGCTTACGTCATGTTATAGTGCGAATTCTACGCATGGCGTTATGCACGAGGCCCCTGATTTGTTTGATTTCAGCCTATTTAATTTGAGCAGTGCTTCTCCCTCTACAATTTCCAAATTCCTCGGTACCTCCTTAGTAGTCCCTGTTACCTCTGGGAGGTTATCCACTTGCTCACTTGTCTCCACACTTAAAAGCTTATCCCAGTCTATCCTACTTAGACTTTGTCACATCTGGTCAAAATTTGCCCTACCAAAGTTTAAAAGATACAGTGCTAAACTGGGAGGTCTGTGTAAGCACCCCAGGCTGCTTTTTGTTTGTTTGTTGTGTTTTATGTGTGTGATACAGTAGTCAATACTACTAAAGAGTACTTTTTGTGTACTATAGTGATCATAAAACCAAATTCTGCCTAGATTTGTTTTTGTCTTCAGTCTTTACTCATTTGCTGTTGTCCTTATATGGTTCTTAAGGATATTAATTTATGCATATTCTGTGCGGGAGTGTTTTGTTTAATAGTATATACTGTACCAACATATTGACATACAGGAGAATTATATAATGTTTTGTTCACATCTCACATGTCTTTTAGTAATATATAGTAACGAATATCTGTAAATATATTATAAATAAGACTCACTATATAAATGTGAATAAAAGCAAATCCATTTCAATGTGACTCATAAACCTGTACTGAATAAACGATTTACAGTGCATATATCATTCTTGCATAACACATCAAGTGTCACAAATGAACACTAAGTATGGAGGATGACATTCTCTGCATCTCTCTCTCTCTCTCTCTGGAGTAAAGTAATAAACATTCAACACATTTGTGATTAAGAGAAATTGTTGCTTCTGCACTTGCCTCTTCGAACTAGTCTGTACTTGCTATAGCCATGGCTGACAAAAAAGAATATGAATCCACAGAAAAGGACTTGTTTTAACAGACTAATACAATGGTTTGGCGATCCATCTGATTACCTCATCTTTGATATTATGGGTAGTCTGCCTTTGCAAGCACTTAAGAATATGTCATTGTATGCTGCAGTCTTACATCATGCGAGTGATGTATTTGTGCTGCCCCATGATGAACTAGCACCTCTTGCCAGGAGCAATTGCTTTCCTTTGTTATTGTTAAGGTGACCTTGATCAAGATAATTTTGTTTAAAAATGGACAGATAAATAATGTTGTATATGATATATGTGTTAATAAACTACAAAAGAACTTTTACCAGTAACTGTAATTCATGTGTTGAAGTTTAAAAATTGCCCCATTAGTACTGTACTTTTATGTGCTCCATTTTAATTTACTTCATAATTAGCTGCTCACATTAACATAATTATTCACAGGTATTTTATAACTGGCTAATTACAGGTTCTTGTTCACACCTGTATTTAGTAGGAGGGAATCAAAGTTTAGATTTCCTTCACAAAAACAAAAGGAATAACAGAAGATTAAAGCAAATCAACAAAATATAAAATTTGCAGTTTTGTTCATTTTTTATCTCCTTTATTTTCCAGTCACATAAATCTCATGCTTTTTTTCAAACGTTCTACAAAAATTAGTAACAGCAATAATGATTAGTCTAACAATCATTCAGTCTGTTATTGATCAAGTCACTCTTTTACTAACCATAGAAATAGAGTAAGTGGGTCTGCTTAAAATTGTATGTGCAGTGGCGCATTGGAAATATATTTAATGAGAAAAATGTTGACTATTTGAATACTATTTTCTTCCACTGAAGAGGTTTTATCCTGAGAACACCTATTAATTTATATTTTTTCACTTTATAAAATTAAGTGCCAACAGTTTTAATTTAAATATTCTCCTTGATGAAAAAAACTTTTCATTATACTAAAGCTGTATACAATTTTTTTAA
Organism: Erpetoichthys calabaricus; assembly: GCF_900747795.2. Classification (NCBI taxonomy): domain Eukaryota; kingdom Metazoa; phylum Chordata; class Cladistia; order Polypteriformes; family Polypteridae; genus Erpetoichthys; species Erpetoichthys calabaricus. The sequence goes on from NC_041395.2 coordinate 70,022,957, forward strand.
ATATATCTGCCTTATTCAAAATGCCAAGATCATATTTGAAAATGAAGCAAATCATAACATACTGAACTGAAAAAATACTCACAAAAGAGCCAAAAAACAAAGGGCAGTTGCTGGATATTTTTCTGCATCATTTAGTATTTATAGAAATTTTTCAGTCTCTTGATATGCACATTGGTCCGCACACACATACACACACAAAAAGGAAACTGCAAGATATTTTTAAATATATGGCAACAATATCAATGATTATAATAAGTCAGGTTTATGTGGTGTTTTTATTTTTATTTCAATTCTACTTTATTTCTTTTAAAATAAATACCTACAATATTGAAAGTAGTTTTCACAATTCAAATGGACTTGTTTAGATGAATTGCAAGGATACATTAGTAGTATAATTTAACCTGTTTATCTATTTAATCCCAATAATCTTGGTCTTAGATAGATAGATAGATAGATAGATAGATAGATAGATAGATAGATAGATAGATAGATAGATAGAGTGCATCCGGAAATTATTCACAGTGCATCACTTTTTCCACATTTTGTTATGTTACAGCCTTATTCCAAAGTAGATTAAATTCATTTTTTTCCTCAGAATTCTACACACAACACCCCATAATGACAATGTGAAAAAAGTTTACTTGAGATTTTTGCAAATTTATTAAAAATAAAAAAATTGAGAAAGCACATTTACATAAGTATTCACAGCCTTTGCCATGAAACTCAAAATTGAGCTCAGGTGCATCCTGTTTCCCCTGATCATCCTTGAGATATTTCTGCAGCTTAATTGGAGTCCACCTGTGGTAAATTCAGTTGATTGGACATGATTTGGAAAGGCACACACCAGTCTATATAAGGTCCTACAGTTGACAGTTCACGTTAGAGCACAAACCAAGCATGAAGTCAAAGGAATTGTCTGTAGACCTCCGAGACAGGATTGTCTTGAGGCACAAATCTGGGGAAGGTTACAGAAAAATTTCTGCTGCTTTGAAGGTCCCAATGAGCACAGTGGCCTCCATCATCCGTAAGTGGAAGAAGTTCAAAACCACCAGGACTCTTCCTAGAGCTGGCCGGCCATCTAAACTGAGCGATCGGGGGAGAAGGGTCTTAGTCAGGGAGGTGACCAAGAACCCGATGGTCACTCTGTCAGAGCTCCAAAGGTCCTCTGTGGAGAGAGGAGAACCTTCCAGAAGGACAACCATCTCTGCAGCAATCCACCAATGAGGCCTGTATGGTAGAATGGCCAGACGGAAGCCACTCCTTAGTAAAAGGCACATGGCAGTCCGCCTGGAGTTTGCCAAAAGGCACCTGAAGAACTCTCAGATCATGAGAGAGAAAATTCTCTGATCTGATGAGAAAAAGATTGAACTCTTTGGTGTGAATGCCAGGCGTCACATTTGGAGGAAACCAGGCACCGCTCATCACCAGGCCAATACCATCCCTGCAGTGAAGGATGTTTTTCAGCGGCAGGGACTGGGAGACTAGTCAGGATAAAGGGAAAGATGACTGCAGAAATGTACAGAGACATCCTGGATGAAAACCTGCTCCAGAGCGCTCTTGACCTCAAACTGGGGTGGCGGTTCATCTTTCAGGAGAACAATGACCTTAAGCACACAGCCAAGATATCAAAGGAGTGGCTTCAGGACAACTCTGTGAATGTCCTTGAGTGGCCCAGCCAGAGCCCAGACTTGAATCCGATTGAACATCTCTGGAGAGATCTTAAAATGGCTGTGCACCGACTCTTCCAATCCAACCTGATGGAGCTTGAGAGGTGCTGCAAAGAGGAATGGGCGAAACTGGCCAAGGATAGGTGTGCCAAGCTTGTGGCATCATATTCAAAAAGACTTGAGGCTGTGATTGCTGCCAAAGGTGCATTCAACAAAGTATTGAGCAAAGGCTGTGAATACTTATGTACATGTGATTTCTCAGCTTTTTTTATTTTTAATAAATTTGCAAAAACCTCAAACTTTTTTCACATTGTCATTATGGGGTGTTGTGTGTAGAATTCTGAGGAAAAAAATAATTTTAATCCATTTTGGAATAAGGCTGTAACATAATAAAATGTGGAAAAAGTGATGAGCTGTGAATACTTTCCGGATGCGCTGTAGATAGATAGATAGAAATTTATTTGTCCCTAGGGGGAAATTTGGCTTTTTACAGAAGCTCTTTAAATAAACAAATAAAAAAATATACACACACACTTTGTCCTGAACACACACCACAATGTCTATAAAGCAGTGCAGTTACCAATTTCTTTCGCTATTTCAACGACGTTTAATTTAAAAGCAGCAAAGCAGCTTCATATTTTCTTCTAATTGAATGCTCCATTGTAGATAAGGGATGCTCTTACGATAAAGGTGTATGTATGAAGGTGTGAGATACAAAAAACACAAATCAGTGCAAATGATGGTTCGGAATAGTTTGGGTATTACTGTGTGGTCACGTAAGCACAATACATAGGAAAAAAAAGGCAAGTGTGCTCCGTGATTACTCTCTCAGGTGGGTGTTAGCATATCATAATCTCCTGGATCAATAGCGTGAGTTTTCCGCATTCGACATATCACTGACATTATAAAATACCAGAAATTATATGGTAAAATCAAGTGGGAGAACATATCCGCAAGTAAATACAGTAAGTCATATGGATTTCTAACACCTATTGAATCCCACAGTATTTATCTCATGGTGAAACACATTTTAATTAAATTCTTGCAAAATGTTTCTCTCAGTTTGTACCAGAACATACTGTATACATCGTGTCAATTAGAATCTGAGATTTGTGAAAACAAAGGAAAAACTGCAAAAGAAACAATTAAATAATCTTCAATAATCAAATTCACATTTGCTTATGATAAGCCTTGGTTTAGTCACTTTGACTTTTTCTTTGCCCAATCAACTTATTAATGATCTCTTATTTAATATGTTGACTCTATACTTCTTGACTGCTCTTTAGAACTGTACTCCTTGCTGCTCCACTTAACGTCTCTAAGTCAGTTGTTTGATTGTTTGATTAGATTGAGTCAGAAATGAAAATTAGAATATGGTAGCATTTGGACATCAGAACATATTTATGAAATTTTAATATCTTGTTTTCACTATGTTTACAGTTTTGCTTAGTGAATGCCATGTTATGAATTCCATTTAAATTTTGACAATCACAACATTTTATATTTTTTACTTTTATCCAGTGTCCTTTATAAATAGACCATATTGGTTAGAACAGCACCATCATGCAAGTGTAGCCGACCACTTCCTGCTTCCTCTCGGCGTTGAGTCAAATGAGTTAAACAGAAAAGGCAGACATCAGTCAGCTGGGTCCGGTTCTTTATCGCCTTCATCATTCACACCATGTCTACATTTACACAAATATTACTATTATAACTATTTACATGGATGTTAATTCACTTTACACAAAAATCAACTTATGATAATAATGTAGACATATCTTACACAAATAAAAAAAAAGGGGAGATAACACAAGGAATCAAGTTCAATCTCTGTATTTCTACTGTAAAATAAAATCCAAATAAAATACTCTGTATTAACACATTAAAATGAGAAAACAGAGAAAACTGAGGCTATGTCATTTCAATGCACCACAGATGCAGTGAACCAAAAGTCATGTGCACTGACTTTCAAAATAATAACTTCAAATATAAAATAACTACCCATGAAAGAAAATGGTACAGATACTGTATTAAGGTTGTGTCTTTTATATAAAAAGCTTTAAATACTCCAGTTAAACTAAAGTTATAAAGAGTCTGAGAGACAGCTTGGAAAAAATGTCTCACCCTTTCAGCATTCACACCGCGTCTGGCACCCTTACTGAAAAAGCAGATGTGCATGGTGCTGGGGTGCAACCCTAATTAACTCCCCACAACAAAATCAGACCGAACATTATAAATTAGCTTTACTGCTAATTTTGGGTAAGTTCATAAATACATATTAAAAAAAATCTAAAACGTGTGGCTGCACAAGCACTAAGTCACTGATGCTGTGCTGTAACCACCATTGTTGTCATTGTGCATGAATTCATATTGAGCCATTTTTTACTAAGAACTTTGCAGTTGCTGGAGGGTGGCAAGACTCTGTGAATCTTAGGGTACATTAACAATCTAACAAAACAAAATGATATTGACATTATGTTTTGATTAGACCTTTGGTGTGCAGGATTTAAATTTTTTTTTTGGATTTTAAACAATTGCAAGATTATTTACTACAATCATTGAGTCCAGTCGTTATAAATCATTTTTGGAGTTTTACAATATTTTTCAACTTTCTGGTTTTGTGGAATTTATATTTACTTTTAGGTTAATTTCTTTTTTGATAAAGACATTCAGAAGGATGTCTGTGCACTACAATGCCCATAGTATGAACCTGGCTTTCAGTATGCATTTAGAATATCAAAGCCTTGTACAGATTTTGTCAAGAATCTCTTCAAGATGATTAAGTAGTCATCTGAATCACTGACATGGTCTAAATCAGTCTGTATAAGGGGAAATAGTCTGTGCCCACTGTGTCCTACTCATTGGACCATGCGAGTTAGCAGTTCCAACTCTGTGCTCCAAAACTATTATTGTCTGATTAACTTTTTAAAGATTTTTCAGAAAAAATCAACATGTGAATCAAGTGGCTACATAAAGAAAATTGAGTCATTTTCTATTTATTTTGCACTGTAGCTGTTAGTTAATATAATTTTCACAATATAATAATAGAAGTTAATTTAGCTATCTGCATGCCAAGGTTTTTCTGAAGTGAAAAGGAACATTGATGTACTTTGAATCCAATTGGTCAGCAAGCAAAGTAATGAATACTCTAACTGTTCATGAAGTCTCTGGAGTAGGTGATCCCCACACCAAGCTGCCTAAGATACCATGACCCCCTCCACGCAAACTACAATATACTGTAATTTTACTGAGGCCAATACATTCTCTAAGACCAAGTAAAATATTCTAAGTTGGTGGACCCTTAATTTCTTGACTCAAAGATTTATATCCAATGGTTTTAACACTAGAAGCATCACAGCTGAAGAACCTGGCGTTGTATTTTTAAATCTTTAATTATTACCTAAGTGTGTGTCACAGTCCTGTCCCTTCTTTGTTTTTCCTAGTTTGTTGCATTCCAAATATCTATGTTGTTGTAGTTCTGCAATTCTGTTGAGCAAATGTTATTGATGATGATTTTCTTAGTTTTTTTTTTAACACCAAAGACCCACTATTACCACCATAGGAAACACCATTGAATATTGATTGAATGTACACTTGACCACATTTGGATATATCTTTTCACTTTGAAAAATTGAATGTAATGTGGTACTTGGCCATGAGTGAGGAGCATTAAGAAAAATATGATTTGAATACAGCAATATTGAAATGTTGCCACATGTCTTGAATCATTTACACACTCATTTGCACATATTGAATCAAATTCACACACAGTTTTATGGCAGATATGTACACAAGCAAAGAAAGATTACTCTTATTCTTAAATTTTCATACATTGTCTGGTTTACAGTGGCTGCAGAAATGTGAAAAAGTTATATACTTTTTGTTTTTTTAGCTATCAGATATAACTGAAGCACCAATAGCTTTCAGATTAGCCTATTATCATTTTTTATTACAGGTACAGAAAAAATATGAGTGATATTTTTTCTGTCAGTATTGTATAGTAGTTTGGTGGAGAGTGACACAGCAATTCACATTTGGGTAGCAATATTTAATACGTGTGAGTGTATGTATGTGATTCAGTACATTTGTCAGTATTTTAATACAGCTGTATTCGACCCATATATTTTTCTTGCAAAAGTCTCTTCATTCATGCCGAAGTTGCATCAATCCTTTTGTCTTCACAAAGAAAGACCACTGTTTATTCTCAAATTTGTATACGTTGTAAGGTCGGACATGTCTGTGGCTTTCTTAAAGTTTCACTCGCAGATTGGTCAATTCACAATGTGCCATCTCATGTGTTCTTTTTATGTGTCAAATTGATGCTGGTGGTGTACTTTATATTCTGAGTGTGTGAAAACACTGCAATGCAATTTCAGTTTGAGTTTATACTGTATGTTTTTTGACCTACCTGAAATAACTAGAGCACCAACAGACTTGTAGACAGTTTTATAATTAATCTGTAATACTGCTTGCCCTTTACTTACATATTCCATGAAATATGAAAGGCTGATTGTAATTTTTATAATTTATTAATAAAGAAAAATATTTACTTCATTCATAATTTTGTGCCTGGCTGATTAAAATCTTTTGTGAAGCAGTTTTTGGCAGTGCAAAAAAAATTGTTAAACTGAAAATGTATGCTAATATTTAAAGCAAAAATAAATGCAAAGAATATCTGCTGTGTGCCAGGAATATATGTTGTATGCCAAGAAATTATTTATTTTTACTTTCAAGTTTTATTAGGCTGTGTTTTTTGGGAGGGGTAGGGCAGTAGGGATGCGCTATCAGAATGTAGAGCTGATAGGCCACTAATGAGGAAAAAAAAGGATTCAGATACAATTTGGTTCAGCTTTGGAGGTTTTAGTACTGATAAAATGTATGGCAGTTCTAGTGTTAAAGTGTAGCATATACAGAAGTTCCACACAATTTAGGAGAAATTATAAGCTTATGATAACAAATATCAACTACAGAGCACTTTGAGTCAGTGACAGTGATTAAGTGTTTTCTACGCTGTACAATCACTACATGCACACTTAAATGTTCATTGAGCTTAGCCAAGACTGAAGAACTTCTTAAGGAGCACAACAACCCCCTCAAAGACTAAACCACCTACCTATTTTATACACACACAAGGCAAACAAACAAAATTGACATTAATTGAGTCATAAATCAATTCATGGATGATTATAAGCAGTAGACAATGACATTTGCATGTTTTAATATTATCTCATTTGGTAAATGATTCTATTTTAATTTTGAATAAACTCGGTTTTCAGAAATATATACCAAACATGATACAACAATTGGAAGATTATTCTTATTATTTTGTTGTTGTTTTTGTTGTGGAGGTTACTTTTGTTGTTTAATTGAAAATGATGCACTCCAAATAGAAGTTTGCAGCTAAGAATTTACATCCAGCTTGTTGCTATTTGGAATAGCATGAATATTCCTTATAAGTAAAATATGAGGAAAAAAAATCCTACAACATCAACATTTATTTCTATAGCACATTTTCATACAAACAATGTAGCTCAAAGTACTTTACATCAGGGGTCCCCAACCCCCGGTCCGCGGCCCACTACCGGTCCGCAGCCGTCTGACAGCCGGGCCGCGAGAGAACTGCCGGCAACGGCGACTCACTCAGACTTTTCAGAACGCTTGGCGGGCGGGGCTTTGCAGAGAGGAGAGAGACCGAGGTGAGAGACTATTACAACAAAGTATTTTTATGGTCCCGACAGTTTCCCCATATGACATGAGTCTATAGAAATCACGTTACAACGAAATAGCAATTCAACAGATGCTTTCATTACAACGAAGTGACCTTGAAATGCTTGAACGAATCATCCACAGAGCAGTTAGATCTGTGGTCGCAGCTCAGTTGTGCACGTTTGCACAACGATCCCCAAACAGAAACATTGTAAAAAAATCTTCGAACTTTCCTCGTACTGTTTTTTTTTTTTTTTTTGCTGTTTTTGTTGTCTGTGGTTTTCATTGATTCCTTTTGCTTATTGCTTGTCAACATTTGAAAAACATCCATTGGAATTTAACTCATTGTCACCCTCCTATAGAAACGGCAGACACGAAAAAAAGATTGCAGTGTTAATGTTTGTGATGTGCAATCTGTTGGATTGGCAAATGTAAAGCATATGTCTTTGTTATATGCAAAAAAAGAAGAAAAATCTCAAATTGCAAATGTATGCGAACTGCTTAATAACTTTAATAATAATAGAAATGTTATGTAAATTGTGTATAAAACTGCCCCCCCCCCAACCAACCCCCCCGACCGGTCCGTGGAAAAATTTGCATCTAATAAAGTGGTCCTTGCTGTCAAAAAGGTTGGGGACCACTGCTTTACATGATGAAGAAAGAGAAAAAAGACAAAATAAATAATTAAAATAATGGAACACTAATTAGCATAGAATAAAAGTAAGGTCTGATGGCCAGGGAGGACAGAAAAAAACAAAAAAAAACTCCAGACGGCTGGAGAAAAAAGTAAAATCTTCAGGGGTTCCAAGGCCACGAGACCACTCTGCCCACTCTAGGCATTCTACCTAACATACTGTAAATGACCTCAATCAGTCCTCATTGTATTCAGGGTTCTCATGGAAGAATTTGATGATGACAATCATGTAGACTTCTGGCCTTTAATCCATCAATGTAGGGACACCACAGTGCTTTGATCAGGTGGTGATGGCGCAGATCGCCACCACAGAAAACCAGAAAAAGAACAGAAGAGAAAGTAGGAGTACGAATTTTGGAGCCACCATGAATAATAATGATAATTAATTGAATATACAGAGCATCAAGATTAAACTAAGATGAAGCTATGAGAAAGCCATGTTAAAGTAATGTGTTTTCAGCAGTGTTTTACAGTGCTCCACTGTATTAGCCTGGCAAATTTCTATTGGCAAGCTATTCCAGATTTATCCTATAACACCCATAAACAAATATGGAAGTCCAGGCTCCTGAAACACATCAGTGTTTTTAATGCTTTTTTTAAAAAACACTGTAGTCATTTTCAGCTTAGTTTCTAGCAATCAAATGATCAATCTCTTGTCAAAGAATACAGCAAAACTTAACTATTATTATTTATGCTGTAGCCTACGATTTTTGACCCTCTAATGCTTTTGACAAGTGGGCACACAGACATTTTCATGTGTTGTAGGTGCCCCAGAAGCAATTTCTTCAATGGCAAAATAGAGAAAATATGACCGTTAACAACTGGATGAAGATCAGTAAACCTCTGAACCTATAATGTGCGGTATGTATTTGCCTGCTAAGAATGCTTGAAATTGCTAGCAATAAGAACTTCAGGAAGACTGGCAGGAGGCCAGTTCTTCACTCTTGGGTTGTTAGAGTGCGGTATCATTTACTTCTATTTTTGGAGTCGATTATTTTTACTCTCAATTGGTAAAACTTGAAATTGAAATGGTGTCTGCATAGCTAGTTGAGTACTCCTGTTGTAACTTATACTCATTTTGTCTGACAGATACTTGACGTTTCAGCTTTCTTCTCCCTCCCAGACATTCAGCCTATATGCTTTCTTCCCTCCAACTGTGGAATACCATCAGCTAAATAAAAAGTTAATTTTTGTGTTTTTTTTTTAAATAATGTAAATGCTTACAAATATTATTTTAAGAAGGTTAGCATCATACAGAATCTCAGTGTCGATGTGGTTTCAGTATATTAGGCTCTGAATATACTGTTGTCATGTATACTAGGCTTATAAAATAAAGTTTTACTCCTTAGCTAGTTTTATTCTGCAGTATTAAATCCTGAAAGTACTGACCTTGGTGACTACTGCGTTTAATTAATTTGGTAAGAAATCAATTGGACAAATGTTCAAGGAAAAAGCTACTCTATTTAAATCCTCTGATTTCCATTATCAGTACCTATGACTGCAGTTATCTATGGAAACATTTTCTTAGTCAACTTTAAATTCTGCCCTGAGGGGTTTGTAGAAACATTAGACACTCCCACAAAACAAGAAAATAAACAAAATAGGCACTTTTCTATTTGAGCTATGCTGTATAAACAAGGTATGAGATTCCCTTATCCGTTAACAGAACTAAATAATATATTCTTAAGGCTGAAGCAGTACAGTCATGCACTGATTTGTGTTACTGCCTCACATCTCACAGGACCCAAGTCCATTACTGTCTTTGAATACTGTCTCCAGGTAGAGTTTTTCTGGAGCTTTGGTTTTCTCTCATATTCCAGACACATTAATGCTGGGCTACCTGTTCACCAAGGTAGCTCAATGTAGGTGTGTCCTGCAATAGATAGGTTTTCCATTCACAAATACTCCCTGTTAATGATGCCTCCAAATTAGACTGTGCATCATCATGGCCTGGAAATGAAAAGAATGAACTCAGAAAATGAATGCACAGACTCTTGATACTTTCATTATTCAATAAACATAATCTATATATATAATTCACTAAGCCGCCAGTGACCAAGACACCCATGGAGCACGCAGGACGGAGCCACGCCCACCAACTCTAAGACCATTGGATACGACGACAACTCGCAGAGCCACGCCCACCAACTTGGATGCAGCAACTCACAAAACACGGCGTCATTTGCGTTCGTCTCTGCTACAGTTCACATGCACCTCTGAGCCATGTTGACTTTTCATTATTCATTTCGGTTACGACTCACGACTGCGTCCACCATCGCAAACTGTTTTACACGCCATGGTCTTAGAGTTGGTGGGCGGGTCTCTGTGAGTTGCTCTTGCGAGCGGGCAACATGACCAGGCGGTGTGTATGCTTTGAGAACGAGGGTGGACGCGGCAGGACCATCTAAGAACAGGCATGTTTGTCGTGGATGTGAATCGCTGTATGCAACGTGTAAAACAGTTTGTTTGTCGCGGATGTGAATTGCTGTATGTAGCGTGTAAAACAGTTTGCGAGAGGTATCCCATGGTCTTAGAGTTGGTGGGTGGGTCTCTGTGAGTTGCTCTTGCGACCGGGCACATGGCCTGGCAGTGTGTATGCTTCGATGTGAGTCACTGTATGCAGTGTGTAAAACAGTTTGCGAGGGGTATCCCATGGTCTTAGAGTTGGTGGTCTCTGTGAGTTGCTCTAGTGAGCGGGCACATGACCAGGTAGTGTATATGCTTCGAGTGCGAGGGTGGACGCGACAGGACCATCTAAGAAGAATCATGTTTGTCGCGGATGTGAATCGCTGAAGCAAGACAACCATGGGATACGCAAGCAAGACAACCATGGGATACGCATGACATAGCCACGGCCGCAAAATCACAGAGACCTGCCCACCAACTCTAAGACCATGGGATACGATGACAACTCACAGAGCCACGCCCACCAACTCTAAGAGCATGGGACGAGAACACCTGCCCACCCGCCCATCTGACTGTTACCAGTGTTCACCGCAATGCATTCACCGCAATGTACTGGAGTGTAAAACCATCGCAGCTTTTAACTCACAAACTGCAACAACTCACCAAACACCGCCACCCTGTCTCTGGAGGCATTCACACTGCCGGAAGACAACCATGGGATACTCAAGAAATAGCCACGTCCGTCAACTCACAAAGCCCCACTCACCAACTCTAACACCGCATCAGACGCTTTCTATATCTAAGAGGATACTGTATATAGATACTCATTATTCCCCGGCACGCGTCCACCCACGCTCTCAAGGCATTCACAGTGCCTGCTCATGTGCCCAGATGCAACAACTCACCAACTCGCTTTCGTCTCTGCTACAGTACACATGCACCACTGAGCCACGTTGATTTTTCATTATTCTTTTCGGTTTCGGCTGCATTTCTATATATAATCCACCAAGTCGTCCGATCATGGGATACGAATGACAGAGCACCGCCCAACAACTCGAAATGATACAGAGACACGCCCACCAACTCTAAGAGCATGGGACGAGAACGCCTGCCCGCCCGCCTGCCCGCCTGACTGTTACCAGCGTTCACCGTAATGTACTGGAGTGTAAAACCATCACAGCTGCTAACTCACAAACTGCAACAATTCACCAAATACTGCATCAGACGCTTTCTATATCTAAGAAGATATATAGATACTCATTATTCCCCGGCACGTGTCCACCCACACTCTCAAGGCATTCACAGTGCCTGCTCATGTGCTCGGACGCAACAACTCACCACACACAAATTTCGCTTAATTTGACTCAACACGGGAAACCTCACCCGGCCCAGACACGGAGAGGATTGACAGATTGATAGCTCTTTCTCGATTCTGTGGGTGGTGGTGCATGGCCGTTCTTAGTTGGTGGAGCGATTTGTCTGGTTAATTCCAAAAACGAATGAGACTCCCTACTGCTAAATAGTTACGCGACCTCTGAGCGGTCGGCGTCCAACTTCTTAGAGGGACAAGTGGCTTTCAGCCATGTGAGATTGAGCATTAACAGGTCGGTGATGCCCTTGGATGTCCGGTACTGCATGCGCGCTACACTGAATGGATCAATGTGTGTCTACCCGCCGCCGACAAGCGTGGGTAAGCCGTTGAACCCCATTCGTAATGGAGACCGGGGCTTGCAATTGTTCCCCACAAACGAGGAATTCCCAGTAAGTGCGGGTTATATGCTCGCACTGATTACGTCCCTGCCCTTTGTACACACCCCCCCCTCGCTACTACCATGGTCGGGTGACTTGGTGGATTATATATAGAAAAGCAGCCGGAACCGTAAAGAACAATGAATGGACGGATGGGACGGAATGGGCCTCCTTCCCCTCTCCCCCCGTTCCGCCCTCCACGCCCAAGCGCCGTCCCTCGCTCTGGGAGGTGGAGGCGCGACGGCGGTCCTCCAGTTTTCAGTCACGGACGATTGTATGTTGGTTCGTAGCGTGCATTGTTGCAATGTTACTTTTCTTGGTGGTTTATTAAATTACGGATTTTTCAAATGTTAATTTTTTTTCCCTGTGCTTAAAACTCATTAAAAGAGCGGCATGATTATGCGGCGGCTAGTAATCTTTATTATCTTGTAGGGCAGCTCCTTCTGAACATGGATAGGAGCAGAAGTGGCCAATCTCTCCAGTGATGTCCCATAGACACTGTGGAATGGCAATGGGTACAAGAGATGAAGAGGGTTGACCATGTTTGCCAGTGTGCATCTCCAACTACTGAGCAGACCTGATAGGTGAACAGGGTATATGTGTTCAAGGAAGGATGCACTGGGGCTTATGACTTGAAACCACTGAACCTGGCTGTGTTTTGAACTTGGATTTTAACCCCTTCAATGGATTTCTTTTTTATTTTAACCCCCACATGAACACTTTGTATTGGATTATTTATCAAAGGTAGCAACACACATTAACATGGACACCGTATGAATAAAATGCATCAAGCACCTTTATGTACCAACCTTTGTTGTTTATGTGTCCTCAATGCCCTATCCATCCTGGTTATAACTATAAATGTTCGGGTGCAAGAATACTCCAGGTCTCTGGACTTCCAGGGCCTCACAGAATCCAATGTTAATCCACATATATCTCTAGAGAAACACTTTGGTAGGCTTTGAAAGTATATCTGGATGGACAAGTTATACCGTTTTTGCCTGATAAAAGTAAGCTGATTACTAGATAGACGTCAAAATGAATTACTGAGATTTCAAGAGTTTACACAGAATACTCACACTCATTTAATGACACACTATATAAAAAAGGCATTCACTATAAGCAGGATTTTTGACTACAAGAGAAGCAGAGTGACTAATCTTCACTCCTATTATGAGCACAAAGAAAAATCTTAAGATTTTGGCTCAACAAATACATGAAAAGGAGGTGCCAAGCAGAATAGCAGAGATTCAAATGATCAAAAACACATTTAGTGAGCATAGAGAAATAACTAATATATAGTATATATGAAGTAAACTTAAGGAAAATGTATCCAAGCTTGATGAACAAGAAACTCATGTTAATACCTTTCTAGATAAATTAAAATTGTCAAAACTTTGCATACCACTTGTAGAGGATCTGGACAAACAAAAGAGACTTTTTGAAGTTCAGGATAATAAAAATCCTTATAAAGTGGAATAGCTGACAGGTCCAATGGTTATCCAGTAGAATTTTTCAAATATACTGTATGTCTATCAAACCTGCTCTGTTAAAGCTAGCTATGTTTCTAGAAGCAAAGCATTCTACCTCACATCCTACAACAGGTGTCCATCACTGTCTTTTCAAAGAAAAATAAAGACCCATAATGTTGTGCATCTTTTAGACGAATCTCATTACTCAATAATGATGCCAACACATTGACCAAAGTTGTAGTGAAAAAAAATTAAGTCAGTAATATATAATAATATCACAAGACCAAACTGAATTTATTAAAGGCTGGCAATAATTATCAAATGTCTGCTGCTTGTTAGATGTACTGTAGACTCAATCAGCATTTAATATACAAATACACATATTATTTTATAGTGTCATTTTGGGTCCAGCATTTGGGAAATATTCAATTTTGATTAAGAAAATATATTTTTAAAGTTGTGTTTTATCTATCTCAAAAGATGAATTCTAAATTCTAATTTATTAAAAAAAATAACTTTATAAAATTTTTATGTGTATATTATGCCTGCTTATTTTTCCTTTAAAGTATAGTTTTGAAACATGCAGAATTAAATTCTGCTCTTCTTTGTAAATACAGTAATATTTTTTTCAAGTCTTATCTTACTCCATTTTGTTTTCATTATGAGTGCTAACATCATGTGGGCTGTTCGTCATGAAAACCAACCTGAGAAGAGCTACATATGACTTCAGTAATGGGAACAAATAAAGACCAGCCCTGAGAATTATTGGGTTGTACAAGAATGAACTGAAAACAAATCTCCTTTTATTTGGTGTGTGCATTGTAAAAACTTCTCCTGTTTTAAAGAATGTTTGCAATTGGTTTTCAAATATGATTTAGTGGTTACAATTTTGGTTTGACAAAAGGATAGGAGAGATTTTTGCTTATCAGATTAGGTTTGTCTCTCAGTTGCATTTCACCTTCTGGACCATCTAAAATCTTGAATGTTATTCCAGATATCTTTAGAAGTCCACAATGATAAATTGAAGATAAAAGACTGGGAGATGAAATCTTAAACTAAAGTACAAGCAGGGATCAAATCCAGTAATCAAACAATTGTGTGCCATAGCTCAAAATCAAGGTCTATGAGAACCTAGCCAAAAAATCCTATTAACTAGAAAATAAAAATCACTTGCAAAAGGTTTTAGAAAGTATCCACTTGGACAGAGGGAGAGATCGAGGTTATATTTTGAATTCCATGACTGTAACCCAAACAATGATTCATCATGTGGACACAATGAAAAACAAAAATAGCAGCAGTGGCCAAAAAACAATGTGATCTTATGGATATTTCAAAACTTATGCGTAAAAAACAAGTCACAAATCAAAAAATAAGAAGTAAATAAAAGTGAAACTGAACTGTACACACCCCAAAACCTCAATAAAAATGATTAAGTCTCAAAGAAAAAAATATTAAGAAAGCATCATAACACTTAAGTGAGATGTATTATGGCAAAGGAAAACTAAATGAAATTAAAATAATCATGTTTAAAATAATTATATGATAAACAATTCATAGTGTTTCTGCATTAAATCCCAGTATGAATTCTTATAAGCTGATGATTGCAAATGATTTTAATTGTATTATTAATTTCTGATTTTGTCAATAACATCTGTTACCTGAAAGTGACACAATAATCTCACATTTTACTCAGGAGGATAACCATTCTCACTTACTGAGGTTTCTTTACCAATATTTCAGACAACAGTCCTTTTTTTACTAGCACATCACAAATTGGAATTTTTTTTTAAAGAGTTTTTAAACATGATGCCTTTATGTTGTATCACATGTGTTATTCTGAAATTTACATTTCACTTCAGTAATAGAATTGAACTAAAAAAAGGACTCTTGATCATTGAAAGAAGGGGAAAGGTGGGTCGTCAATTCATATTGATTTTTCTGGAGGTAAGTATTGGTAGTATTTTATCAAAACATGCAGGCTTTTTACACATTTTGAGCATTTGTCTGGATAACAGATATGTGGATTATGCTACACAAACAACATGAGATTTCTTTTTTGCCATTGGATGTTTTTCACATTGTTTGCTGTTGGACAGAACTGGTAACCATTATGTTCCATTATATCAAAACTGATTTCTGTCATTCTGCACGAAAACATTAGATTAAACATTTTTCTCGGTCATCACTAAAAACTACATAGGGTAAGCAACATATAATAAGTGGAATGAGAATCTGTGCAGATTTGCATGTGAATCCAATCTTCGTTCCTGCATGAAATAACTATATTCTTAATCAGAAGCATTTGTTTGCATAAACAATATCAATTCTGACTATATTACATTAGGACATGGAACTAGAGAGGACTGCTGAATATTCTCAATTTCTATTGAATACCTGGATATTCATATTCAGTCATAATCATAGATAAAGGGAGAAAAAAAATCTGCTGGTACTCATCATCACACATCTAAACTCATCATTGGCATTCATGTTAAATCCTTTGGATGAACCCAAAGGACACTCTTTCTATTCAATTTTCTTACATGTGTTATCGACCAAAGGAACACAAAATCCACCAAAGAAATGGGGCGCCAACTGGGTCACCCCTTTTAATAACTAATGAATCCCGAAAAATAAACTGGTGCTTGATGGTGTGAACAAACAGAACAAAACAAAAGCAATATTGCCAGGTAGGGCTGTAGGTTGCTTCATGTCTCTATAGAGCAGTCAGTTTATCGGGTAGCAGCTCTATCCTGCATTCTTCTCTTCCCAGAGTGGATCAACTCCTGTTGGGAGCTCCTTGGCTTTATAGTTGCTGGACTGGAATGGGCAGAGTCAGTTGCACTTGTTGGTCAGTTTCTCTGTGCTGTGGGTGAAAGAAGAGATAATGATAATAATCAGTGACAGTGCACCCAGAGTGGTAGTGTTTACTTCTGAGGATCCCTGAAGGTGACCCTCAGATGCACATGTGTGACGCATTTCATACTAAATTAGATCACTTTTGATTGATTGTCTAATAATAGTTTAGATATCTTGAAGGTACATTCACAAAGAAATTTAAAGACTTGTACAAATGTGATTTCTGCAATATGTTGATAAGCATTAAATACTGATATTATAAGTAGATTTGAGTTTTACTTGTAAGGTTGCTTTTAAAAAACTATTTTTAAATGTCACCTTATTTCCCCAGCACACCAGATATCTTACTCTTTCTTGCCTATTTATTATTTACCATAAAAAAATGGAAGTACAAATGCTCAGTACAATTCTCATTTCAATATATAACATGTAAAACTTCTAACAAGATGGGAACAAGGTGTGTTTTGAGTTTTTTCTGCCAAATCAGTTCTTTAAAATACTGTTTGGCAAGGAAATGTTTATTTGAGACTAGGGCTCATATTCTTATTTGTGCCTTCGAGGGCTTACGCTTGTAGCTAGAGATGGAAAAGCTTACAAATCACTTCAGGATATGTCAGGAATCCCACTGTGGCACTGTATCACTTTCATTTTGCCTTGAAATTCAGAATAAATAATATTCCACAGATTTTACAACATTCGCAGGCATTTGCTGAAACTTCATAAATCTTGGAGGCCTGCCTTTTCCCTCGGTGATATAAAATTGGCATAATGGAATACTCTAGCTATGTGAGACACATTTCTCTAGGTCATGGTGAGACACATTTCTGATGGAACACAATGTCTGTTTATTTTGAAATTTTGTCTTTTTGACTCATTTGTTATTCATTTATCAACATTATGCTTCATTTGAGTCTTTTTGAAATTAAGGTTTCTCATTGGGAAATTGAGTAGGAAATTGTTTGTAACTGACAACTGTTTAGTTATTCTCAACAATTTGTTATTGGCTATTCATTTATTTTGATTTCTGACAGTTGCCTGATGTATTCCATTTTAAACCATCTGTCCCACAAAATGTGCAGTCTGTTACAAAAACATGTAGCCATCGCTCCAAATGCATACAATACTCAAATATTTCCCAATCAAAATGTGTTCTGAAGTCATCAGACATTATTTTGTCTAGCAGTATTTTCTCATAATTGACTAAACATTTTCATGAAAATTATAGCACAATTTGCAGAAGTCTTTTTTACTTACTATTTTTTCTAATGGTTCAACTTTTTTTTAATCAAAAAGCCATTGTCTGTAATATCTCCGGCTGAAATGTAACAAAAAGAACTTTGAAATTGAAAAAAGACATCTTTGCTAGTCCTTATTCAAAGCTAAACCTGACCTGTCTGCTGTAACATCTCACGCCCATTGAATGCCTGCCCTTTGCCACACCTCTGTCATTCATCAGAGTTCCCTGTTGCTTGGCAACAGAGTACATTCATTCAAACCCTAGTTAATATTTAAACAAGATATGCAAGCAGGTGAGTCAGTCAAAATTTAAATAATTTCTGCTTTTTCATTAATTTTCCTGTAGCTCAATTATTTTAGTATTTCATATACTGTATGCTTTTAAGCCATACTTTTTGCCTGTCTTTATTTTTATTTATCTCCCATCATTCCACATATACACCTTGGCCAGTCCAACAATGGCTTAGCTCTCTTGAGACTAAAGCTTCTAGAAAACTGGTCTTCTTTTAACAATCCCACACCATCACATACTTTGTTGGCTATTTTGTCTTCAATTAGAGAAAAATCTTCTTTGCCACTTCATAGGCTCGTGAGAGTCCAGGTCAGAAAAATCCAACTTCCTAAGTCAGGGGTAGGCAACGTCGGTCCTGGTGAGCCGCAGTATGTGCAGGTTTTTGTTCCAACCCGGTTCTTTAACGAGAACTCAATTATTGCTGATGAAGCACATATTGCTTAAGTGACATTTTGATGCTTCATTTTAGTAGTCTCGCTTGTTAAGGTTCTCCAACCTTAATTGTTTATTTCAATCTTAAACTGCTGCATTCAGTGTTTTAATTGCTCCTTATTAGCAATAAGATGTAAAAGACAAAGCAGCCAGCAGTTCTCCAGCTAGCTTTTTTCCAATTACATCTGTGTGTGTTCATCATGCACTGTTTGATTTAATAAAACACAAATGTGACAGACTGAAAATGATCTGTTTTAGGCTTCATATCATTTGGATGATATCCTTGGAAAGGAAAAAAATCTACAATATAAGAGCCTTACATTGCACAGACTAACAAGCCATAAAATTAAATAAGGTCTGAGATTGGCAATGATTGGTTTCTAATTAAGCAATTGGGTTGGAATGAAAACCTGTAGCCACTGCGGCTCACCAGGACTGACGTTGCCTACCCCTGTCCTAAGTGGATCAGCACTGTCCATGAACATCTCTAAAAAGGAGCTGTAACTCAGCACCACTTTAAGAAATATTTTATATGCATTCCTGGCTGCTATTATGGCAAGTTCTGAATTGAAAACTAGTGGATACTATTCACACTTGAAATGTCTGATGCTTTTACCTTACAAAATAAATTATTACTATAAAGGTTATTGTGAAAAGTGCACAGAGAGCAAGGACAAAAATCAATCTTCCATGAGGAATGTTTTATGTTTAGCAGTGAGTGAAGACAGTAGTGACAAGTGTTATGTACTGTATATCTGAATTAGACTTACGAAAAGCGAAAAATATACATTCCACAGCAAAACTATAAAATATTTTCATAAACATGTCACTCTTTCTGTCTAAAGCACCTTAAGTTAGTGCTCACCTTTAAAATATCATTTAAAAAAAAGTGATTTATAAGGTAAGCACAAAATAATGTAGTGCTGTGTTAAACTAGACATACTGTACACTGCTTTTTTTATTTCCAACAAAATTAATGAACCTATTGTGTTCCTTCAGGGCAAAGGCCTCCGTCCAACTTCAAACAAAGACAAGCCTGAAAGAAATAGCATCAATCTATATCAGCACTGAAATACCCAGTCACCATACTGCAATTGGAATCCTCTTGTTCTATGCTACAAACATTGATAATATTTTTCTGCATTTTGCAGTCATTATAAAATAGGAAATTAAAATGGCTTATTTTCAAGTAATGGAAAGTGAGAACGGTTGATTAGTCTATTGGTAGTTTCCATTACAATACGTGGCTTATGTAACTTATCTAAATCAAAAACACAAGCAAATTTATTTAGTATGCTGAAGTAATCCAGCATACACAGAAAAGTGATTGCCTGCCTCTTCCACTCCTTTATTAGATGCAAGTAAGCTGGACCTTATCTGAAAATAACATCCAAATTAATGCCAAAAGGTTGGTCAATAATGTACATACTGTTTGTTACTATATTAAGAAGTTTATGTTGTACTACTATACAGTATAATAAAAAATTCCTGTCTGTGTGTCTGGTCCCTCAGAGAAATCTGATTGGTCATTTTGACTTTGGTAAAGTGATTGAAAGAGGAGTAGCCAGGCAAGAAATACTGAGACACCCGAGGAGAAGTAAAGGCACAGAAGGCAAGCTAAAAGTAGACTTCAAAAATGGGAAGTATTCACCACTGTAAGTAGGCAATGGTGTTTGTTATATAGATACTGTGACTAACATAGAAGTCCGATAACAAAGCAACATTTAGGTTCAGATCAAGAAGGTAGTTTCTCCTAATTGTATATTTCCAGTTTCACTGTCATTGCCCACGTGAGTGTTAAAGTCCCCCGCAAAACACGTTCCCAGTAGCAGCACCTTCCAGCATGCCTCATATGGTCTACAAGAAGGCCAAATACTCGGACCAAATTGTCGGCACATAAGCACAGACAAGAGTCAGAGGCCCCCCTTAACTCAAAGTTGCAAGGAGGCGACCCTCTCATCCACCAAGATAACCTCCAATGTACATGCACTGAGCTGGTGGGCTTTGAGTAAGCCCTCCCCTGTCTAGCAACTATCATTCTGGAGCTCATCCCCTCTCTAGGAGTTTGGTTCAAGCACCCCCACTGTCCTTTGAGGTGAGCCCAACTATATCTAGACGGTACCTCCCGCAATAGCTTAGGTTAATTCCCCACCAGGGAAGTCACATTCCATGTCCATTAGGGCCAGTTTCCATACCGGGGGATTGGTCAGTTAAGGCACCTGAATTCATGTGCCACATAAGCCACAAAGCATTGGTTGGATTTGTTATTTAAATTGGCCACATCTCATCTAGGCTGTGAGAATAAGTGGTCCTTATGATTAATTGGCACTCTGTCCATGGATGGGTAGTGCCTGATTCTACCAATCCAGGCTCCACCACTGACCTTGAAATGGATTAAAAATGTTATCTTGTGAATTAGAATTTATGATTTTTTATTTAGCTATTTTACACATTTACCAATTTATTACTGGATTTGAATCATGTCATTGCTGCAAACTCATAAATGAATGTGATCGCACTGTGGATACACATATCTATAAATAATGTCATGAATTACATCAAGTTTGCCTACTTACACTCAATCAGAGTTCAAGAAGCTACGTATGTTATTGGAAAACCTTTTTATTTGAAACCATGCAGAAAGTTTCAGAAATTGAATTGTATTAATATTATTAAGTTACTTCATAAAATGAAAATACACTGGAAACAGAACTCATTTGACATCTAAGCTCCATCTGCTGGTGGATGTGAAAATTCAATGGGGGCACCGATGCATAATAAATAAAACCCACAGTATTTTCAAATCTAAGCAAATATCATTGAGAGTGCATCTGACCAGACAAGGCAAACATAAGTTCGGCCTGCACCATGAAATGCAGAAGGTGGACATTATAACATCATAAAAAGGGAGGCTGAAATCCTCATTAATGTGATGTCACCCTGATTTGTTCAGTCAAAGACTTACTTATGCAAGAAAAATTATTTTGATGAAGCTGAAAGGAAACATTCAAAAAATTACATCAACTTAAATTTTTGCTGTTCATTTCATTTTTCAATATTTATTGTAAGTTCATTTGTAATTTTTCCCTCTGTTGAATGCGTTGTGGGTCGGTGGGGGGAGTACTTTGAAGTCCTCCTCAATCCCAATAACATGCCTTCCAATGAGGAAGCAGAGCCTGGGGACTCGGAGGTGGGCTCCCCCATCTCTGGGACTGAGGTCACCGAGGTGGTCAAAAAACTCCTTGGTGGCAGGGCCCCGGGGGTGGATGAGATACGCCCAGAGTTCCTAAAGGCTCTGAATGTTGTAGGGCTGTCTTGGTTGACACGTCTCTACAACATCGCATGGACATCAGAGACAGTGCCTCTGGATTGGCAGACCGGGGTGGTGGTCCCCCTCTTTAAGAAAGGGGACCGGAGGGTGTGTTCCAACTACAGAGGGATCACACTCCTCAGCCTCCCTGGAAAAGTCTATTCGGGGGTTCTGGAGAGGAGGGTCTGTTGGACAGTCAAACCTCGGATTCAGGAGGAACAGTGTGGTTTTTGTCCTGGTCGCGGAACAGTGGACCAGCTCTACACCCTTAGCAGAGTCCTGGAGGGTGCATGGGAGTTCGCCCAACCAGTCTACATGTGTTTTGTGGACTTGGAAAAGGCGTTCGACCGTGTCCCTCGGGGAATCCTGTGGGGGGTGTTCCGGGAGTATGGAGTACCAGACCCCCTGATAAGGGCGGTTCGGTCCCTGTACAACCGGTGTCAGAGCTTGGTCCGCATTGCCGGCAGTAAGTCGAACCCGTTTCCAGTGAGAGTTGGACTCCGCCAGGGCTGCCCATTGTCACCGATTCTGTTCATAACTTTCATGGACAGAATTTCTAGGCGCAGCCAGGGTGTTGAGGGGGTCCGGTTTGGTGGACTCAGGATTGGGTCACTGCTTTTTGCAGATGATGTTGTCCTGTTTGCTTCATCAGGCCGTGATCTTCAGCTCTCTCTGGATTGGTTCGCAGCTGAGTGTGAAGCGGCTGGGATGGGAATCAGCACCTCCAAATCTGAGACCATGGTCCTCAGCCGGAAAAGGGTGGAGTGCCCTCTCAGGGTTGGGAGCGAGATCCTGCCTCAAGTGGAGGAGTTCAAGTATCTTGGGGTCTTGTTCACGAGTGAGGGAAGAATGGAGCGTGAGATCGACAGGCGGATCGGTGCGGCATCCGCAGTAATGCGGGCTCTGCATCGGTCTGTCGTGGTGAAAAAAGAGCTGAGCCATAAGGCAAAGCTCTCAATTTACCGGTCAATCTATGTTCTTACCCTCACCTATGGTCATGAGCTATGGGTAGTGACCGAAAGAACGAGATCGCGAATACAAGCGGGTGAAATGAGTTTCCTCCGCAGGGTGTCTGGGCTCTCCCTTAAAGATAGGGTGAGAAGCTCAGTCATCCGGGAGGGGCTCAGAGTAGAGCCACTGCTCCTCCGCATCGAGAGGAGTCAGATGAGGTGGCTCGGGCATCTGATCAGGATGCCTCCTGGACGCCTCCCTGGTGAGGTGTTCCGGGCACGTCCAACCGGGAGGAGGCCCCAGGGAAGACCCAGGACACGCTGGAGGGACTATGTCTCCCGGCTGGCCTGGGAACGCCTCGGGATTCTCCCGGAAGAGCTAGAAGAAGTGGCCGGGGAGAGGGAAGTCTGGGCATCTCTGCTCAAGCTGCTGCCCCCCGCGACCCGACCTCGGATAAGCGGAAGAGGATGGATGGATGAATGCGTTTCTATCTGACACAAAAAAGTACTACATTTCCTGTGTTATACATTGAGTTGCCTTCTCTGGCCACATTTTACAAATTGTTGGGCCAAACATGCTTAGTTCACACTTGTTTTCACGGAATATGGTAACAAAATGATAAAAAGGCAAGTGAAGTGTTAGTGCCCATGGTAGAATTCCCCATTTAATTGCAGGGGTCAGCAAAAAAAATGTATTTCAACAGGAAGTTAAATAGGCCTGAAACTTTCCCCTCAAAATACTTGTCTTTAGTGTATAAATTAGCTTTAAATTAGTAAGGTCTGTCTTACTCAGAAGTTGGTCCAATCAATGAACACCCTGTTCCAATAACTGAGGAGTTTGCATAGTGGCCAGACCAGAAGGGGTAGTTGGGTGAAAGTGGTAGCAGCATTAGTCAGCTGGGTCCTCCTCCACTATAAAATCAAAAGTGGAAGCACCTTGAATAATTGTTACATTATCATGATTATCACAGGTTTTTTTCATGGTCAGAGTCCAAAACATTCCTTAGGCTCACGTGTTTAACAATATATGTACTGTATATTGCCGCCGTGTGTGCCTGATGTTTCTTATGGGGACAAATTTTGTTGATGTACAGTGGAAGAAATTGGATATAGTAGTCATTAACCCATTTTGCTCTTTCACCCAGAGTTCATCTCTGAAAAATAACCATGCCATCACTCCCCCTCAGCCTCCAACTCCTCTTTTTTCACTTTTTAATATCTTGAAATTAAAAAGAGTTTTAGGGCCCCAACCCTGTATGAGGTTCTTGTCCATTAATGATAATGATGATTCAATGTATGTGCCATATAACAATTTCTTGTATTATAGTATCTGGAAAGTTATGGATACAAATGCTGTTACTGCCAGAAGGAATCCCACTCCATTGGGCCCTTAACCTGAAAATTGCTTTAGGGGCACAATGCAATGAAAGACCTCCAAAGGTCATGGGAAAAGACAATTTTCCCTTAAGAATTAACAAAGTATATCAAATAAAAAAAACTCAAAAATTAGGATTTTGTCATTTTTCACATACCCCAATTTACTCTCCAGTGACTCACAGAGAGGGAGAGAGAAGCTTGAGGTCATGGTGCAGGATCAACTATTATAACTACTGGAGCAATTGCAGGTTAAGGGTCTTGCTCAAGGTCCCAACGGAGTAGCATTCTTTCTGGTACTGCCGGGATTTAAACCCGACAACTTTCCAGTCAACCAACTCCGATGCTTTAGCCAGAGACCCACCACTCCACCTTATTTACTATACATAAACATGTCAAATCATAACTCCATTGTTTGGAAAGCCCTACAGCACTAGTTGTACTATTCAAACTGATGCAAGCCTCATAAAATAACAGTGAGAACTAGACATGACTACTTTCACACTGCTTCTTGTCATGTAACACAGCCACTATCTCCTATCATCTTCCTACTATCAAATTCTCTATCTGCGATCCACCAAAGGCTGGGGTCAGATTTATAAAACTTGGGTACACACAAAAAGAGGCTCCAAATGTTTGTATGCAGCTGTCTATGCAAACATTTGGATTTAAAAAAAAGGAGAACTTGTGTATATTTACAACAATTCAAACTCATCCATATGCAAAATTTTGGAGAAATTGGGAAATGACGCCATTGATTAAGTAGAGAAATTCAGCAAAACCAGCTAAATGACAACTCATATCACCAATCCATAATTAGAATGTGCATTGACATGACAAACATATTAAACTTAAAAAGTGATAATTATGATGTGTAGACTTTATTTTAATTATTTTTTTAACACGGTCAATGCTGTGTATTTATTTTTTGTCAGTTTATACAGGCTACCTGTTGTGACTTCTCAGGGAACTGGCCAACAGGTTATGAATATCTCAGTCAAGTTTCACTCTATCATGCAAGTTGTGGAGAGGCACTACATCCAGTTTTCATTTGGTATGGGTGTGCATGGATAAAACATAACATGTTTTTGCCAACATAAAAAGGCAATTTGCAGCGGTGTCTGGTTCTCTTAACATAATCAAATAACTTTACTGCACTCGTAACGCAATAAGGGCATCTAGCTAGAATGAAGCTGCATTTTTAACCATAAGTAGTTACATTTGTCTAACACAAGCCATTTGTGATGCCAAGATAAAAATAACAAATGCCATTTGGAGGCAAAGTATCTTTGGCAGACATGATGGTACTGCACGTGATAGCTAGTTTGTTGGTAAGAACTTGGTGAACCTTCCATTTTTCATGTGGCCTATACTATTTATTGTAACAGTAATCATGTCATTACATGTGCCAGGTAACAGTGTTGCTGGTACCTTGCACTTTTCCCAAACCTCTGGACACGAAGGATAAGCTGTACAGTTGGGGAACGCGGCCAGATACTTTTTAATGCAGGTGGCGGGGTCTCGATGTGTCAGCTAATGAGGTTTGTGATTGCATATGTATAAGGTTGATTAGCTTAGTCCATTTATGGCTGTTTGAGGGTGGCAACCAAGTGGAGTTCAAGGAGCATTCACAAGATGATTATGATTTATAAAGGTAAATTGCATAGAATTGTGCGTATGCCAGGTTTTATGTATTGAATTTTTTTTGGTGTATGCATCTTCCCGTTTCTTTTTTTTTAATTCACACATTTCCACGCTCAGATTCATGCAAAGTTTTATAAATGAGAGCTCAGTTACTGTTTTCCACCTTGGGCTCCAAATTATTCTCTCCTCCAAAAGTCTCCATCTACATTCTTGAATCATCCACTTACATAGGTGTCACTCAGGCATCCATCACCAAACATCTTCAGGAAGTCTGCTGGCTGCTATATATACTATGTGTGTATGGGGTTGGTTCAATAACAAGGGAAAACATGCTTTCAAACAGCTGGCAAATGCATAAAAAATATACTTTCAGGCAGCTTAGAATGTATCTATGTGGGATCAACTGCAGAAAGCTAAACTGGCAGCATGTAACTCATTCCTCACAGTGTTACAAGGCTTTAAAATTAAAGTCAGGTTGCTTACACAATATTTTGTTCTCTGCCCTGTCCAGACAGTCCATGGCTCAATTCCTGCTTCCCTTTAACTAAACAAATCTGGGGAAGTTGCCTTTGAGTTCTTTTAATTTGAAGAATCTGCCAATGAAGCAAAACAATTAAAGAAGTTGTCTAGTTTGCTGTGAGTGTGAGGCTCTAATAATGTTTATTCAGGATCAAGAATAAAGTGTGTTTGCAAGCACACTCCTGGCCTTCTCTTCATGCAGCTCAGAAGCCAATACGCAACAATATATAGTGACAGATGGTGGGGGTGGGTTGACATCCCAGCCGAGATAAACCCTGTATGGCTTACCTGGCAGGGATGCCAGTGTAGTAAATGGACAGAGGGGCATGGCCTCACAAGAGTATGTGCTCCCCTGACATGCTGGGCGGTAGCATTCCTGGGCCAGTATGCCCATTGATGTGCCTGAAAGGCATACTGGGAGTTGCAGTCCCATGGGGCAGCCCTGGTGGGCTCTGTGGGTTCCGATAGGGTGAGCTGCTGGGCTGGGCTTTCCCTACTTTCAGGTGCTTCTGCTTGACCCAGGGGGTGCTACTTCCTTGACACCAAAAGTATTCCCGAGTCTGGCATTAAGTAACTGCCTTCAATTACTTGGGGAGTCAGAGTCAAGCGAGGAATCAGACTAAGCTCACCTGAGAAGGATTGGAGGGAATGTGACATGTGTTATACTAGTCGTGTACTAGAGAGATAGAGATTCTGTATATAAACAATATCTATCTATTATATAAAAAATTTTGGGTCGAGATGTGGTCATCTCGGAGAGACACTTTGACATCACATGAGATGTGATCATCTTGGAGAGGCACTTTGATGTCACGCGAGACTAGACATTACAACCTTAGGAAGCAAGACCCATGAGACGGTGACTTTTACACATCACGCCCTACTTACAAACAATTTAAAACAAGTTCACGGACATCTAACCTCGCAGTTGTTGGAATGCTTTTGGCAGACACACTTCATGTGCTCACAGTTCTTAAAAATGTTATACATTCTAGATGGCACATGAACGACTAAGCGAAGAAGAAAGAGCAACGCGTCAAAGAGAGACACAAAGTGTTGGAGAGAAAAGAAGGCAAAAAAGGATGTACAAGAGAACAAAAATCTATGTGCAAATTCAGAAAATAAGGAAAGTAATAATCAACCCTGTCATTCCGCAAGAGACACTTTGATGTCCCATGAGAGACACTTTAACGTCCCACAAAACAAAGCAGTGAGACAAAAGGACAGCTGCTGTATAGGCTTTTAAATGATCAACTTGCATCTTGAAGACAAGCAGAACATGCAGCTCAGCAGCAGCAGCAGAAAAACAGCAGCTGATCAGACCGCATCTCCTTAGCGTGCGTTCAGCCCCCCTCCACTCCCTTCACAACGTGAGTGGCAGAGATGCGAAGTGGCAGGTGCTTCGCGTGCTGGGGGTAGGGGTTGTTGGGTGGTGGACTTGGGGGGCGGGGTAAGCGAGAAGGACAGCTACTGTACAGGCTTTGAAATGACTGACGCGCAGCATGAGAAGCAGAACACGCAGCACAGCAGGAGGAGCAGCAAGCAAGCAGGTGATCGTCCGCATTTCCAAAGCGTGCGTTCAGCCACCCGCTAGTTTATATAAAAGTAAGAAATGATCATGCAGATGTTAGTATGGGGGCTGCTTTAATAATCAACTTTTGCACTATTGCTGAAAACTTTTGAGAAAATCTTGGACAGTATGCTGCCTAAGAGGCCCAGCATTCTGAGCAAAATTACAGCCTCATTACAGATTGTGTGGTGTTTGCATATTCTCCCAGTGTCTTTGTATGAAAGAAGTGCGAGTTCTATTAATTTATGACAGTAAATTTGGTAGGTGTATGACTGTTTCCTGGTGCTTTTCCAGAACTGCTGCCTGCCATTGTTCATGATGTTGCTGGGATAGGCAATGACCCTTTATTAAAATAGCAGGTCCAAACTTTTGCAATTTGCTTGGGTCAATACTTATAAATTAACCTATGCAAAGAGTTTTTATTTCTTCTGTCTCACACGTTATCTAATACAATAAAAATAATGATGAAACAGCAGTAAAATCTTTTCAGATAAAGTATTTATTGCATTTTCTTCCTGATCATCTGATATAACATAATTACACACTATGATATTAATTAAGCATATGAAGGGCAATACTTTGAAATATTTCATTGTATTATCAAAGAAATTAATTTACCAATCACTGAGCTTATAAGTTTAACAAGACTTTAATATTACCTGTGAATTAAAACATGGTCACAGTATTATACTCATTACATTTTGGTCACGCTATTATAGTTTGGGATTGTCTCCATCAAATAAAATAGACATATGTATGCAAACAAGTTTGCCAGGAATAAAAAATGTTCCTAATTTATTTTGTAAAAATGAACTCTCCCCTGTATTATAGTCACATTTCATTCCAATCAAGTAAACAGTAGAACATAGCTGAGTGGCAATATGAAAAAAATACAGTTAGGAATAGTTTTTTATATATAGTTTTACTTCTTTTTTGCTTTTGAAAATTATCCTTTAAAAAAGAGAAGAGAAAATGAAATGCAAGCAAATGTGCTAAAGTAGTCTTCATGGCATATAATTCGTAAATAACCTTTACCCTATGAAATCCACAGACAGGGAAAAGGCCCTACTGTTTATTTGTCTAGATTCTACATCTTATCAAGGATTATCTAAACCTCCCTGCAACAGAATGCTGCAGGGCATTAAGAAGAAGTGAAATCACTTGTGTGTCTTTTAAATCACCCAGGATTCCTGTATCTAGAGAAAAGCAGTGCTGCTGGCAAATGTTTAATTATGTTTGCTATGGATCAATGCATGCCTGGCCAAAAGTGAATGTGAATGTGCATCCAATTATTTCATTTCATAAGATCAATGATTAAAACACATTAGAGAAGGAGTTATGAGGCAATTGAAACTCTTGTTTTCTTTAGAATAGGAGACAATATATTAAGGTCTACCACTATAATCCCTGGGTGCCACTTGCACAGCATTAGTCAAGACTCAATAGTCAGATACAGTATACTGGAAGAATGAGGCTTTCCTAGCCTGAAGCTTAACTTATTTGCCCTCACCACACTCACTTACACACACACACACAGACACATGCATTAATCAGATACTGTACCTCTTTCAGTGAACTCAGCTGCATGTTAACAATGTTTTGCTTTTTAAGGACTGAGAAGAGTAGCAGCATAAAATGACTATATTCTAAGGATGTCTTACTCTGTGCAAGAGAGGGGAAGTTGCCTTAAACTTACTCCATGCTCCATAATCCCAAAATTAGTGAAGCTGTGGCAATAGTACAGGTGATGAATCAGACGGTGGTGGTAAAACAAAGCTAAAGTCTTAGAAGGTACTCAATATTTGTTTGCATATGCATACATCCTCAAGCATAATATAATTCAAGGAGAGTCTGTGCCAGCAGTACATGGCACAAGACAGAAGTTATCCCTGGAAGAGACATCAGTCCATCTCCGGGCACACATGTACACACACAAACATACTCACTTACACTGAAGCCAATTTAGTGTCACCAGTTCAACCAGCACATAATGCATGTCTGTAGTTGATCTTAATTGCCTAATATAAACTTTTTCAGAATGAGCAATTAAATGAAGTTTTTTTTTTCTAAAAATAAACAAGTGGGGGATGAGAGCACTGGAATGGATTAGGCAAACATTAGTCAGGAGGTCAATACACGTTGAGTAAGAGAAGAAAACTGATCATCACAAAGCACAAAATAAAGGACAAACAAAGCAATGGTCTTATCCCAAAACTCTTACTAGAGGCATCTTTTAGCTTCCTCTACACCTGTGGAAGTCAAGAAACTTTGGACTGAGGGCCACATTGATAAAGTAAAACCTAACAATGGAACATTTGAGTACAAGAGTCACCTGCTACCGAAATTTTATATTATATTTCCCAAAATGATTTTAAGAAAGACATTTATGTAAAAAATACTAAGATTTAAATTCAGCATTACTGGATTTGCATTTCAAATTTCTAGATTTCAGCTAGTGATCCATTATATCAATCTTGCCATGAAAATCAATCAACAGCAGGCAGTCTATCAGCATGAAGTGCACGTGTCAAACGTGGCCTGGAATTAAACGACTGGCTTGGCCAGACATTGTTGTGAATTGGAGTCAAAAAAATGAAGAAAATGTATATGGCCTACTAAAAATCCCACAAAGTAAAAGTGCTTAGATATGGCCTTACCCCAGGCAGGCAGCCCCCCAACTGCTACCCACAATATGTGGCCAAAACATGTCTAGAAAATAGGGAACTGGTTCGAGAAGTTCAGTATTCACTTAAAAATTTCAAAATGCACAAAAATGCTCTTCAAGAGAGAAACCATCAAATGGCTGGGTGGAACAGACCAAAAAACAAGAATCTTTATATATAATAGCCTTATATAATTTATATATATCATTTTTGTACTAAAAGTAATCAAAGAATCACAAGTAAAAAGTAAGAAATAAGCAAAAAAAAAATGGTTTTGCCTGAAAAAGCATACCAAGGCAAATAAGTCTAAATGTGCAAAACAATATCAGGATCGTAGGAGTACAGAAAATAATCTACAAAACCAGAATATCAAAAGAATGCAATACTTACAATATGGAACTCCTACAACACTCAGTGATAACCTGGGGAAAGCCATCTCATCTACCAGAATATAAAGGTGGAGGACAATCCCTCAGGTGTGATGTCTTGGTAGCTCCTCCTCTTGAATGTTCCATTGATAGAATGGTGAAACATTTAAAGATACATTATAAAAATACTTAATAATAAACAATCCTAACAGAAATTACACCTGAACATGAAAAGTAAAAAACAATAAAACAGACAACATGCATAAGCCCAGGCTGTAACATAACAGATGTAGGTTCTCCAAGTTGACATCAAAATGAGTTTAGAAGGAATACCTGCAGGGTGACCAAGATCACCTAGACTGGGGAGAGGCTGAAGATGAAGAAGTGTTTATGTAAGAACGAAAGAGAGAGTACAAGAAAAAGGAATGACCACAACAGGTAAACAGGAATGGAACAGGAAGGTGTGGAATTGAAGCAAAAATTGTTAATGTCCTTAAGTATGTTAGATGGAGTGCTTTGTGGTAGTAGTTCTACAGCCATGTGTTAACTATCTAAATATATTGGTTAAGTATTGTTAATGTCACCTAGAAACCTTGATTATTACAAATCAATATTTACATAA
This sequence comes from Erpetoichthys calabaricus, assembly GCF_900747795.2. Taxonomy (NCBI): domain Eukaryota; kingdom Metazoa; phylum Chordata; class Cladistia; order Polypteriformes; family Polypteridae; genus Erpetoichthys; species Erpetoichthys calabaricus. The sequence goes on from NC_041395.2 coordinate 70,054,490, forward strand.
GGCTATAACAGACTAATGTACAGTATCTGAGAAATTTAAAAGTCACTTTGCCCTCGTGACTGTCAGCATGCAGACCATTTGACTGAAACTTAGTGATCACATTTTGAAAAACAACTGCTCTACACCAACAAAGAAAAGTGATCAAAATCTAGGATGCTGGAAGCTGGGTGCCACCTTCTTATGTAGGCAGAATGTGATGACATACCCAGTAACACAACTTCCATGTCAACAGTAAGCAATATATTGCCACCCATGACAAAAACCCAAAAAATGTCAGTGTCTATGCCAACTAAAATGACATTGTAAATGTAGCATCAAACTAATGTTTATAATAATTAAAAATCAATGCAGACATAGTAAAGCATGCAGAGATTATCCAGGACTAACTGTAACAATACCATCTTCACTTGCAGTCACTGCCTTATTGTCCAGAAGAATGAGATTACATACATTTGGTTCACACTACTGAAATGTTTAGTCTCCTTGATGAGGTGCTCAACAGCCCCCTGGGCCTGCTGGTGTGTCAGCTATTTCAGGTCGTTTGTACATCCTATGTACTATTTACTGTGGTCCCATAGGAAGGAACCGAAGTCTAGACCCAGGACCCAATTAAGAGGTTACATCTCTTAGCTGTCTTGAGTGTGAACTGGAATTCCCTAGATGCATCTGGGAACAGTTGCAAAGATGGGAAAGTTTCTTTGACAGTTTTCAGCCTGTCACCATTATGACCCTCACTAAGGCAACTGGATGAAAACAAACGAGTAAGAAAAAAGGAATAAACAGAAGCTGTTTTGTTTTTTAACAGTTCATTATATTGCAGAACTGAGATTATTTGCTCTGCTCTAATCATGCATATTGTAGATGTAGTTAATGATGACCCATATACATTGTTAAATGCAGATAGGCCAGGCTCTGATTTATCTGTAGCTAATCAAACAACCTTTTGTTAATATTTTTTTAAAAATGGAATTCTCTTAGGGTGTAATTTAGCTGAAAAAAATTTAAATTCTAGGAAAATCCAAACAAAATGTCAGGTTACGACCTACAGCAGCAAATGTACGTCTATTTATTTCACACTGTCACTTCAATCAAACTGTCAGGTAAGTTCATGTTTGTCACAAGCAGCTCATCACATTTCAATTTCCTTTTGCCTATAGTTTAGCAGTTTCCATGGAAACTCTATTTTTCTGACTGTATGGTTTCTGGATAACTAAGAAAAGTTTTCCACTGACACCTTTATCAGCTTTTTACATCAGCATCTGTCTGTCAAGTAGCACAGACTGATTGTCAAGATGTGGCAGCACAGAAGTAATACTAAAAGGAATCAATGCACTTGTATTTAAAACATAATTTAAAATGATCTTAATGTTGGGCAATATGATGCTTTTGGAACACAGAACTTTGTGTCTTTTCAGCTTTATGTTCTTATGTATACAGTATCTCTGGGTGTGTGTGTATATGCGTGTGTATGTGTGTGTGTGTATATTTTTATATATATATATATATATATATATATATATATATATATATATATATATATATATATATATATATATATATATATATATATATTCTATGCTTGAAAAACATTCTAAGATGGGCTTCATTTCAGCAGTCTTTAACGTGAAATTGGATGCTGCAGTAAAAATAACAATGGCAGTTCAGAGCACTGTTTGAAATTTCCCAACATATGTTGAACAAGGCTGAATAGACTGGCATTCTCTCCAGGTTTGGTTCCTACCTGCTATTGCTGATATAGACTCTTCCTAAGATCCTGAACTATATGGTTTGGAGAAATTGTTGGAGAGATATAAAAGAATGCTAAATCAACATGGCTCTTACCAGAATGAAATGATAGCCAAAACGTTTCGAAAACATAATTATTATGAGTAGCAGGATGTCTATCATGGTGTCTTGTCATTAACTTGCAGGAAGCAGGAAAGTAAGGGCTATAAAAGAACTGAGTGGTAATTTTTTTATGATCCAATATTGTATTTCATGTCATTTTGTACTTCATATTTTTCTGCATCCATCCATCCATCCATTTTCCAACCCGCTGAATCCGAACACAGGGTCACGGGGGTCTGCTGGAGCCAATCCCAGCCAACACAGGGCACAAGGCAGGGAACCAATCCCGGGCAGGGTGCCAACCCACCACAGGACACACACAAACACACCCACACACCAAGCACACACTAGGGCCAATTTAGAATCACCAATCCACCTAACCTGCATGTCTTTGGACTGTGGGAGGAAACCGGAGCACCCGGAGGAAACCCACGCAGACACGGGGAGAACATGCAAACTCCACGCAGGGAGGACCCGGGAAGCGAACCCGGGTCTCCTAACTGCGTTGAAGTTTTTTTCCACATCTAACTTGTGTTTAGTGTATACTATGTATTTGTTTGCATGCAAAGTCGGAATCTTAATGAATACAATATAAAACTTCTGAACTCACAGTTGGCCTCTGGTATGCTTTTGCCAAAAATAATCGTTTTCGTGTTTGCATGTCCTTTTAGATGTGAGTAAAGATCAGCTGATTTAGGCATACTGTACTTGGTGTAAAAATGGGCTTCTCTTTTCTCAGTACAGCGACATAGAATGTGGCACATTTCTGGGAGAAGGGGAAATAGGGGTGGAGTGGTGGATCTAAGGCTAAGGATCTGTTCTGGTATCCAGAAGGTTATCAGTTTGAATTCCTGTCACTGCCAAAAGAGATCCTACTCTGCTGGGTCCTTGAGCAAGACCCTTAACCTGAAATTGCTCCAGGGGCGCTGTACAATGGCTGACCCTGCGCTCTGAACCCAAGGGGTATGCGAAAACTAACAAATTTCTATTACACGAAAGTTGTATAAGGCGAAATAAAGAACAAAAAAAAATGACGATATTGGAATGAAAGTGGGCTCAGATTAAGAATTGCTAATAGAGCCCTCTATGCTTCTGTTCACACTGAAATTTGCTATATACAAAAGTTGCTAATGATCAGTAGTTATCCTTGTACTCTTTAATCCCATAGGCACCTCCTGCTTGGTGGCTGTATGGCTTCTCATGAGTGTGTACTGAGTGGGACTGTATTAGTAGTAGAAGATAAATCGAATTTTAAGAGGGTGCCAAGCTAGCTGTTCTTCCTTTGTGCTTGTGGTGGGAAATGATGTTTTAGAAGGTTCACCTAATTCTTATAGATGCCTTCATCTGGTAGTAACATTTTAATTATTTACTGATGGTTATTGTCTTTATAACCTAGCACAATGAACTGCATATGTGCTTAAAAGAAGCATGGATTGTAAGCACTGAGGCCTGGGCTGGTTTAATGTGTGTTTAGTGTAAGAAATAGCAAAGAGCTTCTATAATGTAGTCCTGGATATTTATGGGTGACCAGTGTGACAGGACAGTGAGGAATAAGCTCTATGCAGCTGGCTCTAAAGCACGGAATGCTGTCTGAAGCCCACACAACTCTTAGATGTCAGCATCTGTACACTTGCAAAGTGGACATTCAGTTACTGTATATCTTTTATATATAGATTTAAGAAAGGAATGCAGTATTTTCTGAAATGGGAAACTATAGGTATAGCTTGTGTGCTTTCACAGAAAGTTGTGAGTTTGTTTAAGACTCCTAACCAATAATACAGCTAGAGCAGTATTCTCCTTTGTTTATTGTTATTTTAGCAGTCAATGTTGAAATTTCATGCCATCCACAAGTGCTGCTATATATAAAGTAAAATAGCAAGCCATTTTATTACTATACGGAATAATCTACACTTCTACTCTGATATGCTACCGAAGGTACAACAAGCTGCAGTAAGGTTAAAAAAAAACCTTTTCTTTTTACTGAACTATTTTGTTTTATAGTATGTGTTTCTTAAAAGAAGGCAGAGAATAATTTTTTTTTTTAATTAAGAGCTACTATGAACTTTCATTATGCACATGGTTATTTAGCTGCCATATTAACATCTTAAGTATGAACGTTATTCCTTTTGGAGGAATATATATATTTTTATGATCAAATGCAGTATGTTCTGAAGTTTAAATAACATGAATAAGAAGCAGAAATAATTACACCAACAGGTTTCTCAAAAAATAAACAGTCAAAAGAAAACAATTGCAAATGCAGCAATAACAGTAAAATTACATCCTCACCCCCGCCTACATAATTTGTCCTGTTAAAAAGGTAAAAAGTAAACAGCCAGGGCAAAACACAAGAGGGAAACGTAGCCCAAATGCCAGACCGCACTGAGTCAGTGTTTAAGCAACAGGAAGAGGAGAGCGAAAGCATCCACCAACCATCCAACTCCGCAGAATTTCTACTAGAGCATGCCATTTTGTAATATATAAAGCGGATGACCCATTGATCACTGCTGCTGAGAGTAAGATTGAAAAATAAGGTTTGCCAAGATGTAAAGAAGATAGAAACATCTGATTTCCAGTGAGAAGCTAAAAATGTCTTTGCAGCCTCTCCTGGATAGACGTGAGAGAGGGGTCTAATAAGAGAATGATTTGAGAAAACAGCCAGAAAGCCAACCATGTAGGGTACTATGAAAGCATAATGCAGAAAACTACTGGGAATCAGGGACAATGGAGATCAGTGGACAGATCTATGGCAAAATACTTTCTGGGAATAGAATACGTGTGATGAACAATCCTAAATTGAATGTTTTGAAGTTTTGGGATTTTAAACGAAAATAAAATACTGTGAAATGTAGATTTCTAAGAAAGTGGAGGCGCTGAGGGAAGGTCCCACTGTCAAACAGAGAGAATTGGTAAAGGTCGATATGAGGCCTTCCTCAGATGAGCATATAGATAGAGCACAGAGAATTACAGAAATTGTGGAATGGACAAGAGGGAAGATCTGAAGAGAGGTACACATTGCAAGTTTTGATAACAAGCCTTAGTTGCAGATAAAAGAAAAAAGAAGATGATGGGATTCCAAACTCAGACCTCCAAATCTCGCTTTTGGAGAAATATATAATTACAAAGCATTCTTTTAAGATTTACGTCTCTTTAACTTTGCTTAATGTTCATCCATTTGAAAGTGCTAGGTACAATCTATGGCAGTTCACATTATAAGTTTCTGAGTTAGAAACAAACAGCATTGTTTTTTATGTACCGCTTTAAATGGCTGCACTCTGTAGAATGGTCCATTTGTAAATCCCCTTACATTGAAATAGTACAGATGGTTTAATATTAGTTATGCTCGCTTGTCTTATATATAAAAATCTCTTTACCCTCCTAATATATCCTAAGACATCCAATCCATTAGGAAATATGCTTTGTGAAATTTCATTTACTTTTCTGACTTTTTTTTTTTTTAAATCCCAGAACTGAGGTTAATTGCAATCGACAAAAGCTCTGTTTAGCTCCCGGGATATTTCCTAGTGTTGTTATAGCCAAACCATTTCTTGCATGGTGTTGTAACTACATTTTTTCAGAGTATTTTTAGGCTATTACAAGAATTTACTTTAATTAAAATAATGAACTCTATCCAGGGCCCACTAAAGTATTCTCACATTATGCATTATGGGACAGGATGAAGATGCATATAGTGGTTAGGAAATAAACCTAACCCTTAGAGGATATATGGTACTTTATATTCATATTTTTGTCTTAATGGAAATTGTCTAAGTGCTATTTAGTTAGTGGGGCTTTCCCTGTACCTGTCACATTTCTGACAGTGGATGCACTGTCACAAAAAAAATAAAAAAATAACAAAAATATATTCATTTGAACTTTTTGCAGTAACTCAATTATTGGTGAGATGTAGACAGCATTTCAATCATTTGTGTCTTTATGGATTTACCTACCTCTGCGTCCTTTGTAGGCTCCGTTTTCTGCATTTCCCTTTTTGCTACTCATCTGATATGAACCTAGGATTTGCATTAAAAATGACACTATTGGGATATTCTTTTATAGGTGTAAAACGCTGGCAAATTCAGTATGTGACTTGTAAGTATGTTAATGTGTTTAGTGCTAAGTCTCTGAGAAGTCACACTTTTATTAATTTTGAAGAGGATATAGTTTGATTTGCCTAACTCTGTTCTGGGAGTCTTCTATATGTCTTTTGAACTGTGTACCCTGCTGACTGAGTGCTGAGTGCTCTCCCTTTCTCTATCTCTCTTTCTCTCTCTGTGTCTCTCTCTCTCTCTCTGTGTCTTTTTCTATTTGTCAGTGTTTATGCGCAGTATGTGTCTTCCACTGAATGCTTCATGGCATTAGGATAGTCCAGGGGTCCTCAGCTCCAGTCCTCAAGGGCCGCAATGGCTGCTGGTTTTCATTCGAACCCTTTTCTTAATTAGTGATCTGTTTTTGTTGCTAATTAATCTCTTTTAAATTAATTTTAATTGACTTGCTCTTGAAAACTCAGACCCCTTAATTGTTTCTTTGTCCTTAATGATCTGCCAAATAATAATGAGATACAAAATGAGCCAACACGTGACCAGCAAACTGTGTCCATCATACAATATCTGAAAATAACGAAAGATGAAGGTCTCAGGAATGCTGATCTCCTCAGGTCCCCAAAATATTTTAACGTCACTCTTACAAAAAAGAAAAATCAACAATTTCGGAAATGTCTGCTGTTGCACAATGAGAGCAGCCACAAGCCATGGAATTAAAGAATGGGTTTAATTAACGAGAAGACTCTACACCTAATTAAGCAACTGCTTGGAGTGAAATTGGTTAGTTTGAGGCCTTCACTTAGTTGGTCTTCTGTTGGTTCCCTCACATGTCATTATATTTCTGTTTGGGTGCCATTTAAGGAAAGAAATGAATCAATTCAGAGGAACGATGAAGAAATTTAAGGGAACAAATCTTAAAAAAACCCAAGCCAATTAAAGTTAATTCAAAAGAGGTTAATTAGCAACAAAAACAGGTCACTAGTTAAGAAAAGGGTTAGAATAAAAACCTGCAGCCACTGCGGCCCTTGAGGACTGCATTTGAGGACCCCTGGGATAGTCCATCTAAAACAATAAGACTGTGGATTTTATTAATCAAAATTGTTCCCACTGTGTGATTTCTACTGCACGTGCAGATATAAGCAATTATGTTGAAAAATAAAAATTAAGTCAGTCATTGTTTTAATTAAGGTACAGTAATTGTTAAAAACAGAATGAATCTGACATACTAATTTTTAACTGTTCTACTCCATAAACCTGCTGTACTGTACAATCATAATCAGACAAAGGTTTTGTAAAGTGAAGTATCCATTTGCAGTTTTTTGGGAATGAGAGCAGGACACAAAAGAAAAATATAACGTTTTCTTGATATAACTAAATTACAGTTGCCTAGACTGAGGGTGCAATGGTTTTGCAAGTGTTATAGAACAGACAGTCCAGGATTAAACCAAACAACAGTTTTATTTCAGCACATTTATCATAAGAATATACAGCACAGCAAAGACTACACAGTTCATTACATGGAATTAGACGTGACCCCAGAAATGCTCCTTTAAAGAGGTCATGGACCAAAGGCCCAGAGTGCTTAGAGGTAGGAGAGGAGTATTCGTGTTGCTTTTGAGAGAGAGAGATGAGGAAGATGAGAAAGAGTTCACTGCTTGGTTCTTGGAGTGGGAGAGTGGGGAGCAGTCACTTCACACGTTATCTAGATACATTTATTTATGCAAGTCATGGCCAAAACATTTGAAGTTTTTTCAGTTTTCATTTATTATTGCTCTTTTTCTTTATAAATAAATAATCTTATTTTATTTCTCCTGGGTTATTCTAGTGTTATTCTGGGCTTGAGTTTCCTTGTCAGCACTCCCAAAGATCACACTGTGTCTGTGCTTTGTGCATACGTTTCAGATCACTTATTGTTTTTTGTTCTCCTACAATGTTACAATTATCCAGCTTTCATTTTTTTTTGACAGTTAACTCACTTTCACTGGTTAGCATGATGGCCGGTCAGGGCTTATACACCATATGCAGACAATGCTAAAACTCTTAGTGACCAGGCAACACCTTTTTTTTTTTTTTTTTTGCTCTTTATTTCAACTTATACAATTTCTGGTATTAGGAATTTGTTAGTTTTTGCATACCCCTTGGGGTCAGAGCGCAGGGTCAGCCATTGTACAGCGCCCCTGGAGCAATTACAGGTTAAGGGTCTTGCTCAAGGGCCCAGCAGAGTAGGATTTCTTTTGGCAGTGATGGGGAATTGAACCGGCAACCTTCTACATACCAGCACTGATCCTTAGTCTCAGAGCCACCACTCCGCCCCTATGTATATCCATCCATCCATTATCCAACCCGCTATATCCTAACTACAGGGTCACGGGGGTCTGCTGGAGCCAATCCCGGTCAACACAGGGCGCAAGGCAGAAAACAAACCCCGGGCAGGGTGCCAGCCCACCGCAGCCTTTTGTATATTAAAATGTTTATTTTTTTATATTATAACATGACTGTTGGTGATCACACACACACATCCTTGTTAATACTAAGGGATTTTATGGTATAATCTTTAAAATAAACAGAATGAAATTCAAATCAAACTTGTAAATTTAAGGAGCAATACAAATAAGCAAACATTTTCACTCAGGGGTCTGGCTAAAGAGCTGCCTAAGGGAGGGACTTCAAGAAATACCAGGACAGAAGAATTATCATCAGTGTCAGCTACATCACTGGAATTCTTAATAAAACTGCACTTTGTGAAAACAGTTGATGTGTACCCCCTGACTTGCTGCCTTCCAAGCACTATGCTTGAGACTGATGGCAATTTTGATGTCAACGTTGGCTGATCTCTTTGGTTATATAGCATGTAGAATGTGCTGCACAGTTCACTTTTTGTACTGTTGCTTGAAGGCCTAGATAATATGTAGGCCACCAGGCTGAAGCAGACATTTTTTTTTGTGTTAGGTCACATAAGGATTAACTATATTGCATTTAGTTTGCTGTTGTCACACATCCACAAAAATGAAAACCTTGCTCTTCCTTCTTTTCATCTTCTTTGTTAAATGCAACAACCCAATCTTTAAACAGTTTGCCTGTCATCCACACCTCCCTGCCTAACAAACACTGTGTCAGCCACTGCTACATACAGTAAACAGCAAATCTCACTCCATGACTCATGCTGAACCTGGCTCGACAGATGGTTAAAGAACAGTGTTAATAAAATCAGCAGAACACAACACAGTGACTTTGTGATATTAAGCTGGCGACTTTAATTTGTTGACATTAACCATTTTCTGATAATACATGAAGTACTATTAGATTGAACTCATCCTTGATATTTCCTATGAAAGCTGGGCAGGTGTGATAAGATGAGTCTGAAGGGTGTTTTAATGGTTTAACTTATTATTGATTTTAACAGATTTTTTAGCACAGTCCAGTAGCTTAATCATGGACAGGAGGCTTGCACATGAATATGTGTGATCGCAGGGATTCATTAATTACGGGAGGAAGTGCGCAGCATATGATTAGTTATAGCCAGCTAGGGTGGCCCTGGGATAAAAGAGAGGGTGCGTCAGTGCCAAAGATGAAACTAGGAGGAAAAGGAACCAAAAAGAGAACATGCAAGTGTTATTAGATGTCTGCCGTGACAAGCATTCTGACATGAAAGAACAGGAGTGACAGCATCAGCTCAGTTGAGCTATCTAAAGGGAGCAGGACCGATGGTTGTGTCAAAGTTTGCATCTGCTGAGCAACAGAGCAGGCTACAGGAATACAGGAAGATCCACAGTATGACGGCATCCATAGAGATGGCAAGACACTGCAAGTTACCAGCTGAGGTGACAGTTGGGGTTTGTGGGTACCAGCAGAGGTGGCAGACAGGGGAGCAACTGGCTACACATTATGATTTCTTTTGGATGTCCTGATGAGGAAAGGAGGGAAAATGATGAAGCATTGCTGGGATTTTAAAAGTATTTAGTGTATTTATAAATTTATTGCAGCACTTGAGGACACTGTTTTGTTTTAAAGGCACATTTTCTAAGGAAGACTTGTTTATAAATATGTACAAAATATTTAATATATTTTTATTTAATAAATGCACAGCAGCACTTTTAGACACTTTAATTGTTTTTTTTAACGTCTGTTATGCTTTTGAAGTAAAAGTCTTGCCTGTGTATTCACTTGCCGTGGTGCATCTTGGCACATGACTACAGCTGTTCCAACTGAAGGTGGCACTAATGGCTGTGGACTCTGGGACATCACAGCAGAATTTAAAAAAAATCTGTGACATCATGTAAATTGTGACATTAACAGGATTTGACTGTAACTTTTTAATATGTTATGAACTGTCAGTTGTACTTATGTCATTAGAAGCCTATTGATAGGTAATCTCCATATTCACTGTTTTGATGTGATTAAAAGACTGTGGTCAGACTGCCTCAGCACAGCCGGCACCAGTGCTGTCCCTGATCTTCATGTATGTGCACAGGAAAAATTTGATGAGAACAGGCCATTTGGTTCAATACTGCTTACAGAAACTATCCACCTGATTTCTCCAAAATATCATCAACTCAAGAATGGAAAATCCTTAACGTCCTTTTCTCTACTACACTACTTAATAGTTTATTTCAGGATTTCAATTAAGAATTTCTTTGTAATTTATCTGGTAAACATGTGCTTGTTTTTTCCATACATATAATTTAAAACACCAGAGGTTCTCGGTCAGGAACATATTATTAAGTTGAGAGTCCAGAGCAATGATATTGGCAACCATTACAAACGTTCAAAGTTTCAATATTTGATATGTATATTGTCAGACGTGTTAGCGTGGGGAGTGTTATGTGCTTCTGGGTCTGCATAAAAAGACTATGGGAAAGACAATTGATGTGATACACAGAATAACGCAATTGTCATCTTCCTTAGAATGGAGGAGGTCTCACCAGAGTACAACTGACGTCACTTTGTGCTTCTTGCCATCAGCTCCTCTCTTTTGGCCTTCTTCCACTGCAAAGTCAATATCATTGGAAGGACAGCTTCAGTCTTGACAAGAACTCCATCAAGAGTGGAGCTTACTAACACAGAACCCATGACACTCTGTCTTGCACCATGTCACTGCTGCAGCACTATAGGTCTGGAATCATTTAGCATTATCATCAACTCGGTACATTAGTTCGCTAAACCATAGGAGTATCCCCACAGCTCCCTTTAATATCTACAGCACTATTCAGGCATTGATAGTTTTTTAAAATAAAAGATAAAATATTGCCAAATGGTATCTGAATACCTCTAAATGGAAGTTCCTTAATATTACAAAAAGCCAACATTTTGATTTGCATGAATTTGTACACACTTGGTCTGTGATAACTCATGAGTACACAGTAACATCTTTTTAATTCTTTAATGTGGAGTACATTCACTGATTCATCAGTTAACACTGTATTTTCAGAACACAATGATATTCACAGATACGTTGTTTTGTGTATGAGAAATTAAAATGAGAAAAAAATGCCAGAAGATATTAAAGCACATACAAAGACACCCGCACTCAATGATACATGGTCACCTTAAAATCACCAGCCAACCTAACATAAACCATCTTTTGGACCTGGCAGGATTCTTTTAATTAAATATTGAATCACGTACTTTAGACACTGGTGGAATATAAACATAAGTTTACTCACGACAGAATCCAGACAGTAGTTCTTTATTCAAAGATTTGTGAGAATTTGGATCAAACTGCCAAGTCATACGTTCTAATTGGTATTCATTAATCATTTCTTGCATTATTTTTAACCTATTTTGCCCTCCTTGCTTTGTAAATATGTTTTTTTTGGGGGGGGAGGGTTGACAGAGTTCAATTTTGTTATAGTTTTCTTGTTATAATATCACTTTAAGATTGTTATCAAGTGTTTGTGTTGTTTTCCAACATCATCTTAGCGGTTTTGGGGGAGCTGTTGTTGCCAAATTGCTAGGCATTCGACCCAGAAATGTGCAGTTGATGGCTTCTTGGGGTATAAAGTTCATGACGTACACTTCCTATTCATCTGAGTTTGTGGATGCATCAAAAAAAAAAACTTTGTGTGTTGTTATTAGTGCTTTTTTTAGTGTTTAGACTGCTTTTTCGTTTCAACTACAATTTCACAACTACAACAACAAGTTTTTTTTACAAAAGATAGGACTGACTCCCAGTAATGATCACTTGCATGTATTTTTTTAACATTTCTTCTCCTGGTTATCTCCATTTTTTAGTGTTTGCCTCTTTTCCACAAAAAACATAACATCATGTAGTTGAAGCAGAAACCTTTATGTCTTTTAACATGTATCTGAATGAAGTTAGCTTTACAAGCTTGAACGACTGAAATGATCTCTCATTTGTCAAACATCGTATGTTCACAATCATGCAGTTAAGTGACTGAGCTATCTCTCATGAATATCATCCATCCATTATCCAACCTGCTAATATCCTAACTACAGGGTCACGGGGGTCTGCTGGAGCCAATCCCAGCCAACACAGGGCGCACGGCAGGAAACAAACCCCAGGCAGGGCACCAGCCCACCGCAGGGCACACACACATGCACACGCACACACACACACCAAGCACACACTAAGGACAATTTAGGATCACCAATGCACCTAACCTGCATGTCTTTGGACTGTGGGAGGAAACTGGAGTACCTGGAGGAAACCCACACAGACACAGGGAGAACATGCAAACTCCACGCAGGGAGGACCCAGGAAGCGAACCCAGGTCTCCAAACTGCGAGGCAGCAATGCTACCCACTGCGCCACCATGCCGCCTCTCATGAATATCATTGTTAACATTTTAGTACTGTAGATGGAGAGCACCCTCCTGGTGTTTCTGCACACCAGATACTGGTCCAGATGTGAAAACAAAAGCCTTAAAATTTATAAAATATGACCATGAATGTATTTAAGAATTCATCTGTTTCTTAAATATGCATGCATACTGTAAAGAAGTGTATTCAGATTTCATAAAGCCAATATATATATATATATATATATATATATATATATATATATAAATATATATATATAAATATATATATATATATCGTGATAAGGCACTATATTTGCGCCCGACCCGACACAGACTGACAACGAAGGCATGTTAAAGCAACAAAAATTATTTTATTTTCTTCACCTGGGGTCCACATCTTCCCTGTGTCCCTCAGGTATAACACAGTACCAAGCATTTAAACACACCAAATAAACCAAAGTAAAGCACACTACAGCACACTCTTCTCCACCACTCCTCTCAGCAAGTGTTGTGCTCTTCCTCCTGACTCAGCCTCCTCAGTGGAGGCTGCTAGCTCCTTTTATAAGGCACCCGGGAGTGCTTCAGGTGCTTGATTGCCGAGTTCCGGCTGCACTTCTGGGTGTGTTGAAAACACTGCCCAACAGGGCTGGACCAAACTCCAATTCCCATGGAGCCCTGCGGGAGACAGAGGCACCGTTCCAACCCAAGGGGTTTGCCATCTAGCATCCTGGGCAGGTATTAAATTGTCCGTGGTTGCTCTCCCTGAACATATACTGAAAGGGTGTCCCAGCCGGGCATGGGCCCAGCCCACCACATATTCTGCCATTTTAAAAGAAATACAACAGTATTCTTCACCTTATTGCAGGACTTCCTCCCAGGAAACCATTCAACACCAGGATGTGGCTTCCTATAGCTTGAATGCTGTACTTGCCATTTCTCTTGAGAGTGACTCAAATGCTTAGGACACAGTTTACACTACGGTGTGGTCCTGTGCAGAACCTCTATTCATACATGCTTACTTCCCAACATGATGCCTTAAAAACCATAAATTTATATAGGTACATATGTTGTAAAAAATGTAACTTGGGACACTTTTCCTGGACAGCAATGCACTGCGATTTTGATTACATGACTGCTGTTGAGATTTATTTCTCAGAGTTATTGGGCTTATCTAGTACTGAGATCAGTGGTTTACTGCCTTTGCATATGTGTGTATAAACCAGTGGCATTTCTAAATCCCATCAGATGTTGTGTATAATAAATACCATTCTTCTCTCAGTAATTCAATTTGTTTATATTAAATGTTTATAAAAAAAATTAGCTTTGTCTTTTTAAGTAATTTTTTTTCAATTTTCCGTCTTACATACAATGTATTTTCTTACCTAAATTGTCTTCATGCTGGGTGCAGCCAGCCTGTTTCCAGTTGAAATGGCTAGCTGTATTGACCCTTCTATGTTTATCCTTCAGTGTAAGTGCACATGTGCTTCCTGAACTTTCCAGTTTAATGATGAAGCTGTTTTGGAGGTTGCTTACTGGCCTTGTGCTATCTAGCAAACACTGGGCCACACGACAGTTTACGCTGATACTGACCAGCCCCAGAGTCTTGTGCTCAAGTCATGCAATCTTCCATACCTATGTGTTCTTTCCGTTTTATTGCGGCTTGTCCTTTTTCTTCTCAAAGCCATTCGATTCTAAATTTTGGGTGTTACTTTTCAGTTTTAGTAAGTTGATAGCCAAAATATTTTCCAAGGCAGGGGAGTTTGGGAGGTTGCCCGTTTAATTGTTTCTATCCATATTGCTGTATTTTGTATCTCAGTGATATGATGTCAGCTGAGCACCAGTAACCCATTGTTTGATTGAATTTTTGTTTCACAAACTGTACATGATCCGGCATGGCATGCTAGTCATTACCAAAAGAAGGACAGATATTATTAGTTTTTTTTTTTTTTTGTTCTTTGTTTTGCGTTATACAATTTCTTTTATTAGGAATTTGTAACTTTTCGCATACCCCTTGGGGTCAGAGTGCAGGGTCAGCCATTGTACAGCACCCCTGGAGCAATTGAAGGTTAAGGGCCTTGCTCAAGGGCTCAGCAGAGTAGATCTCCTTTGGCAGTGACGGAAATTCAAACCGGCAACCTTCTGGATACCAGCGCAGATCCTTAGCCTCAGAGCCACCACTCCGCCTCGAAGTAAGGTTAGGTAAATTAACATTAACAATAGAGAAGTCTGTACACATTAAGGAAAATTTTGGTTTGGCTCCAATAAAGGCAATGGTTTTAACTCTGCAATAGCACACATCAGTCTTATTCATCTATTTATCTAGTGTGAAATACAGTATTTTGATAGCTACATATTTGGCCAACAGTGTATCAATGAGATTGTTTTAATAGTTTTGTTAGCAGCATGCAACAACAACAACATTTATTTATATAGCACATTTTCATACAAAAAAAGTAGCTCAAAGTGCTTTACATAATGCAGTGGAGGGCTAAGTTATTGAAGTCATTCAATTGATATGTTTACATTTATTTTGTAGTTTTTAATTTTGTTTTATTTTATGATCTTTCATTGCACTCATTTTTATATTTTGTGCTGAGTGTTGAGTTTTTTGTAAATGTGAGCCTGTGTGCTTACGGGTGCCAACTTAAGCTTGTTTGAAAGACATAAACTCTGCTTGGCTTTAAGTTTGTCCTAGGAAGTAGTCTCAAATTGGAGAATCTAACACACCATGAGGGAGGTCATACAGACACCTCAGAAGCTTACTAATGATGGCAACTTAACGATCTTTGCAGTGCCACAGAGCGAATATTTTTGTTAAATTATTTTTTTTTTATGGCAATGATTTAAACAAAGTTTTGCACGGTTAGCACCCCAACTAATTTTGGTCTTGTCTTGCGTCGGCTCCTGCCCTGCTACATTTTTATTCACGCATTTCACCTCATTCTGAAATCCCTGTACCCTCCTGCTAAATTTGTTCTGGTACCAATCCTGTCTTAAGTTAAGATTTTTCTCGGCCTTTAGACAAGTAAGCTGTTATCTTATACTCACTCACACAGATTTATCCACATACCCAGTCATACTAATATGAAGTTGCCAATTCAGCCAACCTGCTTTGGGGATGAGAGAGAAAACTCTTTAATCACTCAAGGAGGAATGTATAAATGTCACACGGACAATGACCAAGTCACGATATTCAAATCCAGGATGTTATATGTGTACAGCAGCAGTGCTAACCATGCTGCCGTACATTAGAGCTACTCACCTACTGTATGCAGTACTCCGTTTGCTAGTTAACAACAAATCTTTTACTAATTCTATATGACTCTATTTTTCACCACCATTTATATGAAAACTACAATCCCTATTAGTTAATTTGAAAGGATTATATCTTTATCTCAGGAATAACTGTTTCAAGAATCCATTATTGCTTCCATTTTTTTGTTGTTGTCCTAAACATACTTCAGAAAGGCAGAAGTTATGTTTTCTGAAACTGAAACCTTTGCCGCTTAAAAGTTGATGTATTTGGCAAGCTACAAGAAAAGGCATAGTACTCTTTAAGATTTGTAAAAATTGCATAAGAACACATTTTCTTGTTGATGTATATCGTGATTGTAAAACAAAAACAATTTTTGGCTTGAAAAATATCAAGTGTATCTTTTAATAGGACATCATGATCTCTGTCTTCTCTCAGATCTGTACCATAAACTGTTTCCTGTTGGCCAATAGGTATTTTAGAGCCTTGACTCCACTCCCTGTGTGTCTGTTTTTTAGTAAATTGCTTAAGGGGTCCTCACTGTACCTTTAAGGTCTGCTGCTCATTGCTTGTGCCTGCTTTCCTACACTGGTTTGTAAATATGCTTTCATGCTACTGTTGATGTTTTTCTGGTCCATGCTAGACCACTAACTTGTCCTGCACCACTTTCCTACGTGACAACCCCGATCGGGCCAACATCCTTCCACAGCATAATAAATAAGAATACTGTATTTGCAATGTTTTTAAAAGGTCTAATAAAAGATCACTTTCCATAGCTCTTTAGATACAAAATATTTAATATTGCTTTCAGCAATCACTGTTAGCAGTGCATTAATATTCACATAACTACAAGGCAGCATTAAAAAATTGGTTATCTTAAAAATACCACCACTTAATTCTGTGTCTACCAAGATGCAGTAATTTTTAAAGGAATCGAACATTCTACCAATCTTTTCCTTTTTCACAAATTGTATTAATAAAACTATTTTTTACTAACATCATCAATTAACTTCACTCCACTTCTTTCATTAATGCACTTTTTGTAAAGGCTTTTTCCATACATTTTATTTGCTTTCATCTAGAGACATCAAAAATTGTTCAAGATATGTTTCTTTTTGTGATGTTTCAGCACCACAGCACATCTTTTTGTTTATATCCACGAAGCTTTTATTAGAAATAGTTACATGGCATTAGATTTGTACTGGCAACCTACTGTAGGAACAACCTTTATAATATTTAAATTTCATACATTTTAGAAGGAAAAATGTAATTATTTTACAGTTTTGTTTTTCAGTATTTCTTGGGCTATTACATTATTCTGCATTGTGTTTCTATAATGCTACCTTTACTTGACTACACCATCTCTCCATTTTCATA
The DNA here is from genome assembly GCF_900747795.2 of Erpetoichthys calabaricus. Taxonomy (NCBI): domain Eukaryota; kingdom Metazoa; phylum Chordata; class Cladistia; order Polypteriformes; family Polypteridae; genus Erpetoichthys; species Erpetoichthys calabaricus. The sequence continues at coordinate 70,071,772 of NC_041395.2, forward strand.
ATCCATTTATGTTGCTCAGGGTCATGGTGAGCCTGAATGTAAACCAGAAATTATGTGGGCAAAGCAGGAACACTGCGTGGATGGGGTCTTAGTCCATCACATAGTTACACAAACACAGCTGCATGCACGCTCATTTCTGAGCAATTTAGAGATTCCAGTCAACCTGATAACATGTGTTTAGAATGCAGGTGCAAAGAGTAGTTCAAAGAAAAGCGTCTCATAAATACAAGGAGAACAGTCTAACTTCACAGATTAATTTATAAAAAGTAAAAAATGATACTTAATATTAAAATGTGCATACATCTTTACATCTGAAACTGTCGCTGCAAAAGTGTGCAGGTCTACAAAAAAAAAAATTTCACACCAGTATTTGCTTGTACCAGCAGCTCATTCAAAACTTTGGCACTGTTGGCTATCACTTTATTTCAATTGAGCCATCTGGTGAGTGGGATGTTAGATAATTATTGACTTGTGTTATAAACCAATACCCTTAACACAAATCTGCAGGAAATAAAAATTTGGATAAGAAAAATATGAATAAGCAGAAGTCAGGAATAAGCTCTCAACGGGGCACTGGTCCATCTCATTTGGGGCACACTTACAACACGCTCGCCAGTTTACAGTTTCAAATGAACTGTTTTTAGAATGAAAATCATAGTACAAGGAGAGAAAAGCTGACATAGATGCAGGGAGGTTGTGCAAACTCCACATGCGTATTGGCCATTCCAGGGGTTTGAACACAGGACTCTGCAGCTATACGTAAATGTTATGTTAATGCCAACCATGCCTACAGTGGTACATCATTAGTTCTCAAAGCCATAGTTGTCTTGAATGTGTGTTACTTCTATTTGGTTGCTAGTAACAGTATTTCCTTCTTGTCTCCCAATCAGGTATAATTCAAATGATCATCACATTGGCCTTCACCACTATGCCATACTGCCCACATGCAAATACAAATATACGTGTTTTGTATAACACACCTTCATATTGATGTGGCTGTAGGTTAAATGTTCCTGGTGGCAGGATTTGGGGAAGGGGTGCCCCAAAGTCTTGTCAGGCCCACAGGCTTGTGTACTTATTATGCCTGTAGCTGCTTTTCCAAATGTTTCCAAAATTCTGCGCCTATTGGAAAGGTTCAAGCATAGATTATGATGCAAACACCAAAAAAAAAGAAAAAGGTCCACATGAATTGGTCCAGAATATTCAGCAGATATTTCATTAGCCTTCATGGACATTGAAAAGACCATTGTACCATTACAATCCACTCAGATCTAGTTACGTTTCTCCTTCCTCATTGACTTCAATGCAAAATTCCCATCATTTTCTCTTTTTCACTGAACTCATGTGGAAACAAATTTGGAGGAGTTAGCTCATCATTACTAACATGTTAGCTTACAGGGAATAAAACATGGTCTTTCATTTTCTATGTAGCTATGTAAAACTCACATTCTAGCTAAACAAACACTTAGATGAAGTTAACTTTAACTTTTAGGTTTGGTTCTTACAATGCATCATATATTTTACTAGTCATTAAGCCCGTTAGAATAACGGGTGCTAGAACAGTAGTGCATAAACATTAGTAGGAACAGTCTATATTAAATGGCAAAGGACCTTGACCTCATTCTGTTTCTTAATTTTTTTTTGTCAAAAATATTTTTGCAAGAAGCCTAAATTAAAATAATAATAAAAATAAAATAGAAACGTATATGACAATACAGTAAGTATAATTAATATTACATCTATCCTCTCCTCTGTGGCTGTTGATTGATGTGTTGTGTCTGTTTGAAGATCTCCTATCCTGCCTCTCTTTATTTTAGCTTGCTGTGGCGTCTCTCCAGCAAGTACTGTGCAGTTCCCCAGCAAGTATTTTAATCTGTGCTGGCATGCAGCTGATTATTGAATGTGTGGCGTCTCCCCAGCAATGGATTTTATGTGCGCAAAAATAAATCTACTTTTAAAAGTCATCTTATTGTAATGTCATGAAAATTCGTATATTTAGGAAAACCCCTTCAACGACTGAAACTTTACACTTTACTGGGCCAAGCTTCTTAATCGCAAATCTGACATCCTCAGAGTGAACACTTGCACAACAACAAACACTAATCCCACCTCTTTGGGGAAGCTGGTCTCCGCGTCTCAGTACCCGATTGGATTTTTCGTGCCTTATGTTTTAGGTCTTACCTCATTTACCGAAATCCGATTGGATCGGCTGTGCGATATTTTATAGGTCCCGCCCTCTCTGTCTTGTGTGACGCGTCAGGTGGCCTTTGAAGCATCTGCTAGAGGCCGGTGACTCTGCCACTCATTCCGCCCTTCCCTGTACTTCCGCCTTGTCCGTAATATGCGTTTAATTTTCTGTCACAACAGTGGGCAATCAGCAGAGTCTCCCCAGGAACTGATGTAATGTGTGCCGTGCAGCTGATAATCATGGCTGTTGCGTCTCTCCAGCAAGTACTGTGCAGTTCCCCAGCAAGTATTTTAATCTGTGCTGGCATGCAGCTGATTATTGTATGTGTGGTGTCTCCCCAGCAACGGATTTTATGTGCGCGGCCGCGAGTACCCAATCAGCACTCTCCCCAGCAATGATGCCCTTTATTAAAGAGTGCCCCGCGCATGCGCACTTCACCAGAAGACATACACACACGGTCACATGGACGCACACAGTGGTTTTATTAAAGAGGATTGTAATTTGTCTATATTAGGGTGGCACGGTGTTAGCACTGTAGTCACACAACAATGAGACCTGAATGCTCCCTGTTTGAGTGTTCTCCCTGTGTCAGCTTGAGTTTCTTCTCCAGTTTCCATCTACAGTTGAAGGGCATTGTTAAATTGGCCCTAGGGTGTGCATGTGTTTGTGTGTGTGTGTTATGAATTGCTGTTGTTAAATTAGCCTGAAGGTGTGTGTGTGTGTGTGTGGGTTGTTCAGGTGAACTGCTGTTGTTAAATTGGGACTAGGGTGTATGTGTGTTTATTCTGAGACTAGCTGTCCCCTGTGGTTCCACCCACGTAGTAGTAAAACAGGACAAACTTTAAAAATCAATTTTAAAAATTAACAATGTAATTCTGGCCAAGCGGGAAGGTAGGTACGCTCCAACGTCAAACACTGGCACTATATTTAATCGTGTTCAGGTCTGATTAGAGAGCGTCCCCCGCATGGGGAGAAAAGCACGTGGCCTTGATATCTCTGCTAATCAGCAGCTACACTCTAAAACACACATAGCTCTGATCTCTCTCTCAAAGACGTCAAACATTAGTCCTTAACAATCTCTAGATGATAATGTCTGTTGAACAAACAGGTATCGCTAGCTAAGTGGAGGCAAGGTATGCTCCAACATGTGGTGACAGGTGGATCGACTTGAATGGAGGCTGGCGCGTGAGTAAGAAGGGCTGTGCCCCCCTCCCCTCAGCCCTCTGCGTCTCTCTCAGATTCTCGCGAATAAAAACCCGATCTAATTCCGTTAAGTAGTTCTCTCATGAAATGCCAACAAACAGACCAACGTTGGATTTTATATTGTGAGCAGGGGGGCTGAATGCACCCCTAGAAGACATGGACGCTCCTCAAAAAAACCCTCTTAAAAACGCTGATAGACTACCTTCACATTGCTCCCTTACTTGCGGCTGCTCTGTCGCGTGATATGCTTCTCGTGCGACACTACACATACTTAAAAGTATGAACAGCACCTGTCCTTTTCTGATTGCTTTGTTTATCTCTCTCCCCCAGATGTTCTCTGCTCCTGTTGGGGGTCCCGCTCTCGTTGTGTTCCCCTATGATGTTTGTCTATTGTTTAATCGAGAACTAACTGCATACTGAGCTCATTTTACTTCTGAAAGAGACATGTTTGTTTGAAGTGTTTGAATAAAGTTTCTGTCTCTACAATCTCCTGTGTTTCTGTGCAATTCTGTGACCCAAGCATGACAATATACAGTCATTGCCAAAATTATCGGCACCCCTGGAATTTTCCCAGAAAATGCATCATTTCTCCCAGAAAATTATTGCAATTACAAATGTTTTTGTATATACATGTTTATTTCCTTTATGTGCATTGGAACAACACAAAAAAACAGAGAAAAAAAGCCAAATCTGACATTATGTCACACACAACTCCAAAAATGGGCCGGACAAAATTATTGGCACCCTTTCAAAATTGTGGGTAAATCATTTTATTTCAAGCATATGATGGTCGTTTGAACTCACCTGTGGCAAGAAACAGGTGCTGGCAGTATAGAAATCACACCTGAAGCTAGTTAAAATGGAGAAAAGTTGACTCAACCTATCTGTTGTGTGTCTGAGTGTGCCACACTAAGCATGGAGAACAGAAAGAAGAGCAGAGAATTGTCTGAGAACTTGAGAACAAAAATTGTGGACAAATATCAATAATCTCAAAGCTACAAGTCCATCTATCTATCTATCTATCTATCTATCTATCTATCTATCTATCTATCTATCTATCTATCTATCTATCTATCTATCTATCTCCAGAGATCTTCATGTTCCTTTGTCCATTATGCGCAACATAATCAAGAGGTTCACAACACATGGCACTGTAGCTAATCTCCCTGGACATGGATGGAAGAGAAAAACTGATAAACTACTGCAATGAAGGATAGTCCGAATGGTGGATAAACAGCCCCAATCAACTTCAAAACATATTCAAGCTGTTCTGCAGACTCAGGGTGCAACAGTGTCAGCTCGAACTATCCGTTGACATCTGAACGAAATGAAACGCTATGGCAGGAGAGCCAGGAGGACCCCACTGCTGACACAGAAACAAAAAATCCAGACTGGAGTTTGCCAAAATGTACTTGAGGAAGCCAAAATCCTTCTGGGCGAACGTCTTGTGGACAGATGAGACTAAGGTAGAGCTTTTTGGTGAAGCTCATCATTCTACTGTTTACAGAAAACGGAATGAGGCCTACGAAGAAAAGAACACAGTACCTACAGTTAAACATAGTGGAGATTATAAGATGTTTTGGGGATGTTTTGCTGCCTCTGGCACTGGATGCCTTGACTGTGTGCAAGGCATCATGAAATCTGAAGACTACCAACAGATATTGGGGCGCAATGTAGGGCCCAGTGTCAGAAAGCTGGGTCTGCATCAGAGGTCATGGGTGTTCCAGCAGGACAATGACCCCAAACATACCTCTAAAAGCACTCAGAAATGGTTGAAGACAAAGCGCTGGAGAGTTCTGAAGTGGCCAGCAATGAGTCCGGATCTAACTCCGATTGAACACTTATGGAGAGATCTCAAAATTGCTGTTGGGAGAAGGTGCCCTTCAAATCTGAGAGACCTTGAGCAGTTTGCAAAAGAAGAGTGGTCGGAAATTCCAGTTGAGAGGTGTAACAAACTTGTTGATGGTTACAGGAAGCGCTTGATTTCAGTTATTTTTTCCAAAGGGCGTGCAACCAAATATTAAGTAGAGGGTGTCAATAATTTTGTCCAGCCCAGTTTATGAGTTTTGTGTGAAATGATGTCAGATTTGGCTTTTTTTCTCTGTTTTTTTGTGTTGTTCCAATGCACATAAAGGAAATAAATGTGTGTATACCAAAACATCTGTAATTGCAACAATTTTCTGGGAGAAATGGTGCATTTTCAAGGAAAATTCCAGGGGTGCCGATAATTTCGGCCATGACTGTATATATATATATATATATATATATATATATATATATATATATATATATATATATATATATATATATACATATATACTAGAGGGCTTTGCCCCCTACTCACTTCACTCACCCACCACCCAACCCCTCAATGCCGCTCGCATTGTGAAGGGGAGGAGCTGAACGCAAGCTAAGGAGATGCGGACGAATCAGCTGCTGGGTTGCAGCTGCTGCTGCCTTGCTGTGTGGTCTGCATGTCGTGTGGCACGGGGATCACTTAAAAGCCTGTACAGCAGCTCTATATACTCTTCGTTTTAATATTTTTCAAAAGCAACAAATTAATGAAAACATTTTCTAAACCAGGCTTATAGTTGTGAGATGTAGGCTTGTGTTGCTAAGTAACATTAATCAGGTGTCAGTCAGCTGATGAGAGGAGCCATACAAATAACACAGTGAGCCTAAGTGGAGGTCTTTGATCTAGGTCTACCTTTTAATTGTTCTAGGACTCTGCTTTTGTTTGCAGCATTTTATAGTTCTGCGTAATCCTTTGTGTTTATCTTCTTGTGTTTTGACCGCCACTGTTTTTTGACCTGTCTCTTAGATGACTATCATAAATAAAGTACGCCTAATTTCCACCTGTTTTCCAGACATAAAGTTGGTACCCTCAAGAATTGCGGAGAGGCAGAAAACAGAAACAAGGCAGCTGCTACCTTGTTTGGTAGGTGCCCAGCTGCACAAACCAAACAGAGTTAGGGCAGCTACCACTTCAGATGAAGCTGCACAGAGAATGGCAGTGAATGTCTGCGAATGGCACTAAAATAAGGCGTCCAGAATTTTCTCACTTATGTATAGTAAGTTGAAGTGTTCAAAAAGAGTCTGAAAATGCAAGACTTCTGTTTTTTAAAGACTTTAGAAAGAAAAGATAATGTTGGAACTCTGTTTAGGTATGCTTGGATTTGAATGTGTTTTACCAGATGCAGTGCTTGCATCTAAAGATTTATTGTTTCATATACTAAGTATGGACATTAAAAATAAAGAAATTGTGATAAATGTATTAGTGATGAAATCAGAGCTTATGGAATACTAGCTGTGTAAGCCCGTGCTGTAAAAAGCCCAGGGCCCTAAAAACCATTGAAATCATCAGAAAAAAAATTGAAATGTAGAGATGTCAGGTAATTGAAAGGAACCACTCTGGGCATCTCTCTCCTGGGAGGATTCATTTTGCCGACGTGCTTGCATCGCTTGTGCTTTAGCGGTGGGAGGAAAAGTAAAAGGGATACCGTTTTGCTGATGTTAGCGGCTAAGTGACTTTGTCTTTCTTCTGAGGTTTTGCTTTGCTGATGTGCTCACTTCGCTTGTGTTAGTAGCGACTAAGCAAGTTTTCTGTTTCCTCGGAAGTGGAGCCCTTACCCCAACTCCAACTCTCACTTCTGGGCCGGAGAGACACACACACTTCCACACATAGATGCTTTATGGATGACCTGACTATAACGGCTCCATCCCATTTACAAAAAGGTGGATTCTGAAAACAGTTAGCAATGTGCCAACATGGGTAAGAATGAAGTCAAGAAGCATAGTGATGAGAAATGGGAAAGTCACTAGGTCTAAATTTAGGTGAGGCCATACCATCAAATAAAATTCCTAGAGAGGTGGTATAACACCTTTCTTACTGACAGTAATAAACTATCCAGGACACAGAATCAGGAAGATGAATAACTGAGAAAGTTCAATGAATCAGACATACTAGGAAAGTTCAAGGTGTCACTCTTCCAGCATGGCCTGCTAACAAGATTTATATGGCTGCTGCCAAAGTGCCTATGATATCAGTGGAAGTAGTCAAGAGGCATGTGAACAAACCCCTCCACAGGTAGCTTGGAATTACACCAAACTTCACATCAGGTTATATATTAGGTTTATTCAGTTACAGCTAACCCTATAATCAGTACTGGAGGAGTTCAAGGTGGAAAAGTGCAGAGTCATGATGATTTTCAGAGACTCCAGTGATGAAAATATTAGCGCCACAGTGGCAGAGGCAGAAATCATGCTGAAGTTGAAGATTATCATTAGCACCTGTGTACTGGGAGAAAACAACCATTTCAATCAATTGCAGATATCACACTTAAAACAGAGGAGAGACTTGATCCAAGCAGAGGGTTCAACATGTGGAGGAGAAAGGGAGAAAGTCGAAGACTGTGGAAGTTGGATCACAAGGAACATAGACAAAGTGGAACATACCAAAGAGGATGATCACATGGCTTTTCATTCATTCTCAAATTAGTGTATGACACCCTTCCAACACAAGAAAACCTGCATAGATGGGGAATGAGGGAGCAGGTGAGTCACATTGTCACACATACTGACAGAGTACAAGATGGCACTTAGAGCACTGATGGACAACTTTTAGCAGGAGAGATTAAAAAGTGGACACCTGTCACTCCATGCATTTCATCAGGGTGGGGGAGAAGCCACCACCCTAGAAGAAAACCAAGAAGAGCTTCTCGCAGATGGCACAATCATGAGAGACAAGGGTGGACGTGGAAAGGAAATCATATGGTCTGTGCAGGCAAAGATGATTATCCTGATCAAACTAATTGTCACATAGCAAGACAATTGTCAAAAGACCTCAGAAAATAAATCCACCAAGTACCAAGACCTGATTCAAGAAAGCAGGGACAAAGGGTGGCAAGCCTGGTTATTCCCTGTCGAGGTTAGCTATAGAGTGTTTCTGGCACTGTCTGTGTGGAAAATGCTCAAAGCTCTGAAGACTGGTAAAAAGAAAGAAAAAATCAATCAGACACAAGAACTTCTTGCTTAGATAATAGAGAGCTGCTGCTTATAAGTGGCATAAGGTGAGGTCAGACCTGCTCTGTTTGTACTACAGGTTTATGTTAAAATGTATTAACATTTGATTAGAGCAGATCCAGCTTGTAGTTTCCTTGTTTGAAGTCAGCAGCATTCATAACGATTCATCATTAAGATATTGGTACAAAGTGATTCATTGCTGTTGATGAGTCGGCCAGGATGTTATAAGTTTTTTCCCTGGGCACTAATGTGGATGAATTATGTTTAAGTATGTTTCTACAAAACATGTTCGCTATTAATTACAGCATATAAAGATATCAATCATTTGCTTTCTGCTGCCAAAAGCCTTTCCTTAAAACAGCTTCATACACAACTAATCTTTCAGAAATTTTAGTCTCTTGTTTCCATTTAAATACTTTTATTTTTTCAGCTAAGAAATGACACCAAGAAATATAGCCTAAACAAGGGTTTGGGTGATAAGAATCTTTATAAACTAGCCAACACGCAGCGTAGCATACGACGCATAATTATTTATTGATGGGTGAACACTTCCTGAAAGACACAGTTGTCCAAATGGGGTGGGTTTGAGGATACGACTGTAAGTGAATGAAAAGATAGAACTCTGGAGAGAGCAACATTCAATTGTCCATGACTGAAAACTGATTTTGATACAGGCATATCTTTTTGAAAGTTTGGCCCTGTGCCTTATTAATTGTCATTGCGAAGGCCAATCTAACAGGAAATTGTCTGCGTGTAAAAGTAAAAGGCAAACTTGAATCTGATGGGGTCAGGGATATCCGGGGAATAAGGACAGTTTGTGAGGTAGCAGCTGCGATAGTCTTACACTTCAGTACATTGCGGTGAATGCTGATAACAGAAAGTCTAGTGCCATTACAGAGACCTTTTGCTGGCAGGAGGTTTCTGAGAAGCATGATGACTGAACCAATTTTAATTTTGAGTTTATGCGGAGGCATGCCAGTGGGAGTAAGACTATTAAGAAATTCTTCAGGGAATGAAAGTTGATCTGCAGGATCGTCTGTGATGATGGAGTCAACGCTGGTGAAAGTGACTTCGTCGGTAGGGATAAGTTTCAGCATTTGGTCATTAAGGTGTAGCGAGTCTTCGTTGGTGACGCTTAATATAGCTCGCGTGCTGAGTTGTTCCAAAGTGACAGTTGAGAGGTTGATGTCGCCATATAGTTGTTGAATGGGATCAGAAATAAAAGGAAAACAATGTGAAGGCAATGTCACAGGTGTTCCGTTTTTCCCGTCTCCAACATCGAGGAGCCATGGCGGGCCTCTGTCGTGCGTATCCCATGACGCTAGAGGAGGGTTAGAGTTGGTGGGCAGGGCTCTGTCGTGCGTATCCCATGATGCTGGAGGAGGGTTAGAGTTGGTGGGCGGGGCTGTGTCGTACGTACCCCATGACACAGGAGGAGGGTTAGAATTGGCGGGGGGGGGGGAGGTGGGGGGCTCTGTCTTGCGTGCGTGCGTATCCCATGGTCGGGCGACTTGGTGGATTATATATAGAAAAGCAGCCGGAACCGAAAAGAACATTGAAAAGTCAACATGGCTCAGAGGTGCATGTGGACTGTTGCAGAGACGAAAGCGACTGAGGCAGTGTTTGGTGAGTGTGCATGCCTCGAGAGCAAGGGTGGACTCGAGGGGAGGGTTAGAGTTGGCAGGCGGGGCTCTGTCGTGCGTATCCCATGGTCTTAGAGTTGGTGGGCAGGGCTCTGTGAGTTGGTAGGCGTGGCTCTGTCGTGCGTATCCCATGGTCTCTGTTTTTCGTGCCATGGTTGGCTGCTTAGCGAATTGTTGGTGGGTGGGGCTCTGTGAGTTGGCGGGCGTGGCTCTGTCTTGCATGCTTCTCGCTTGCCATGGACTTAGTGAATTATATATATAGATTGCTTGTGTATGTGGCCAAATTTTACTCAAAACTAGTTCTGTCTAGACATAAGTAAGACTACCACTATCCAGAAAATAGATAGTAAAACAGAGGAGCTTAAGAACAAAACAGGAGAGGTGAATATTCAGTCCATCAAGCTTATTTGTTTAGCTAATAGCTAAACTGTCCCAATATCTCATCCAGACACTTCTTATAGGTTGTCAACACTTCTGATATAACTACATGTCTTGGTAGTTTGTTCCAGATTTTCACAATTTTTTGTGTAAAGAAATGTTTCCTGATTTCTGTCCTAAATGCTCTTTTATCTTAATTTCTACTGATGTCCTCGAGTATGTGATTCAGCCTTAAGTTAAATGAACTGTCAGAAAGTAAAAATGCCACAGAAAATGTTGCTGAGTACAACAAAGATGCATCTATCATACCATATTTACAGTATGGTCAAAATTTGAGTTCATGTCAAAATATGGCAAAATAAAGTTGTTCACAGCTACTCATTAATTCTTTGTCAGAATGCCATGTCATAACGCTGTCCCAAAGATTCCAGGAGCCAATAGATTTGCAGTGAGGTATGTTGGAGGCTTAATGTCTGTTTTTCTTCTGTGAATCCAGCCATTTATTAAAAAATATTTAATTTTGGAGAAAACAAATTTGGATTCAAAACATGTATTTTATGACAGGTTGGTGTATTTAGATGAGAAACAATTGTATGCCTATTGAAAGCCAGTTGATTCTTTTTGGAGTGTAAATACAGGAATGATTCTATAAGGTGGTCCAGATCAAATTATGCAATTTCCATTACACTATAACTTACTAAGTTTATTACATAGAGAATTCACAGCACCTGCCCTGCTCATAGAGAGATTTCACTTAAAATTATTTTTGTTGCCGATAGATGGCAGCACCTGCCCTGCATTCCAAAATGGCAGGGAGACAGTTGTCAGTCGAACAGTTGCATAATTAGATTTGGACCACCCTGTACTTCTAGTCTTTAGAAAGGAGAGCTATATTTCATGCAGCTATATCACTCCTTATTACAAATGTTAATTGTAGTACTTAGAAGAAAGTAATATTGAGTATTTTTGACTTGATAATGAATGAGGACACAAGCTAAACAGTTATTCTGTTCATCCTGATTGTTTCATTAACGGTAACCTACTTAAAAAAAGCAGGTGAAATAAAAATTAGATGTCACATGTATATCAGTTAAGGCTTGAAGCCAGTTAGTTTGATTATTTGTAATGTGTAAAAGAACTGCATAGCATGCACAGTGAAGACAGTATTTATTATTGATTTCCTTCTTGTGTGAAGGGATGGATAACTGACTTTTTCAGAGTGGTACAGAAAAGTAAAAATTTTATCAAACAGTATAGTTTTCATTCTAAATTCTAATGACAAAGACGTTTGGTTAATTGGTTAATTTTGTTTGTTGCAGCAGACTTACTGCAGAACCACTTTGCTTTGTTCGCAATGATACCTGGATAGGTTCTCATTTGTTATGATCTTGAATTAAATAAATGTGTTCAGAAAATGGATGTATTGAGTACTGTAAGAGTGTAGTATGCATGTGTTCTAGTCAGAAACATTTTCAATGCTGTTGCTTATTATTCATTCAGTTAAATAATTTTTAACTCTTTCCCTTTGACTAATGTCATGTAATTGCTTGTAAAATTATTACATGTGTATTTTAGATCTGCTGTTTACAAAAATAGCAAAGTACACCTTCCTCTTGCAAAGGCTTAGTGTAAAATACATTTTTCCTTTAAGGGTGCTTAAGTCAACAAAGGCTAAATACACCACAAGGTATCAGAATGACAAAGCATCAGCATTTATGTAAAAACAATATATAATATTGTAATAATATAATATAATAATATAATATAATAAAAATATTTCTCGATTATTGTCAGTGTAACAATGTAAGAAATTTTAATTTAATTTAATTTTTTTGCATTTATATATCGCTTTTCTCACTACTCAAAGCGCTTAGCAATTGCAGGTTAAGGGCCTTGCTTAAGGGCCCAACAGAGCAGAGTCCCTTTTGGCATTTTACAGGATTCAAACCGGCAACCTTCTGATTGCCAGTGCAGATCCCTAGCCTCAGAGCCACCACTGAAATGAGAAGAAACTGAAAAAAAATAACACCAAGGAATCAGTTTGGAAGGTGACAATACATAGTAACTAAATTTAAAAAATAAGAATGGCATAAAAAAGAAAGGTGATGTCAGACACCTAACAAACAGCAAAACATATGACTGATGGATTGTGAAATTGAATTTGTGTTAGAAAGCAAAGAAAATTGCTGTAAATAGTAGACGCTTTGGTCACAAGTTATAGAATCAACATCTGGAAGATGAAAGCAATGTATCCTTGACTTCAATATTAGAAGGGCTTAAGACGCTTAATATTATATTATATACACTTTCTACTCAAGCTGGAGCAGTAGTGCATTATAGTTTAATAAAAAAACTTATTTATCATGGGAGGCTTCACAGATGTACAGTAGTTAGAAATGCCTTCTAACAGCTTGTATGATCTGGGTTCATATACTTGTCGGGTCACTGTCTATGCACAATTTCCCAAGGATGTTTTTTGTAGGGTAAAGGGTCATTTAAAATTATTCTGTAAGTAGTAAACATGGGCGTGACCAGCAATCTACAGTTGTTTCATGCTTTTTACCTTGTGCTGTTGATAACAAGTACAACTCCCTGCATTCCAATATTCAGAAAAACAAGCTCAGCAAATCTATCTATCTATCTATCTATCTATCTATCTATCTATCTATCTATCTATCTATCTATCTATCTATCTATCTATCTATCTATCATTTTAGATCTACTGTAGTTTGTCCTTATTATTCTGGCAATTACATCTGTGAGCTTTAATTGTATTTTTTATTTTCTCCTTTAGTTTATTTAGTCTCCAGGGTGCCATTCCAACCTTTGGCAGAGTGACATGGCATCAAAGCAGAGGACAGAAACAGTCTCACTATACTCTGATGCTTACCAGTGTATTGCCAGTCAGTCAAGGAAGGGGTGGGTTGTCAGTTGGCTTATGTCTGTTGAATGAGTTTGGTCCCAAAGGGGTTTGTTTTTGTCTAGTATTTTCTGTAGCATCACTGTATGGTTGTAATTTGTATGCATGTGCTGTACATTTGCCCTTTTGTGTGTTTAACTCTTTTGCTGATTTAGATTTTTTAGTCTGTTCAGCCCTTCGAGTCATGTAATGCAGAGAAATATATTATATGGCCTATAAATGGTAACAGATTAATTTTATAGTGTAGCATTTTGACATTGCCAAATTGCTGCACTTGTAGATTGAGAGTCACTTGCTCCTTTGTCTGAGTGGGTTGGTCTTCAGATTATAGGATTTCTCTCCCACTTCCTAAAGACATACAGTTTCATGAAGATCATGTTTGCTGTTATATGAATAGATTATAGTGAATTTTTCATTTGCATGTCTAATAAACATGCAGCAGATGGATTTTGTCTCCATTCTCAGTAAATAGTACTAGTCAAATGTGCAGACACATCAAATGAGTCATGTGTTCCTATGTTTGAGTTTGTTAGTCTCCAGTTTATAAGATTTCTCTCCAAATTCCTGAAGAAATGCAAATTAGTTTGATTAATGACTCTGAACTGGTCCTACATAAATGAGTGTGGACATGTCCATGATAGATTGGTGCTGGTAGCAAAGGCTCTGGCATGTACTGAAAGATCCTGCTGTATTCTTTAAATGTGTGAGTTACACTCTAAACCCCATTTATTTTAAAAACAAGATCATGTTGACTGTTGTATTAATAGCTTATAGTGAAATTCTTCATTGCATGCCAAACATTCAACAGATCTCCACTTTCTGTATCTATTCTCTATTTCTGTATCTATTTGACTTGTAAATATTACAAGTCAAATGTGCAAACACATCAAATGGGTATATATTTTTCCACTTCTGTGTGCAACCAGCAGCCTTTTTACAGAAGCTAACTTTACTAGTTACTAATCTTAATTAAGATTAAATGTGATCTGGAATCTGGCTTGTTATTGACAATAGCCACTAGAAACCAGATAAATGAATTTTAAATAGATTTTAAATTTAATGATAATCTGCACTGAACGCAAACCCAGGTGCCAGCTTATTTTGACTGCTCTTCGAATGGGCTGCGAACTTGAGTGAGGTCACAAAGAGGACCAGGAATCTACCTTATGTCTGCAACACCTGGAAACGTAAGAGACACTGAGAAAATAATTGCACTGTGTTTGCGAGTGCCCAAGCAGCTCACTGTACCGTGAGGGCTGTTTGTTCAAAGACAGAGAGGGCAACATGTTGGTGCAAGAATACAAGTAAGGCAGAAAGGATTAAGAAATGGTCTTCAATCTAATTTAGTGGGCAATATTCGATTGCTGTCAAATAACATGGATAAACTATCTGCTCTCATAGTGGGTCAGAGTGCATACAGGTACAAAAGCATTTTATGCTTTACGGAGAGCTGGCTTAAACCTGACATACCTGACACTGTTTTAATGCTGGATGAATTTCATCTTATTCGAAAAGGCAGAGACCTAGTGCAGTGCAGAAAAAAGACAAGAGGGGGAGTGATCATTCATATGAATAAGGAATGGTGTAAAAGGGAGGATATTACTTTTAAAAACACAGTTGGAAATTCAGACAATGAAATTGTGGCTGTCGGAAATTGTCCACCTTGTTTGCAAAGGGAAATAAATTACATTATCCTTATTAATGTTTATATTTTACCCTCTGCAAATGGGCACTCAGCAATAGAAATAATTCACTTTGCCACCATCACTTTAATGATGAATTATAATAAATAATAATTCTTTGCATTTATACTGTATAGCACTTTTCTCACTACTCAAAGTGCTCAGCAATTGCAGGTTAAGGGCCTTGCTCAAGGGCCCAACAGAGCAGAGTCCCTATTGGCATTTACGGGATTCAAAGTGCAGATCCCTAGCCTCAGAGCCACCACTCCACCGTACATATTTATTTTGGGACACATTAAGACTCGAACCCAGGACCTTCTGAATAGGAGTCAGCAGTTCTAACCGCTGTACTATCCAAGAAGAATTATTCCTACCCTGCACTTATAATATGAGGTGACTTCAACCACGTGACTTTGAAAAGAACAATAACAAACTTTCATCAGTTTGTGTTATGTTCCACTCTTTGAAATAACAAGCTGGATCTGCTCTAAGCAAATGTTAAAGGTACTTTTAAGTGCAAACCTTTGGCACCTTCGGGCATATCTGACCACAATCTGATTCTTCTAATTCCCAGCTGCAAGCTTGTCATTAGATGGAAACCAGTTACCACCACAATAGTGAGCAAGTGGAGCCTGGAGGCTGAAATGGTGCTGAATGACTGTCTTCAATTGCTAGATTGGATCATTATGTACAAGGCACATGGCGATGATATTGAGGGATTCAGTCAGTGTATCACAGACTATATTAACTTTTGTTTTGTCAGTGCAATACCCTTAAAGACAGTGTGCTACTTTCCAAACAACAATCCATGGATTACTTTTTTTAACATTTTATTAATTTCATTAAAATCAAATAACATTCCACACATGCAAGTCAAGTTTAACAAAACTAGGTTCAAAACAAATCTACCCGCACTCATGAGAAAGAGAGCTACGTCAGCAGAGTAAAACTTTAATAATTGTAAATATATGTAAGTAACTAAATGAATAAAAATAAATTTTATATATGTTGTGATGTGAAATTTTGCATACAAGTTGATAAATATTTTGTATGTCTTTATTTGTAATTTAGGCAAAGCAATGTAATTTTAGTGTTACATTAATGAGAAGCATTCATGTTTACAAACCCCCTCCCCCCACCCCCACCCCCACAACAAGGACTGAGTATCTTTGAGTTTTATGGCAGGTTTTGGGGAAAGTGCCTGAAACAAGTTTGGTAAATGTTTCTCTGAAGTCTCTCAACTCCCACACAAAGCCAGGCTGCCTAACTGCCAAGCTTTACCATAACATATGGTTTTGGGGGATGGCAGGTGTTAAGGTGTTCTATTCCCCCATTGATCTGAAGTATGGCTGTTTGGGACTGGCTTGTATCAGAAGCCTTTATGTACTATGACATCCTATTGGCTCTAGGAGTTGGACAGAATATCTATAAATTTTCTCACTCCCTCACTCTCTCTCTCTCTCTTACCAATGTGGTGGATGACTTTCTGTTTTAGAGAAAACTTACAAGGGTTAAAGACTAACGGCAAGAATATTCATTCAAAAACGAAAACTAAAAATATTATCGTAAATTATTATTTTTTTTCAGTTAATTTTTCCAGCTACTTTAATAGTTTCATTTAGTTTTAGTTTTCTTTTCGGTTTTGTTAATTATTATATTTCAGTTTATGAAAATGTTTTTTTAATAATAGTTTCAGTTTTGATTTTAGTTTTCGTTAACTATAATAACTTTGGCGTGAACTATTGCGGTGTTTTCTCTGTTGTTCAAGGTTTTCTCAGTGTTATTCAATGTTTTTACATTGAGTTTACTATTATGCTGTGCATTCTATGGTTTAATTAACTATATTTGTGCTTAAAAACTTAAAAAAAATATATATTTACATACAGTTCGTATGGTCTGGAACGGATTAATTGTATTTACATACAATCCTATGGGGGAAATTACTTCGGTTCACGACCAAATCGGGTTACGACCAGAGTTTTGGAACGAATTATGGTCGTGAACCGAGGTTCCACTCTACTCTGGAATCTTTGAAAGGGAGGGACTTTAAAATGTTTTTATATATTACAGAAATGCTGTCTGAGTCCTCAAGACTGATCAATATTTCTTCCGAAATAGAGGTAAGTGGGAGGTGAGGGAAATTGGGTAGGTTTTGTTTAACAAAGTTTATAATTGGAAGGTAGTGAAAGAAATGTGTTACTTGAAAGTTAAATTTAGATGTGAAGACTTTGTCTATGTACAGATCTCTAAGTGATTTAATACTGAATGTTTTCCAGACATTAAAAACTGTATGTTTGAGAGGGTGGAAAAAAGTGGTTCTTGTGCAGAGGTGCCACAGATAAAAGCTTCTCTATCTTAAAATACTTCCTATATTGGTTCCATATTTTGAGTGAGTGAATCACTATTGGGTTGTTAGTACTGTATATTGGTGATGACTTGTACTTATTGGGGTAGAAAGCAAGGAATATAAAGAAGTTCTGCAGGATTTTATTTCTATTGCGGACCAAGTCTGCGTCTGTTCATTAATTTGTGTCAATGTCCAGATTTTTATAGCTTGTATATTTGCCACCCAGTAATAAAACTGAAAGGTCTTTGTAAGGTCGCCTTTTGGATACGTGGATGTTTTGAATTCCAAATAAATGAGGTTATGATTGAATCTAATTTCTTAAAAAATTATTTATTAATGTATATTAGAATGTTTTGAAATAGAAAGAAAGGCTTAGGAAGGATATTCATCTTGACAATGTTAATTCTTCCAGCTAAAGTGAAATGGAGGGTAGACCATCTATGCAAGTCTTGCTTAATATTTTCCATGCAGACAGCAAAATTTTGTTGATAAAGAGCTTTATGTTTATTTGTGATGTTTACTCCTAAGTATTTGAACTGATCTGCAATGATAAAATGGAAGATGTCCAATCTACTATTGTGTGCTTGAGAATTCATTGGAAAGAGCATACTTTTGTTCAAATTAATTCTAAGACCAGAAATCTTTTGAAATTCTGTAAGTGCTGTTAGGACTGCAGGGACAGTATTTTGTGGGTCTGATATATACAGTACCGTATCATCTGCATATAGTGAAATTTTCTGTTCAAATCCTTCTCTGATGATCCCCTTTATCTCATAATCATTTCGACAGTGAACTGCCAGTGGCTTAATGGCAATTGCAAACAGCAGTGGTGACAAGGGGCATCCTGGATTACTAAGGACCTAAAAAGTCTCCTGAATGAGAAAAAGAGAGCAATCAAGTCTGGTGACAAAGAAGCTCTGAATGCTCACAGCAAGAGCTAAAGAAAAAGCTGAGTGAAGGAAAGGAAGCTTACAGAACTAAAATAGAAAAACAATACTATGAATAAATGAACTGGACTGGATTGCTGGACTCAAGCAATCCAGGGCTCAGGTGCTATAAGGGAATGTGGACAAAGCTAACTCCATAAACCAATTTTTGAATAGATTTTCTCACCCAGTGCTACCTTCTTCAAATATTGAATTATCCCCACACCATTCCTCCTACATGAACAACTGCAATAGCTTAAAGTGTAATGGCCAGTGATGACCATCAGTGTGAGTTGTTCATTACTGAAGACCAAGTAAGAGACAACTGAGAAACCTACACACAGGAAAAGCTACAGGATCAGATGGAGTCAGTCACCCAGTTCTTAAGGCCTGTGCTGACCAACTTCATGGTATTCTGTGTCTCTGAGACTCCAAAAAGTGCCACTGCTGTGGAAAAATCCTGCATTGTTCCTGTTCCAAAGAAGGTAGGTGCTTCTTCACCTGATGACTACAGACCAGTAGCACGTACATCTCACATCATAAAAACCTTAGAAAGGCTGCTGCTGGACTATATGAGTCCTTTTGTGGTAGACCACCTGGACCCACTGCAGTTTGTTTATCAGACAAAGTTTGGAGTAGAGGATACAATTTCCTATGTGCTCTACAAGGCTTATTTTCATCTGGATAAAACTAGCAACATGTTGAGGATTATGTTTTAATTTCTCCAGTGCCTTCAAAACCATCCAGCCATTCTTGTCCAGGGGTAAGCTTAGACATTTGCAAGTGGATAAGCTTATGGTGTCCTGGATAATGGGGACCACAGTTTGTGAGACTCAAGGACTGTGTTTCTGATACAGATGTGAGCAACACTGGAGCACCGCAAGGAAGAGCTCTGTCTCATTTTCTTTTTACTCTCTAAACCTTAGACTATAAATATAATACTAGGTCATTTCACTTGCAGAAATTCTCAGATGATTCTGCACTTGTGGGTGTAGTGACAAGAGCAATGACACAGAGTATAGCAGTCAGGTGGAGAACTTTGTTTCTTGGTGCAGAAAGAACTGTCTGCAACTTAATATTAGCAAAATAAAGAAATTGGTTATTGACATCCCCACACACCAAAGAGCCTCTTTGCCTGGTCACTATTCAATGAATGGATGTAGAAGTGGAACGTGGGTTCTAGAAATACTTGATTGGTCAAGGACAGGCTCTTTTTTCTTAGGAGACTGTGTTGCTTTAATGAGGGCAGTGACCTCCTTTATATATTATTACAACTCTGTGATGGCCAGTGCAGTTTTCTACACCGTGGAATGCTGGGCTGATAACACAACTTCAAGAGAGGCCCACCAAATCAACAAGCTAATTAAAAGGGCAGGCCCAGTTACGGGAGACACTCTGGAGGTCATAGCAAAGGACAGGATTCAAACAAAACTGAGTGCTTTTATGAACATGCTGCACAACTTTGCTCTGACACCATAATATTGAGTACTTTCAGCTAACACCTTATTCAGCAGATATGTGTCAAGAAAAGCTACTGGAGCTCCTTTATACCAACAGCAGTATGCCTACATAATGCGCCACTGTGATTGAAACTACCTAGTCAGAAATGTTTCTTTCTTTTTCATTTTCTTAATTTTTTTGTCATTGTGGTTTGTATTCAGACCACAGTGTCTATCTATCTATCTTAAATCCTGTTCAAACACCAGGCTAGTGTTAATGTCCCCATGTAATACTGGTGCCCCACATGCTGCAAATAGTACAGGCATCTTGGTTGTCTATAGCTTCTGTACTAGCTGTGTGGGTTTACACAGTGCAAGAGATACTGTTTGCTTGCCAAACCTCATACTACTATAAAGGCCACATGCAATTTAAAATATTTTCCTAGCAATGTTCTCAGCAATCTATATTTCTAATTATACAAATTATAAATCCACTTTTTTCATTTAATTATTTTTTAAAGTCTGTTATATTTTTTCACTTTGTAAGGTTCCAGATCTATAACTTTCACAAGTGTGGGTGTATGAGAGTGTTTTTATATTGACACAACTAACAGAAGGTTGTAAGCTGAATTATAGAATAATATCACAAAGAAATTAAATTCCAATGATTAAAATTATCTTTGGTATATGTTAGAGATGTTCAGCTTCAGATTATGCCTTTATTTATCTATATAAGTTTAAATTTTTAGGTTCTTTGTTTAATAATAAAGGCATTATTACTTGCTTTTTCCTGTGATTCTTATTTCTTCCATTACTTAACTCTAAGTAGAATATTTCATTTGTTTAATTAATATTTATTTATGGTCTACATGATTGTATGATTGCTATAATAATCAGTTTAGTCAATTATCATTATAATTATTTAGGCAAGAACTGGGACATTTAAATATACCTGAGTGTTCAGTCTGTGCACAATGTGTTAGTTGTAATTATTTTTACCATAACAGCTTCAACATACATTAACATATACTCACTAATTCTGAAATGTGTATTGTAGCTTCCGTAGTGTTATGTTTACCTCCAGAAAAACAAGTCACATTTCACGTTTCTTCTTTTTCAACAATAAAAAATGTATTATGTGTAACAGAAACATATAAATACTAAAATAAGTACAGAAGAAAAGGTACATATAGTGTCCACCTCTACTGATGCAGATTTAGTACACGTCCTCTGTGTGATATATTTTCAGACAGTCACCATAATCAACACATCCCTTGTGTTATTTTAGGCTACCACAGTGCATGGGTTAATGACTTCCACATTTCCCCTGACACAAATAACAGTCACTACACTGTGAACAGTGCTTAGAGGGCTAATGTTTGTTTCCTTCACCTTGATCACAATCATCTTGCCTTTTTCCATTCACCTCCTTGCACCACTATGAACCTTCAGGTGAACAAATTGACCAGGCGTATCATGTTTCAGTCATACAGTGCCATATGTATCAATTTCACTATCCAGGCAGAGAAAAAAGGATGACAACATCAGTGATGAGGCATTTTTGGCTTTCAATGGATTTTGTCATCTATGTTTGGTTTAGAGACAACAGATGTATTGCTTTTGCAGTGTTTGTGTTTAGGTGGGATCAGCAGAGGGAAAAGGAGGACTATAAATGGATAATATTGTATGTGTAAGACAAAGAATAATCATTGGTCAGAAAGATGTCAAACACCAAAAAATACTAGAAAAACCATGAATCAAAACCACACATGTAATTCAAAAATAAAGTCAAAAATACCCAGTTTCTAGTTTACTATCCTTACTTTAACTCCTAATGTAAAAAATATACCAGGAAACAGTGTTTTGAATAGATGAAGTAGCCTGAATAGATTTTAACATCCAAATGGACAAGAAAATACATTTGTAGGACAGGGTGTCTACAAACTTAAATAACAAGCTGAGGCCTATACAATTAAAACAAATCCCAGTCAGGTCAGGTTGGGGAGCATGCACTGGTACAGCGCATTGCCGCACCCACCACATGATGAAACAGTTTGGGATCCTACTCCTCAGAAATGACTATCTATCTGCCGCAGCCAGGTGTTACGTGGGCATCCCCTTGGCCTGGTCCAGCCTCTCGGGTACTCAACTGTGAGCAAGATCACTCTCAGAGAATTGCACCACATGGCCGTAGTGCAGTAACTGACACTCCCTCACAATGCAGGTAATGTGCCTCATTCGGGACTCCATGAGTAACCGCTTGTTTGACACAAAGTCAAATCAACGTTATCCAATGGTTCTCCAAAGAGACACAGTACCGAAGGAGTACAGTCTTCGTCTCAGGTCACTGGATAGCATCCCTGTCTCGCAACCGTATAGCAAAACAGGAAGTACAAGAACTCTAAAGACTTGGACCTTCATCCTTTTGTAAAGATATTGGGAGTGCCACACACCCTTTTCCAGCGACCTCATAGGACTTCATAGGAAGAGTCAGCAGAGACATGAATGTTGCTACCAAGGTTTGTAAACATATCGACTAGGTCAACACTCTCTCCGCAGACAGGCACACTGCTGATGGCTGTGTACAAGAGGTCATTAAAGGCCTGGATCTTGGTTTTTATGCAGGACACTTGCAAGCCCAAACACTCAGACTCTTCACTCAGTGTCTCAAGAGCCCCGATCAGAGCCTCCATTGACTCCGCAAAGATCACAGCATCGTCAACAAAATCAAGATCAGTGTATCTTTCTTCACCAACAGATGCCCCACAGCAGCTGAACACCACGACCCTGCCAGTCCATGCAAGCACTGAACAGAGTTAAGAGCAAGAACACACTCCTGATGAACTCCAGAATCAACTGGGAAAAACGCCGAGGTTCTGCCTCCACTCTGAACAGCACTCACAGTACCAGTGTACAGGCTGGCCATGATATTCAGCAATTTTGGGGGGATTCTGCAAAGTCTCACGATGTCCTACAGGGCAGCTTGATCAACTGAGTTGTTTAATGAAAATCAACAAAGGTTGCAAGAAACTCTGCCGATATTTGTGTTTGTGGTCCATGAGAACCCTCAGTGCCAGGCTCAACATAAAAACAGAAAACTCAACCCAAACTCATACATAAGAAAAACAAAAAGTACAGCCCCGACTATCTCAAAAACATTTAGATAAATTGATAAAACACAAAGAAAACAGTATTGTGTTAGAATATCCAAAAAGTGCTTGATAAAACAACAACAACATTTATTTATATAGTGTTTTCATACAAATGATGTAGCTCAAAGTGCTATACAAGATAAAGGTAGAAAAAGAAAAATATAAAAATAAGATTAGGCAATACTAAGTAACAAAGAATAAAGTAAGGTCCACTGGACAGGAGGACTGAAAAAGCAAAACAAAACAAAAAAACTCCAGTGGGCTGGAGGAAAAAAACAAATCATGAGCTGAAATTACCAAGGGGGAACTCGATGAAATGATTAAGTGTCCATGCACCATTAATAGCGGAAATTACAGTGCTACATCGTTTAAAGTATCAACTCTCTGTTAAGGAGCTCTATTCATCACCCAGGGGCCTGTAGGGGTCTTAACTCAGCCCTGATTACAGCACTGAGTGACACCAACCCTAGTGATGCCACCACATATAACTAATATTCACAACAAAAGTTTTAGTCTTGGATCCAGTGCATGGATGTGTATATTGGCATGCCTACATCTTAAGTAGGAACAACAACATATGTCTGAATACACCTAACAGTGAACTGCATCGCTATCAACAACATGGCACTAGTAATGCAAAACCCTAACCAAATAATGAATGTGTAAGAAACTCATCCAAGATGGCACTGTGGTAAAAGTCACCCCAATAACAATAAAACTATTCAAAAGACCACAACAACTCACTGAGAATGCTAAAATAAAAAAATGAAAAAAAAATATCACAACAGTTTTCACCTTTTTATCTAATGCTGGGTGCCCCAATACTAACAGATTATTTAAAATCAGATTATACAATACAATACAGTTTATTTTTGTATAGCCCAAAATCACACAGGAAGTGCCTCAATGGGCTTAAACAGGCCCTGCCTCTTGATAGCCCCCCAGCCTTGACTCTCTAAGAAGAAAAGGAAAAACTCCCAAAAAAACCTAGTAGGGAAAAATGGAAGAAACCTTGGGAAAGGCAGTTCAAAGAGAGACCCCTTTCCAGGTAGGTTGGTCGTGCAGTGGGTGTCAAAAGAAGGGAGTCAATACAATACAATACACAGAACAGAACAAATCCTCAATAAAAAATAAAATGTTTTTTTTTGAAGTACAGAGCAGAATTTAACAGTAGATGATATCACATAATAAGATTTGGATAATTTTAGACTCCTGGAGACCTCATCCATCAAGCTGCCTCCCCCATTTGGCCATTCCACGGCTGAAACAGTGTTGGGCCAGCCAATTCGATGAAAGGACCCCTCTTTCTCACGATTCCTGCGATCCTCCATCAGGGATGACTTTACCTTAGGCAGGCAAAACAACTTGGCAGGTGGGCCGTGACACCAAGTGCCACATTTGAGTACCGAGAAGAGAAACAGAATAGGTGAGGGTTAGTATCCAGTTCTAACTATCATGTTACTTATGTTTTAGTGCTAATGACTAACAACAGAGATGCAGTCTGTACAGTTAATCAGCAGCTCTAGTCAGAACACTAACAGAGCCTGCAACAGCGTAGTTTTTCTTTTTACACATACTGTAGACTTTAATGTAGACCAATGTTTTTGAGTTTTTTCAATTATCCTATAATAAAAAAAATCTATTGTGTCTGTCTGCAGGATTCTAATTTTTGTAAGATTTTAATAATGAAGTCTTTTGACCAGTACCTGTATTTTCCATATATATATATATTAAAGAAAGTTTTCACTTTTTAATAGATTTGTGTTACTGTCCCAAGCCTGGATAAATGGGGAGGGTTACGTCAGGAAGGGCATCCGGTGTAAAATTTTGCCAAATCAATATGTAGACAACAATTTTGGATGACCCACTGTGGCAACCCCTAGTGGGAGCAGCTGAAAGAAGAAGAAGAAGAAGAAGAATAGATGTGTGTTACTTTTTTAGTGGACATCACTCTAAAGAGAAGATGTCCCCTATTTATGAAACTCTTGTATATATATATATATATATATATATATATATATATATATATATGTAATTACCCTGATCTACATACTGTCAAATAAACGAACCACACGCCATGGTGCAATGTTAGGGGCTTCGCCTCTAGCGCTGACGTCCGAGGTTCGATTCCCGAGAGGGAGTGCAGTGAGTGTGTACGCCTGATGAGCCCAGAATTAGGGTGAAACACGTGTCGCGTACTCTTTGCATTATTTGACAGTAAACTATTTCAACCATTCTATGATCTGCTTCTTGCAACTGAAGGAGGGCACCATGGCAGATGTTAGCCGACTTGCTGACCAACCACAAGCGTTACCTGGTAGGTAACCACCCATACAATCAGATTGTGACACAGACTACGAATGCAATGAATATATATATATATATATATATATATATATATATATATATATATATATATATATATATATATATATATATATATACCTTATACCCATTTAACGTGTGAGTTTTCAAATAGATGTACACCATTAAATTTGAGTATATTGTAGGGATGGCACACTAAATCATACTTAAAAGTCAAGTTTTGCAGGACCGCATGACTTATTGGGTAGAAAATAGACTTTTAACTACTTAACCAATGTACAAGATTGTTAACCCAGTCCCTGCCTCTGACTTATTTTAATACTCTGCGTAATGTTGTAATGGCTGCATGTAAAAAGTTATACTATAGCGTGGTATTTTTAAAGAACTTTGGAATGGCACTCACTTTAGAAAGTCAGTCAGTCATTGTCCAACCCGCTATATCCTAACAAAGGGTCACAAAATAAAATGAAGGTGGTTTATTTTTTATTAGAACTAAGATAAGGCATCCTTTAAGAGCACCAGTAAAACTATTTTTAGTTTTTGCTTTCTCTGCACATAATAAAGAAGAGAAAGAAAGTAATTTTCTGAGAATGTGATTAACATCTCTTTTAAAATGTAAATGTCAGGAAAATATGTGTTAGTTGCTACATTTAACAGTGTGTCATTAAGCTGGCTGGGAAAATAGATATAATATACCCTGGTTTTAAAATCTGTTTAAAAACATATAAGCTACTGAAAATCTATTGTTAAACATTACATTGAACAATAAAAAAAGTTAGAAAGCAAATATAATAATTAAGAAATATTTTTGTAGAGTGTTTTTCCCACATACAGGATAGATAAGCCATGAAATTACTCTAAAGAGCTTTATGTATGCCTCAAAGGTGTAAAACTATCATAACATAAAGGCTGCATGTGGTCTGCGGTGGCATTGGTGAATATGAATTAATTGTAAGAGATGTGGAGCATAAAATATACAGACCCTACCAGTTTGATTGTTTTTGTAGGACTGTTTTGCAAAGCTGGTTATTTGAAATGTGCTTGGAAACTGGATTGCCTCAGAAATACATAAGTTACTCTCCTTCTAAGCTAAAAAAGAAAGCCATTGAGCTTGGTTGTAAGTAGAAAATAATTTTCATTACCACTGTCTTCGCAGTTAGTATAATATTACAGAGCATGTTCCTTTTAAACAATGATCGAGCAGTCGCTATGAATTAGTTATTTCATTGTCTTTGCTTGACCAAGCAGATGAATAGGCTGCCATGTTTTCAAAAGTTTTGAAGAAGCTATCCACCATAGCCTTCCAAGCATCTCAACATGTCATGCTAACATTCAAACTCAGACTTAAATTTATTGTCAGTTGTATACTTTCTTGTGTAATAATCAGTAAGCTTTAATATTGGTCTATATCTGCTGTGGACGCTAGGCGTCACTGTTGCCCCGTGAATCCCACCAGACAGACATCCAGGACACACTTGTAAAAGCACCAAGAAGAATTCTTTAATATTTTTCTTCAAATACAGTGCACAAAGCACCACACTCGCCACAATTCTCCAACTATAATTACTAACAATAATCAATAACAATAACACAATCCTCCACTAGAGGCAGCTCCGTTACCCAACTCCGACTCTCCTTGCTGGGTCTCGCATTGTCCTTTATATAGTCCATGACCCGGAAGTGCTCCTTCTCTTTTCGCGGGTCAAATGCAACATCGTCAGACCACAAGTAGCCCAGAAGTACTGCAGGCTTCTGTCCTCATGACTCCGAAGTACTTCCGGGTTGTAGTAACAGTAGGAGTCCCCAGGTTCTTTGTGAGCTCCCCTTGGTGGCACCCACGGCACCCAACAGGACTGAGGAAACGGACTCCATGTCCCAGGATGCCCTGAGGGAATCCGGGGAACTGTTGCCATCCAGGGGAGCTGCCACCTAGCGTCCCGGGGGGAGGCAGTGCCCTGAAAAGGCTGCCTTCCTCCATTCTTCTCTTTCAGGGACGTCCCGGCTGGATTGAGCTGCCGGCCGTCTATCACACTGCATTTTTTGTTTCCTGGGTGGCAAATTCCAAAAAAAAAAAAGAAAATGTTATACAAAAGTAAACACAAAAGCTTTTCAATGTTGCATCAAAAAACAAATAAAGAAATAGACTGCAGATGTTTTGTCCAGTTTTTTTTAATGACCAAAAGAGGTCCATTACGCAGGTGAAGGCTTTTATTTATATCATTTTATTAAGCTTAAAATGTAATCATGAGTTCACAATAAAAAATGTGAAAATTAACATACATTATACTTTACAGTGTTTCAGTCTTTGCTTAACAGCTCAAACCAAAAATGTATTATCAGATTATTCCTTGTGTACTGTAAATTAGGACATTAAAAAATAACAAAACAGCAAGCCATTCGCTGCTAGAGGTGACTCGTCAAAGACTACAAGGGAAGCTACTCCTCCTTGAAAATGACATGAAAAAAATCATCAAATATATTCTGTTGTATTTACATTGCTATTACAAAGACTGCTAGAATGTGTTCAATTTCATGTTTAGTTTATTCAGAATCAGCAATAATTTCTTGCAGGTCATCTAACGTGATTTTTTTTTATCATACATTCTCATGGCAGTACCATCCATCCATCCATTGTCTCCCGCTTATCCGAGGTCGGGTCGCGGGGGCAGTAGCTTGAGCAGAGATGCCCAGACTTCCCTCTCCCCGGCCACTTCTTCTAGCTCTTCCGGGAGAATCCCAAGGCGTTCCCAGGCCAGTCGAGTGACATAGTCCCTCCAACGTGTCCTGGGTCTTCCCCGGGGCCTCCTCCCGGTTAGACGTGCCCGGAACACCTCACCAGGGAGGCATCCAGGAGGCATCCTGATCAGATGCCTGAGCCACCTCATCTGACTCCTCTCGATGCGGAGGAGCAGCGGCTCTACTCTGAGCCCCTCCCGGTTGATGACTGAGCTTCTCACCCTATCTTTAAGGGAAAGCCCAGACACCCTGCGGAGGAAACTCATTTCAGCCGCTTGTATTCCCGATCTCGTTCTTTCGGTCACTACCCATAGCTCATGACCATAGGTGAGGGTAGGAACATAGATCGACTGGTAAATTGAGAGCTTCACCTTGCGGCTCAGCTCCTTTTTCACCACGACAGACCGATGCAGAGCCCGCATTACTGCGGATGCCACACCGATCCGCCTGTCGATCTCACGCTCCATTCTTCCCTCACTCGTGAACAAGACCCCGAGATACTTGAACTCCTCCACTTGGGGCAGGATCTCGCTACCAACCCTGAGAGGGCACTCCACCCTTTTCCGGCTGAGGACCATGGTCTCGGATTTGGAGGTGCTGATTCTCATCCCAGCCGCTTCACACTCGGCTGCGAACCGATCCAGAGAGAGCTGAAGATCACGGCCTGATGAAGCAAACAGGACAACATCATCTGCAAAAAGCAGTGACCCAATCCTGAGCCCACCAAACCGGACCCCCTCAACGCCCTGGCTGCGCCTAGAAATTCTGTCCATAAAAGTTATGAACAGAATCGGTGACAAAGGGCAGCCCTGGCGGAGTCCAACTCTCACTGGAAACGGGTTCGACTTACTGCCGGCAATGCGGACCAAGCTCTGGCACCGATCGTACAGGGACTGAACAGCCCTTATCAGGGGGGCCGGTACCCCATACTCTCGGAGTACCCCCCACAGGATTCCCCAAGGGACACGGTCGAATGCCTTTTCCAAGTCCACAAAACACATGTAGACTGGTTGGGCGAACTCCCATGCACCCTCCAGGACCCTGCTAAGGGTATAGAGCTGGTCCACTGTTCCGCGACCAGGACGAAAACCACACTGTTCCTCCTGAATCCGAGGCTCGACTATCCGACGGACCCTTCTCTCCAGGACCCCTGAATAGACTTTTCCAGGGAGGCTGAGGAGTGTGATCCCTCTGTAGTTGGAACACACCCTCCGATCCCCCTTCTTAAAGAGGGGGACTACCACCCCGGTCTGCCAATCCAGAGGCACTGTCCCTGATGTCCATGCGATGTTGCAGAGGCGTGTCAACCAAGACAGTCCTACAACATCCAGAGCCTTGAGGAACTCCGGGCGTATCTCATCCACCCCCGGGGCCCTGCCACCAAGGAGTTTTTTGACCACCTCGGTGACCTCAGTCCCAGAGATGGGGGAGCCCACCTCTGAGTCCCCAGGCTCTGCTTCTTCATTGGAAGGCATGTTAATGGGATTGAGGAGGTCTTCGAAGTACTCCCCCCACCGACCCACAACATCCCGAGTCGAGGTCAGCAGCACACCATCCCCACTATATACAGTGTTGACACTGCACTGCTTCCCCTTCCTGAGACGCCGGATGGTGGACCAGAATCTCCACAAAGCCGTCCGAAAGTCGTTCTCCATGGCCTCCCCAAACTCCTCCCACGCCCGAGTTTTTGCCTCAGCAACCACCAAAGCCGCATTCCGCTTGGCCTGCCGGTACCTATCAGCTGCCTCCAGGGTCCCACAGGACAAAAGGGTCCTGTAGGACTCCTTCTTCAGCTTGACGGCATCCTTCACCGCCGGTGTCCACCAACGGGTTCGGGGATTGCCGCCACGACAGGCACCGACCACCTTACGGCCACAGCTCCGGTCAGCTGCCTCAACAATAGAGGCACGGAACATGGCCCATTCGGACTCAATGTCCCCCACCTCATGGCAGTACAATTCATTAAAACCCACTGAAATGCAGCTTCTCTAGACTTCAATGAGACTTCAGAATATGCTTTGTATCCAGTGCAGCAAAGCTAGACGTTTCTTGGACAAATGCTTCATTTCCAGGGAAGCTCGGCGTCTCTGAGAGTAAATGGGGCAGTGAGCTGGCCAGGATGCTGGGCTACTGCATGATGATTGGTGGAACTGTCAAAGTGATTGGACCTCTTTTTGATTGACAGCGTTTTGGCAATCGGAGCATTTCAAGTTCAGTCCCATGCAGATTTTTGGCAAGTGATGTCGTGAGACAAGCTGCTGCTTGTACTCTGCTATTTGCTAGTGATACACCCACTATTTTCATTTGTACATATCCTTCATCTTCCTCTTTCGGCTACTCCCGTTAGGGGTTGCCACAGCGGATCATCTTCTTCCATATCTTTCTGTCCTCTGCATCTTCTTCTGTTTCACCCATCACCTGCATGTCCTCTCTCACCACATCTATAAACCTTCTCTTAGGCCTTCCTCTTTTCCTCTTCCCTGGCAACTCTATCCTTAGCATTCTTCTCCCAATATACTCAGCATCTCTCCCCTGTATTTGTCCAAACCAATGCAATCTTGCCTCTCTGACTTTGTCTTCCAACCGTCCAACCGGAGTTGACCCTCATTTGTACATATCCTACTGTAAATAAAAACATAAATATACCATTCTTGATTTTGCTTCTTGTTTCAGTTTAGTGAAGTTTGTTAATTTCAAACTAGGTCACGGGATGTGGGGAACTAGAAATCCAAGGGTAAGCTGTGTGATTTCTTGGTGTTTTTAAAGACATGGAATTGAATAGTGCAATGCCTCAGCTATACACTTTATTGTCTTTAGTGGCAACAATTAGAGCTACATCAGTAGGTGTAGAGAGAAGCTTCTTCTGCTTAAAACTAATCAAGCTGTACATCCACAGCACAATAGGCCAAAACCGTTTAAGCAACCTTGCTCTGCTAGTAATTGAGAGGAAACTGGTCAATTCTCTGAAAAATACTCCCAAGTTGGTATGACAGGATCACAAACCATTTCCTACAAAAAGTAAGGAGGGCAGAATTTACATATAAATAACAGGCTGCAATAACTGACTAATGTTTAATGTAGGCCTTAAATGTGCTTCCCATGTTTGAAAGACCACCAGCTGCCACTGACCTCTGCCTGTATTTTTAGAGAACATTAATGAATTCTTCCAATTTTTAAGGAAGATTTACACCACTCATGATAAAAATCTGTTTTTTTCTAGATTTAAGTAATAAAAACATTTTTTTTTCAATTGAATTACAGAATGTGAGCCAAGATTCCTCCAGTCAAACAAAATAAACTTAGCAGTGTAGTACAGGAGATCACAGAAGATTTATGAGTGTATGATTTTATCCCATCTAGTCTTATTTCAGATAATCCTATTAAGGAATCATGCAAAAAATTCTGTAACTTTAAAACTTTCTGACAAATAAGCAAATATTTCCTTCAAATAGGTTTTAGTTTGGAACATTACCAGAAGATATGACCTAATGAGGCCAATGCGTACAATGCGTTCTCAGGTAGTTTTCTGTCCGAACAACAGAATTTATTTCTAGAGTGCATTTTCATGTACAGGATGTAGCTCAAACTGCTTTACAAAATGTCAAAGAAATCAAATCAAATTAAAATTACATAATAAAAAAAAATAATAATAATGAATAAATAACATGCACCAAAAATAAACACATAAGAAAGATATATAATGAATAGAAAAGTAGAGTACTTATACAGTATGTACAAAAGTTTCTGAAGATGATTCCAATGATAAGGTCAGATGGCGAGGAAGACGGAAAAACAAAAAAAAATCTCTAGTTAAGCTGGAGGAAATAACAAAATGTGCATGGGTTCCAAGGCCAAAAAAAGCTCAGCATTCTAGCTAACATAAATGTTCTGTAGTTGTTGTTCATCGTTGTTTGTTTGTTTGTTATTTTGGCTTCATCTTAGAAGATTCAATTCAGCGGGTCTCATTGGCAACCTGGAGTATCCACTTTAATTCAAACTTCACAGGCAAATGCACAATACACTGACCAGGTTTTGAGCACCACAGAAAAGTAGAGATGTAGTGATTAATGATGACTGCAAATGAATTGAAGAATATGATAATTCCCACCTGCGGTGGGTTGGCACCCTGCCCGTGATTGATTCCTGCCTTGTGCCCTGTGTTGGCTGGGATTGGCTCCAGCAGACCCCCGTGACCCTGTGTTCAGATTCAGTGGGTTGGAAAATGGATGGATGGATGGATGGATAATTCCCACATAGATTTAAGATTATTTTAATTTTGTGTGTGATGAATTATGCCATACTGATGAAGAGTGTATGTTATGAATAATTGAATCCCATTATTTGTTTGAGATATCCATTGAAAGGAGACTGTGCTCAGGGTACAGACTGAGTAATTAAAAGATAAGATGTGCAAATAATACCTATGTCTTCATTAATACTAAATAAAATATATTCAAGTGTAGGTATCGATGGAAAATTAGAGAAATTTGGAACGTTGTTTTTGACACATTTGTAAATAAAGGAGTAGTGTTTTGCGAGAAGCCTATATATAGTTCATGCCTAGTTGATCAAAGAATGCTTAAACATGTTCATAATAGTGGTCTATGCAGGTACAGATAGATACCAAAACAACCTTCATATCTAAAACACTATGTAAGTTGAGTATGTCAGAAATACTTGATTACCAAACACAGAAGCAGGAGAGAGGATAGCATTGCTTGCATATTTTAAGCAAGTAATGCACAAACTGAATTGTAATATGGATTTTTTAGCCAATACATAATAATCTCTTACAATATATTACATATATTCAGTATATACATATTGTGAGGAATGGCCAGCGTCCTTACTCAGTCAGAATGTCTTTGGGATTGAAAGACTGAGGGAGAAGAGGGTACACAGGGCATTATCTCTCCTGCAGCAATAGATGGCATCACCCCTTGGTTGTAGCAGTGCCTCGGATTCCCACAGGGCAGTATGGGACATGGAGTTCTTTGACTCAGCCCTGTTGGGTTCAGTGGTTGCCACTAGAGGGTGCTGCAGGGACTGAGGAGCCATACTGTATGAGGTTACCCACTCACCAGGTGCTTTTGGACCACAGGAACAAGCCAGAATAGGGAGGAAGGTGGACAATACTTGTAAGGGGCAATGGATGACAGTGCAGTGACAGAGAGAAAGACAAAGAGTTTTGTTATTGTGCTGTACTTATTGCATATACTTGTGATTATGGCAAGAAATGCAATAAAAACTCTTTCAGCTTTTATACGTTTGTCTATGCCTGCTTGTGTTGGGTGTTTTTTATAGGGCGGGAGCACCGCCTGGTGTCCACAATATATTAAAATGATGTAAATGAGTAATGAACATGAGGATAAACTGATAGGAAAGTCTATACAGCCTCTTGTGAAGTGGTGCTAAGGTCAATGAAAAATTTCACTAAACATCCCTCTTAACGAAGTGGTGTTCATTAGTGGTGTAATTAGAAGAAAACATAAAAGGAGATGAGTTGTTTAATTGATTGCTCAGTCCATGGGGCTGAGACATTTGTAGATAACTCTGTGCAAATAAAGAAATGTTCTGTATTCTCCTCTGGGTTCTGTGACTATCTCCTTTGAAGATACAGAAAAGTTTTTCTGCGACTTTAATAAGTCAGATATTAATGACTTGAACACAACAACTTGAACAAGATCTTCTTTCCAAAGCTAATCAAGCGGGTGCATTTCTCTTACATTCTGATTCCTTTCATATTCACAACCCAGTAGTAAAACAGAAGGATAGGTATTACTAACCCATCCTTTGCTTTAGGGCTTTGCAGAGTTGTCTTTTTATAATGTAACATTTATATGTTCTAAATGAACAAAATTACAGTTGATCTTAACCTTTTAAAATTATTGGTTTATAAAGAGGGATAATCTGGAAGAAAAATAAGAGTTTTGGAAAGATATTCATTTTGACAATATTAATTCTTAAAGATAAGAGAGCTGCAGAGATGACAGCCTGTTAACATCTATACAGCTTCTCATTATATTGCAGAAATTAAGTTGGAATTGATGTTAAAATATCCTTGTGACTAGAACTGCTAGATATATGAACTGTTCTGAGCCTATGAAAGAAAAATGTTCTAATTTAGTGTGACATGAAAGAGAGTTGACTGGAAAAGGAACACTCTTATGTAAATT
Organism: Erpetoichthys calabaricus; assembly: GCF_900747795.2. Taxonomy (NCBI): domain Eukaryota; kingdom Metazoa; phylum Chordata; class Cladistia; order Polypteriformes; family Polypteridae; genus Erpetoichthys; species Erpetoichthys calabaricus. The sequence goes on from NC_041395.2 coordinate 70,105,909, forward strand.
AATTTTGAACAGAGAGATCCTGTAAAACTCCTCCAGTACAATTAATATGACTGGCAATATTAGAAACAGTGTGTGGAGATTCTGGAGACCAAGGAATTTAGTGGTTACATTTGTTTATCAATTTGTTGTTTTTTTAACATTGTTAAAATTAAATCACATTTCCCTGTGTTATGATCTTATTTTTCTTGTAGGTGAGGTCCTGTTGAGGCAGTTGTTTTGATGGTTGCTGTGCTGTTGTTAGTCAGGGCAGCTAGGAGTGCGTGACACATGATGTCATTACTGCAATGGTGCAAAAGGACAGAGTTATGCCCTTTCTGGTTTAACCAAGCTTGTGGATACAACCCAAAAACCCTACAGTTGGTTGCTTTGAATTATATTTCATTACTGGTTGCAAACTTTTTCTGCTCTTTTTGACCACAGTCTTTGGTTTGATAATTTTTGACTTTCTTGCTGCACTACTATGATTTTTGATTTCATGTCCTGGTTACTTGGTCACCTGGTTTTAACCTTGGCTAGTTCATACATATTTCATATTTCTCCTAATTTCATTCTTCATTCGGACTGCTGCCATTTAGTGCTGTTGGTGTGATATTGGTCAAGGATATTAAACGGCTGATTACCATGATGAAATTTTATTTAAATTAAAACCAGAGGGATAGTATAGATGCATAAAAAAGGTATGGTCAATTATCAAGGGGAGGTCTAAATATTGGAGATCTTTAAATATATATCAACCATCAAAATAAAATTGTGAGATAAAAATTATGATTATAAAAGTCAAAACCAGAATTCCTCACACTAAGAATTCCTTGCCCTAACTACAGAAATATTCTGTAACTTATTTTTCTTTTTACTACAAAAAGACATACTCTAGAATACAGACTGTTATGTGCCTCCATCTTAAATTGCCATGTCGCAAAGATGTTACACGCCACACCCATTATTTGGCTATGTGTGTCATTTCCATTAACAATATGGCTGTATCCATGAATCAAACTTACAAAATAGTGGTAACAAAATAAACATGCTTCACAAAATGGTGACAACAAAACCCCATCATCATATTGTAAAATTAATAAAATTAAAGATAGGACATACAAAAGACATTCTATGAAACCTATTATGTAATCCAAGAAGAACCACACCAAAAAGGCATTTTATAGTTTCTATATTCTAAAGTCTTTTAGATTCTATCTGCATTACTGGTGTCTCTTATCTGCTAGGGTGCAGGTCTAAATATTATTGTGCCACTAATGTCACATACCATGACTTCTGGATATTGTGACAGTGGATGTGCATTCAAACATTTCAAAACAATAATGATTATATAAAACTGTAAGTGTAAATACAAGACTAAAGGACAAAACACAAGTAAAACTAATAACAGTATGAAGTAAGGTCACCAAAAGACAAAACAGAATATAGGGAAAAATGTATTTTTTAAGGTACAAATTAACAAAAGTACTGAGTATTTATGCAGGTTTTATAAGTGCATGTTCCGCTGCAAAAAGGAAGGACTCTGTGAGTATTATACCTCATAAAATATTGTTTTCATAACTTCCATTCATTTTGCCTCTTAATGCAGAGCCTCTCTCATGGAAAAATGTTGGCCTTTTCTCAATTCTGACAACATTACGCAGAATCAGAAAGGTATTGCTAAAAGTAGAGACTTTATTTCATTAAGTGAATCACGTAAGGCTTCTTCCTACACAGATTAGTCCAGTCGCAGTACATCTGTAACTATCCCACGTGCTGCACCTATTGGGCTGCTTCTGGTTAAGATTGTTTTCTTTTGCTTTGGAACATTTAGTTTCTTCAGTTTGATAAAGTCATTATATGTGTAATTTAATGTACCACTTGCCTAATGTATTGATTTTCAGGGGTCAGAGATCCACCTATTCTCCCTAGAATAACTCTTGCAGTCAACCATTTATTTTTGTTATCAAAAGCAAAAAAACAGAGAAAAAGAAGTACTTTAAGACAATACTTTCATTTGCATTTCAGTTACGTTCAAGAACATTTATTTGACGAACATGGTCTTATATAATTGCACTTAGCAAAATGATCACCAAGAGCATCACTTTTAAATCATGCATATGCACACATGCGGGCATAGTGTTGGTGGCATGACAACAATTGCAAACAAGCAATGTTATAAAAATTAGAATGCTAATGAAAAAGTATAATGCATAAATATGTTTACAACTGAATGCTGGCTCATATTCTGACAGTAGAATATGCATTCTCAAAGCAGATATCATATTTGTTGAGACACTACGTATAAAAACACCTGGAAAAAGCTGAACACATCAATCACATAATGGCCTCCAACATCTTTCTTCATGTCTACATTCCTGTTAGTGTAGTTTTATATACCCCAGTAAGTTAAGCCTGGTTTATACTTACAATGTGAAGCCAGTGTGCAGACTCTCCTTAAAATTCAACATTTTGGATCTACAGCTCCACGCAGTTGGAAAAATGTATATGCGCCAGCTGTTCATGGGCACGTGTCTCCAATGTCATGTGCCTTGATGTCACTTTCTTCTAGCGCACATGTCAAGTATAAACTAGGCTTCAGTGAGTTAGTCTCAATGCCAGTGCCTGAGTTTTATTTGTTTTACAGAATGCAACATTTTTTTATCCTAAAAACAATTGCCTACATTTTTGCTGTTTTGTGCTCAAGACCTTTTGTAGATCTTGATAGGTTTCTCAGATTTTCATGTTCTCTACTCCATATTATGTATAAATGATATACTGGTTAGTTGGCATTTGATAACAAACATACTAGATATTTCACTGACAACACTGGAGGTTTACATCCATGAAAACACAAGTCAAGTCAAGTTGGGAAGCATGCACTGGTACAGTGTGTTGCCGCACCCACTACACAATGAAACAACTCGGGATCCCGGTTTGCAACCCCCCAGGCAGACACGCAGTCCAGTCCCACCCTCCGGAAATTACCCTCTATCTGCCACAGTTAGGTGTTACATGGGCGACCCCTTGGTCTGGTCCAGCCACTCGGGTCCCCAACAATGAGAATCTTACGAGCCGGATCACTCTCGGAGAAATGCGCCACATGGCCGTAGGGCCGTAACTGACGCTCCCTCACAATGCAGGTAATGTGCCTCATTCGGGACTCCATGAGTAACCGCTCATTCGACACAAAGTCAAACCAACGGTACCCAAGGATTTTCCGGAGAGACACAGTACCAATGGAGTCCAGTCTTCATCTCAGGTTACTGGATTTCGTCCATGTCTCGCAACCATATAGCAAGACAAGAAGCACCAGGACTCTAAAGACTTGGACCTTCGTCCTTTTGTATAGATATTGGAAGCGCCTCACAGCCCTTTCCAGCGACCTCATGACCTCCCAATCCGTCTACTGACTTCATAGGAAGAGTCACCAGAGACATGAATGTCACTGCCAAGGTAAGTAAACCTCTCGACAAGGTCGACACTCTCTCCGCAAACAGACACACTGCTGATGGCTGTGCCCAAGAGGTCATTAAAGGCCTGGATCTTGGTTTTTATCCAGGACACTCACAAGCCCAGACACTCAGACTCCTCGCTCAGTCTCTCGAGCTCCCTGATCAGAGCCTCCATTGACTCCGCGAAGATCACAGCATCGTCAGCAAAGTCAAGATCCATGAACCTTTCTTCACCAACAGATCACCCACAGCTGCTGGACCCCATGACCTTGCCCAACAACCAGTCCATCAAGCATTGAACAGAGTAGAAGCAAGAACACACCCCTGACGAACAATGCAGAGGTCCTGCCTCCACTCTGCACAGCACTTACAGTACCAGTGTACAGACTGGCCATGATATCCAGCAACCTCTAGGGGATTTCGCGAATTCTCAGGATGTTACACAGGGCAGCTCCATCAACTGATTTGAACGCTTTGTGAAAATCGACAAAGGCTGCAAAGAAACTCTGCAATATTTGTGTTTGCACTCCATGAGAACCCTCAGTGCCAGGATGCCATCGATGGTAGACTTCTTAGGTATAAACCCAGACTGTTCTGGTCGCTGGTAGGTGAGCAAGTGATCATGGATCCTATTGGGGACAACCCTAGCAAGGACCTTACCTAGCACCGAGAGCAGTGTTATCCCCCTGTAGTTGCTGCAATCCAGGCGATCACCCTTCCCTTTCCAGATAGGGACGACATGTCCCATTTTCCAGTCAGTTGGGATGATGCCAGGAGGACAGCCTTACCACCAGCCTGGAGAAGTTCACCCCGGATACCACAGATCCCTGTAAAATACCCTACCAGCTGGTTCACCACCCTAATTGGGTGGTTCAAAGCTAATTGGAGGATCAGCCTCAACAACTGTGGACCCAGAGATATCCAACGTCCTAGCCAGAGGATCAGCTTTGCTCAAAGTAGCCAGCCCAGCGGGTCACAACTGCAGTGTCGTCCGTAAGGACCGTTCCATCAGCTGCCCTGACTGCGACTCTCCGAGGAACAGATTCAGATGTGCGTAATGCTTCAATTCCTCTGTAAGCAGTACATGGATCGCTAGACCACAGATGGTGTGTCACTTGCTCACAGATTCCTCTAACAAACGCCTCTTTATCTGCCCTAGGAGCCCTCGCAGCCATCCTTCTCAGTTCCCAGTACAGACCAGAGTTGCCATTGAGCCGTGTGCTGCGACTCCTCTCAATGATATCCAGGGTGCCCTGCGAGATGAAACACCTCCTTCTGGGAACACCGGTAACACCAACACAACCCTCAGTAACCTTCAGGGTCTTGTCACGGAAGGTCTCCCACATCACATTATGATCGGCAGTCGTACCCAAATCTGAAAGTTCGATCCTAATGAGTTTGCATAAAAACACCCAAAAGAAAAAAATTGCTACATTTTATGATTTAGTAAGGCAAATTAAAAAGGAAAATACAGGGTGGAACACTAAAAAGTATCCCTGTACAAGGTAAAGAGTCTCACTCTAGTTTTAGGAGCAACAGATGAAGTCTGCTGCAGCTAGCATGAAGCCTATGTGCTGGAAAGAAGTCTTGCCATATTCATTGCAACAGCATTCTTCAGTTGTGGAACTATATGTTTGTAAAGGCTACTACAGGTTGGCTCATGAGAGATTTGTGGAAGAATATCCCATTGCAAGTGTTCCTGTAAAATACACAACTCAGTAAATGTTGAAAATATGGTGTATTACAGGTTTTGTGGACAATTAACTGAAACCAAGAAGTCCTTACACCTCTTCCTCAAATGTTGATGTTGTAGGTTAAAGAAGTCCTCATAAGTCAACACAGCAACATCAGCAGATGGGTGTGTCATGTTTAAAATTATTCCACACTCTGCAGATTAATTTTCCATGCACCATCCAATACATTAATATTTGTTTTGTTTCTAGCCCATTGGATTGCTGATGTCAAAGAAAAAACACAGGGTTTGCTATCCATGACATCAAAATAGACAAAACAGTATTGGTTATTGTTGGAGATCTTATATCTCAGAATCAAGAAATGAAAAGAATGAAGAATAAAATTAACAAAGCAAAGTGTTTCCGACAGACAGGAATCCATAATCATGATCAGGGATGTGTTGTCAGAACTTGAATATAGTTAAAATGAATAGAGGTGCAGACTGCCTTGCCAGCACATGAAACAAGAAAAAGACTTTCATCTGAAATAATCTGCGATTTCAAATTTGACAAGTATATGCAAGAAGTTGTAATGTTTGGAACATATGATGGTGGAAACACCAAAAAAAATAAATAAATAAGAAAAGAAAAGAAAAGTCATAGTGGAAGATAATGCAATTATGGAACAAAAATGCATTTAGTATCCAAACAACACAGTTTAAAGATGTCAGGGATTTTAATATACCTAAGAGGTAACTTAATTGATGGAGCTGATATTGAGCAGCAAGACAACTGTTAGTGAACAGTCAGCAGGGGTTCAAGCAAGGAGGATAATGTGGTATATACTGTATACCAGAAGTGCCATGAGCCTCTCGGGAGAATTAAAACATGAATGGTTGAAAAGGGCTAAATACCATTAGTAATTCCAGGGGATTTAAAAACTGCACTCTGTACTTTTTTATTGCAGTGCAGCTGCTCTATGGATTAGGAGTGATATGATAACAGTATGTTGGGTACACCTTTTTATTGCTTGTTTAATGATGTTTTCTTTGGGTTTCCTCTGATTGCTTGTTCTACTGATTCTGTGGAACCCATAGCTACAAACATGACAGAAGTGTTTTACTAATATGCTGGAATTCTATGAGAAACCAATTAAAGGATGCAATCAGAGAGGTGTATATGAAATTATTTATCTTGATTTTCAGAAGGCATTCATTAAGGTCCTGCATGAGAGGCTAGCAATAAAAATGAAATATAGGAGATTTCAGGGCACTGTGTGTGGTTGTGTGTAAAAATAGCTAAAATACAGGAAGTAAAGGATTATGGTGCAAATAGGTGTATCAGAATTAGGCAATGTTAAATGTGATGCCCTTCAGGGGTCAGTGCTAGAATTGCTGCTATTTTTATATAAATATAAATGGTCTGGATAGGAATATAATGAACAAAGTGGTTAAATTTGCAGATGATGCCAAGCTAGGTGTGATAGCAGATAATCATAACAGAAAGACTTGGACAGAATACAGGCTAAGATGAATTTGTGGCTGAAGAAATTTAATGTAAATAAATGAAAGATTTAACATGTAGGAATAGGAAATGTTAGTTTTGAATACACAATATGAGATCTGAAACTTGAAAAGTGCCCCTTGTAAAAAAGACCTAGGAGTCATAAAGCACTCATCACAAAGTGTGCAGAAGCCATTAAGAAGGCTTTGATAATGTTAGGTTATTTAGGATGATGTGTGGAGTACAAGTCCAAGGAGGTTATGCTCAGGCTTTATAATGCACTTGTGAGGCTTCAACTGGAGTGCTGTGTGCAGTTTTGGTCTCTGGGCTACAAAAAAGACATTGCAGTGCCAGAGTGAGACCAGACAAGAGCAGCTACTAGGCTGATTGTGAGACTAAGCAGTATGAGCTAAGAGGAAAGTTTGAAGGAATTGAATCTTTTTAGTTTCAGAAAACAGATGTTAAGAGACAAAATGGTTAAAGTTTTTAAAATGATGAAAGGAATTAGTAATGTCGATCCAGGCCATTACTTTAAAATGAGTTTAACAGGACTTTTTATTTTTCTTCAGCTGGAGGGCACATCTTCCCCGTAATCCCTCCAGCCACAACACAGTCCCAAACCAAGCACTTTGCCAACACACAAACACTTTTCTCTCCACCTTGGCACCACCACTCCTTCCAGGCAACCTCGTCCTCTTCCTCCCGATTCTGGCTCCTGAGTGGTGAATTCTGGCCGTTTTTATAACCCACCCGTAAGTGCTCCAGGTGCTTGATCACCTGTTGCTAATTGCACCTCTGGGCCGGACCGTAGAGGTGTTCAGGTGGGCTCCGGGATCCATGCAGCACCACCTGGCGGCCATCTCAGATCCCCACAGGGTTGTGGAGAACTCCATCTCCCATGAAACCCTGAGGGAAACTAAGGCACCAACGTCAGCCCGGGAGGCTGCCACCAAGTGTCCCGGGGGAGTTAGTGAGACGCCCATGGTTGCTCTCCTGGAACATATGTGGAAGGGGCGTCCCGGCCGGGCATGGGACACATTAATCACAAAAATTAGCGTGTTAACTATCCCGTGCTTAATATATTAGTGTATATGAATGAATGTGAAAGTGAAAGTCTGTGATATGGTTTGCATATTTGTAGCTAGGGATTCACAAAGGGAGAAAATAGTCATGTACCTAAAAATAGATTTTAATTCCTAAGCTTTTGACAACCTACCAGGTGTCATTATCAGAGGAAAATGATTAGACATACAGGAATCAAAGGCAATATATTGTAAGTGAAATGGGGATTAATAAGGTGGGGTTAGGAAAATTTGTAGATAGATAGATAGATAGATAGATAGATAGATAGATAGATAGATAGATAGATAGATAGATAGATAGATAGATAGATAGATAGATAGATAGATAGATAGATAGATAGATACTTTATTAATCCCAATGGGAAATTCACATTCACATAAAGCTTATAGAGGTTGTATTACATCTCAGGATGGCTTGTATATGAGATGGCACAGAAATGTGCCTTTCTGCTATGTCTTTAAAGAATCATCTGCTTGGCGGAGAATATTGTGCATGCAAGTCCTGAATGAAATCCTAGATTTTCTACTATTGGAAATGCTTGGTTATCTAAAATGATGAACTCTGTTATTTTATTTGTGATTTTTGGTAATATTTCTGCAAATATTCAAACGGTGCCATTAATAATGGCAGAAACATATTTGGTTTCTTAGCAGTTTTACTACTTTGACAACATTGCTCAACTGAGTAATGCACCTTCTAGTGTCTAGTCAGCTTAGTCATGCCAATGTCTTTGTTTTAAATCCACCTCAACTATTGCATTACAAAGTTTACAGACAGAAATCCTGTCACATTCCTTCCAAACAGCAGGCATTTTCTTCAGCAGTTTCCACATAATGCACTTTACAGGCCCTGCAGTTGTCTTCAGTTTAACATATCACAGACATGGTAGACTGATCAGACAATTACAAGCTGATTGACATTTTCACAATATCAAACAAAAACTGGCCAATCGATTCATGTACCACTACTATATACTATATATAAATCTCCTAATGTATATTTTTCAATAAATCATTAAAGAAATTATCAGAGTTTGCTAGCCAGTAAATGTTCCATTTTATTAAAAAGATGATTAGGCCAACCTTTTTTTGATGTCAAGACCCACAGGCACAGAAAGTAACTAAAAAAGAAATACATTTTTACTTGCCAAAAATATGACCCTGAGTTGCAAGACGTTTTTAACTGTGATGCTGATGTTAAAACACAGACCCTAGTTTATTTACAAAGATGTTATGATCACATTGGACCAGCGCCCTCTAGACATAGTTTTAAACGTCAAGAACATGCATATTACAATTATAACAACTGTTTTACTTAACAGATAAATTTATTATTTTTCAAGTTGAAGTGATTTCTTCTCAATAATGGTATATATTAATTTGCCACATGAAAAGGCGTTCTAAAATGGAGAATTTTTAAATATTTGCGTGTTGTGTACTCTGCATTATTTGGCAGATACTGTATAAGAAATCTATGATCTACTTCTCACAACTGAGAGGACATCGTGGATGTTTCTGACTGGCAGTCCAACCACAAGCGTTTCCTGATAGGCAACCACCCAAAATAATCAGATTATGATTCAGACCTATGAATGTAATAGTTCAATCTTGACCATGTCAAGTAAGTGAGCCAGCTGCCGTGGCACAACATCAGAGGCTTTGCTTCATGTATTGACATCCGAGGTTTGAACCACATAAGGTTTAGTTTATGAGCAATTAACTCATCACTTACAGGACCATCAGGTAATGGACCTTTTTCAGTCAGGCTTTAGGCCCCAACATAGCACAGAAACCATGCATTTACGTGTCCTAAATGACGTCCTTTTGGCATTGGACTCAGGACTTCATGTGATTATGGTTCTTCTTGACCTATCTGCTGCGTTTGACACAATCGATCATGGCATCATGATCTCCCGACTAAGAATCCTGGGCTGGTGTATCTGGCTCAGCCCTCGACTGGTTCAGGTCATATTTCTGCAACAGGACTCTTAGAGTCATGTTGGACGATTTTTCCTCTGAATCAGTCCTACTCCCATGTGGGGTCCCCCAGGGTTCCATTTTAGGGCCACTACTTTTTTCAATCTACATTCTGCCTTTAGGTGCAATTTTTAGAAAACATGCAATTTCATATCATCTATATGCTGACGACTGCCAAATTTATTTTTCCCTTAAGCCAACTGACTCCACCAAACCTCTCCTCGACTGCCTATCTGACATTAAGGATTGGCTGGCTGTAAATTTCCTTCACCTGAATGATTCAAAAACCGAGGTCATTGTTTTTAGTCCCGACTACAAACAGACTCCATCTTTTGGCCTCGACTCTCTTCCCACTCCAGTAACTTCATCTGTCTTTAATCTCGGAATCAAAATGGATTCGTTCCTGAAAATGGATGCTCAAGTCAACAGCACAGTAAAATCCTGTTTTTTCCAGCTCAGGCGTATCGCCAAACTCAAGCCTATTCTGTCTAACCATCTCCTGGAATCAGTAATCCATGCATTTATTACATCCCGGCTTGATTACTCTAATTCCTGCCTTTATGGTATCAGCAAAGCCACTCTTTCTAGACTACAACTGGTTCAAAATGCGGCTGCAAGGCTTCTAACAGGGAGTGGCAGTGGCCAACATATTACTCCAATTTTAAAAACCTTACATTGGCTGCCGGTTAGATTCAGAATCGATTTTAAGATACTCCTCCTAACTTATAAGGCATTAAATGGTCTAGCCCCCGCCTATTTGAGTGTTTTGCTCCATCGATACAATCCCCCTCGCGTTCTTAGATCCGCAGATCAGCTCCTTCTAACCGTTCCCAAGGCATGTTTCAAAACTCGTGGTGAAAGGGCTTTCTTCATCGGTGCACCCAGGCTCTGGAACTCCCTACCCTTAGTGGTTAGGCAAGCCACTTCAATTGCCACATTCAAATTACGCTTAAAAACGCACTTCTTCACATTGGCTTTTAATTCTTAACTTGTTTCATTTTCTACTTATTTTTCGCTATTTTCTCTATTTTATTGGATCCTCTGACCTGTTTTTAGTTCTTAGTTCAAATTCTCTCTTAATGTTTGCTTTAATATTTTGTTTTTAGTCCTGTTTGTTTTAACTGTACAGCGCTTTGGTCGGTTGTAATGCTGTGTTTTTAAGCGCTCAACAAATAAATATGGTATGGTATGGTATGGTATGTTATAAGGGGAAGCAAAGGTGCGAACACCTAAAGAGCTCCAATCAGGGTTAAACACATGTCACATTCTCTTTGTATTATTTGGCAGGTACTGTATCAAATACAGTATATATATAGCTAGGACATATATATATTTTATATATATATAGGACAGCTGAAGAGCTCTAGTGATTGTAATTCTATCTCTGCTCCAGCACTGTGTCCTAATGCCTTTTTTCTTTGCCTCCCTCTGCAAACCAGATGACTGATGGCTATAACACCTCTGACACCACTTTCGGGATCTGTCCGCTTGGACCCACCTCTCTCTGCTAGAAGGACCCAACACTGAAAACTCTGCCATCTCATGACAGTTCTGTTCTGAATTCACGTCGGCAAAGACGACTCTGATATAATTGCGTGTATTTTGTATATTTTTCAAAACCAACTATACGGGGTGGCCAGGCTGGTACCCAAACTCTTTATTGTTGTTGTCTGTTTCTCTTACAAAATATTAAAAAAAATATCTAAAGTAGTCTTTTATTATGTTTTAAAATGGTAGCGAAAGGGCCAGGGTCCAATTGAAGATATAACTGATTTTAAAAAATTTGTACTTATCCTTTAAGAACACAATTTTCAGTGGAAAATTTATGCAATCCATGACTGTGATTAATTAACGTCAGTAAGAAAAATAACAAAAATTCTTTTAAATCCTGTTAGGTGTCCTGGCCATGTCAACTGTACAAGACAAACATCAGTATTTCAGTAGATACTGTATTAAAGGTTGTTGCTTAGAACTTGCATTGCACTTTTAAACACTTAAGCCTCAATATTGAAAAAAATATCAATGCTTTTATTTCATGGACAACCTTTCTACACCATACAGTCTCAATGTCAAGGTGTGTGAAATATTTTCACAAAATATTGTGGATAATCAATTTGTTCTTTATTTAGCTTAGGCATTTTTGTTCTTAGTAGAAGAATAAATGCAGTATAACTCTCTAGGACCCAGTATATTATAGGTCAGATGTTGGATTTTCATTCTTCTAATTAATTCCAAACAGTATTTATTGCTCTCATTAAAAGATTTTGTCTTGAAAAATGTACTGCGAGAGTCAAGCAGATATTTCATAAACTGAAAGAAAATATGCTTGAACAAAATCTAATAAATAATTAAAAGTGATAGTGTACATAACTAACATTTTGGAAAGCAGATTTAATTAAATCTTGCACATATTAAAAGCCCAGATAAGAAGAAAAGAAAAGACATCTAACAATCACCATAAATAAAAATGGCTGAGTTTTTATGAAGGTTTTATAAGCACAAGCTCAGTTAGAGAAAGGCAGAGCTTTCTGCTTTTGCACTCCAGAAAACTTCTGCCTTTTACCATTTTAGTGATTTTCTGTAAGATTAAGGTATTACTTGTATTAAGATGTTTTATTGGGGTAATCAACTGATCAAATTATTTCATTGTTTTAAGTTTTGTAATAGGATTGTGGAATTAGTTAAACCTAATAGCATTAAAATAGCAAGTCCTTATGAATATGTGAATAATGATTTCAGTTTATGGTAGCACCTGACAGCAGACCTTAGAATGTTCCTTGATGTGCCCGGATTCCTTTTCAGTGAATATGAATGGATACAAATCAGATCTGGATTATCTGAAATGAAATGCATTTTCAGAATTATTAGAGTTATAATTACACATAAAAGATTCTTAGTACAATGTAAAAAAACTGAAAAAAATATTTAAAAATTGTTTTCAATTAATTTTCACTTATTCTTATTAAGTGTGCTTCCACATATGACCCCAGTACAATATACAATAATTAGAAATTTAATATAGAAAAAGAAGTGCAATATATACACAAGCCCAAATGTTTAACATATAATAAATGAAAAAATATACATATAAAAACACACCCAGAGAGACAGAAGATATACAGTATGCTAATGGTTGTCTGTCTGCTGCGTAAAAACTCACAAACCACTTGGCCTTTAAGCTTGATCTTGGTTTCAATTGACCATCTATGCAGTGATATGCATGACATCATCCACAAATTGGTCAGCTGTGCTCTCTCAGCCATGGAAATACAGCTTTGAGCTTTTCTCGCCATGGTTGACAGAAAAACGCAACCTTTGCATATTGCTGACAGGAAAAGAAGAACGTAAAGCTCTGCTGACAGCAGCAAAACAACACCTGCAAGACCACGCAGCATTGCTGACAGGAAAACAAACTGAACCAAATTCAGGTGAAGACAGGTTAACGGTAACACTGTGGCCATGAGTCACTGCTGCCAGAATTATAAATATGCTGAGATGTGCTGAAGACAGGAGAACAACACCTCTGTGGGCACACGGCATCAAGAATACCTGTGCTAGCACCTGCCATATCTTTAAGGAAATGAACTGCTGTGACATCAAATGGCACTGAGGGACATTGCAGCAACCTCTATGGGCTGATCTGGTCTGCTATTGTTATGATGAAGGAGATCTCCTGCACAACCTTCACAGGAACATCCATAATAGCAGGGGAGCAGGCCATTATCCTCACTGGCGCACCCAGAGAGACACACTTAATCCAGGCAAGCCCAAGTCTCACCATCTGGCTTCTGGGCTTCCATCAAAATGGAAAACTGACCATAAAACTATAAAAGTCCCAAAATACAATAAAAAATGCCCTGACATGTACAAGATAGCTGTAAACCTTTGATTGTATAATAAAGAACAGATGCTGAATCTTTATAAAAAGAAACGATTTGATTCCAAAATGCTTCAGTGAGTGCAAAAAGGCAAAAATGGATGTGCCCGAAGGCAATCTGATAGCAAACACAGTCCCAATACAGAATCTGAACAAAGAAGTCAAAAACAGAGCAGAGGTCAGAAAACTGATTAATCAGATAAACAATAATATTCTACAAAACTCAGAAGAATTCACCAATAACAAAAATAGACAAAATGAGCCGCATTTGACCTGTTGCTCTCCACACCTTTATAGGGCTGGGGTTGGCACAAGATGGACAGGTGGCCTTGACTCTTGGGGAACCACCCACAAAACACAGAAAACATAAGGGAAAATGGACAATACATAGAAACAAAACTGTATAATAATTGAATAATATAAACTGAACATAAATACATGATATACATATCAAACATAATTCAAATTACGCAAGGAAGACATAAAAAACAAACTTAAACTGAGAAAAAAGAACACAATCAGACAGAACCAGGACAGCTGTGTTTTGTGAATATACATGTATACTGTATATATGTGACATGTGAGTCACTGTCTTGTACCCAAGAGAAGACGCAGAGTCTAAAGGCTTCAAGCAAACCAACTTTATTCCAATCAAAACAGGAACAGTCAGAATATTTATTCAAATGGGGCTACCACTTTAATACACACAGACACAGCAACCAAGCAGTAATGGGGCCAGGTCAGTGGCCGGGTTAGGATGTTCTCTGCACAACCGTTGGGCGACAGACATATTATGCGGAGAGGCTGAGAACTTGCAGTTGCCTCAGTGGTGCCGCAAACCCGCGGTTGCCTCAGCAATGGACAAACAAGCCTTGAGAAATGCAACAACCGCGTTTCAGCATGCAGCACAGTTGGGGAGGGTCTCAAAAGAGCTCAAAAATCTCATAATATATAGGGTAGGCCTCTCACTGTCCAGCAAACACTTGACTGAATGATGTTTAGTGCTGGTACCGGACATCTCCAGAGTCTGTTCTTTCCATCTGATTGTACCTTGTCCCTTTTCACCTTAAAATCATTTGATTCTAAACTTGACTTTACTTAATGTTTTAATCTGTATTGTAGTATTGATGATGACAATGCATTGCAATGATCTAATATCATTCCAGAAATACCACCCATTTTTATTTTTTTTGTAAAGCCGTGCTTATTATGTGGTAAACAGGAACAGATATTAGTTAGGTAAGTTCATGTAAATGTTAGCGAAGTCACCACACATAAAGGAAAATTCTGTTACGTACCCCATCAGAAGAATTTCCCTGCTAAAAATTCCCCTGTTTTTCTAGTTTTATATTAAAGTAATTAATTTAGTCATTGCTACTATATAGTGTTTTTATGTCTGTCATGTCAGATTGTAGCATACGAGTTCTGAATAAACTACTGATATATTTTATATAGATATTTGAAAAAGTATGGAAAAATAATCAAGATGCGACTTATGCAGAGTCTTATACTTTTGTCTAAACTTCACTACTTTCAGTTTATGAAAAGTAATATAATTTTACTTGCCTCCATGCATGCTGCAATTTATGGCTTTCCTATTTAAGACAGTTTATGTTCTCATTAAACTAAGGTGAACATTTTCCACTTTGATACCCTTTGTTTTTATAGCATTAGCTTTATTTCATGCCCCGTTTACATATGAGTAGTAGTTGTCTGACACCTCATTTATATTATTAACTTCTAAGCACAGGTTAGAGTTTGTAATAGTGTTAACAATTTTTAAAATATTACCATGATTAAAATATCTTATAATTTTGGTTCCAATTTAAATTAGACATTTAATGACCTGGTAATCAAATAATCACTATAAGTGGTTTCATTAATAGGAGAGATAATTAAATTCTGAATGTTAATGCCATGGATGATTATTAAATCAAAATTATGATTGAGACTGTCTACGACATTTCATAATTTGGAGAAACCCCATATGATCCATCAGGGACAAAACCTTTTAGTGAGGGTGTCAGTTTCCACATACTGTATATGTGAATATCAAAGTCTCACAATAAGAGTACCATGTGATCTTCAAATAAGTAATATATAGTGAGTATGCTTAATTCAATTTTAATGTCAATCATTAGGATCTCAAAGGATATAATACTATTACAACAGTTTAGTGATACTGAACATTACACCGTTTAAAGACTCCCCAAGTCAGCCTCATCATCCTCTAATAAGTTATTTATGTAGTAAATCCATCAGAAAAAAACTCAGTCAAAGGCATGGTGTCTGTTTGTACAGTTTCAGCAATGTTTCAGTAAGGAAACAGATAGCAGCCTTTGTACTTAAAACAGCTGCCCAGACTAATATATGAAATGGGGAAATCATTACAGGGGTTACCTTGCTTTAAATATTTAAACATAATTAAGCGTGTTTGTCTCATGCGCTTTTGTCTTTATGCTGTGCTTTTGACTACATAACTTACTTTGAAGTTCAGTTTTAGGCTGACTCATCAGGTTTACCTCTTCAGATGGTAAGTTCAGTACTTTAACAACTATATTTGTATTTGTTTTAACCTTACTAACATCATGCAATAACCTTGTTGTAATTTGTTTTTATCTAGTGCATTGATCATTAAATGTTGAAAAACCAACAGCTAGATACATACATACTGTAACCCTGTGATTTTTTTTCTTCAAGAGATACAAGTACCTTAACAGTATGACAGTGTGTGATTGGTCTATTACTATGATGAAACTTAACTAGTCGACTTCTAGTTTGTAGTTTGTTTGTTCTAGTTAGTTTAGTAGCGTTACAGTACCAGAGCAGACAGTTTTGTCCTTTTAAGTTGTATAATGTGTGAGTGTGTTTTAATGAAGTAGGTGTAATTTGAGTTATATTTCCTTAAATTAACTATATATGGGTTACAGTTATATATTTAAACTCATAATCTTTAAGTATTCGTAGAGTATGGAGGATTTAAAGTACTTTCAAATAGATGTAATTTTAGAAATTACACACATTTTGTTTAGTGCTAGGATTATTTTCAGTTATGTTAATATTTATTCATACTTATATTTATAAGTTGATTTATATCTGTATGTGAATTAAATATTTCATATTCATAGATTTTATTATGTTATATTTCAAGGCTATAATATGGTATGGTTTGTAAACGAAATCCACAATGTTTATATGCAATTGATTTTGAAATAGTTGTACAATGAAATTTCTGAGAATATCTGGTGTATGGATGGTGTTTATAAATGGTCGATTAGGCAGTTTTGTTATCATAGTTTGAGAGTTAGTATATAAACAAATCCCAATTATTTAAAGAGGCTGTTTTTGAATGTAGTGTGTATGTGTAACCAGCAGTGGGATTACAGCAGCCTACATTTTTATAGAATTTTTGCAAGAGTATCAGACACAATTAAATTTTGACATTTGCCTCATCTGGAGTACTATTTGCAATTTTGGTCTACAGGCTACAAAAAGGACATAGCAGCACTAGAAAATGTCCAGAGAAGAGTGACTAGGCTGATTCCAGGGCTACAGGGGTTGAATTATGAGGAAAGATTTAAAGAGCTGAGCCTATACAGTTTAAACAAAATAAGATTAAGAGGTAACATGATTTAAGTGTTTAAAATTATGAAGGGAATTAGTACAGTGGATCGAGACTGTTATTTTAAAATTAGTTCATCGTGGACAAAGTTGGAAACTTGTTAAGGGTAAATTTCGCACACATATTAGGAAGTTTTTCTTTACACAAAGAACAATAGACACTTGGAATAATCTACCAAGTAGTGTGGTAGACAGTAATTCTTTAGGGACTTTCAAAACTTGACTTGTTATTTTTTTGGAAGAAATAAGTGGATAGGACTGGCGAGCTTTGTTGGACTGAATGGCCTGTTCTGATCTAGATTATCTAATGTTTTCATGTGGGTAATTCAGTGATAAGGGCAGATGTGCTAAATCATTGTTAGGGTACCTCAGAACATTGTACTTCTCACTTTTAGAATTTTTTTGAGCATTTATATCATTTTTTAATATTTTTTCATTCTTTTAGTGATATCATCTCAACATTTTTGGGGAATAGTTGTTTTTAAGTGCACTTTCATTTTTTGGATTTTTGCCTGCTATACTTGTTGACAGCTCCATGATGCAGAGATCAAGTGATGAACCTTGTCATCATGCTCTGTCCATTGACTTGTTATCTTAATGTTGAATGAATTTTTGAAAAAGAAAACAAAAATAAACTTTTTAAAGAATTAGACTTGTTAGGAAAAAAGAAAACAAGATAGTGTCACAACCTTTTTCAAAATGTTTTTTTTGACTTTGGTTCTTGTTTAAGGTTTTTGCTTTGATGACCGATACAGTTAGCCTTTAATTTCTAATACCCCATCATAGTTTTACTATGATTTTGCCAGTCCCTATTGAGTTTTCCATCTCCTAGTGCCGTTTGCATTCCTAAAAATCCATCCACAGCACATATTATTTCTTGATGGGTGTTAAAAACAGCAAGCAGCATGTTCTGTAGATTTTGGGGTTCTCTGTACAGGGGAAGTAGCATGAAGAAAGAGAGAGAGAACTGCTGCCTGGGTTCAAACATTCTGGTGCAGCAGGTAAGGTAGCAGATTATGGGGATGCCAAAAATTCTACCTAGAACATGATTATAGTGGACCAGGAAAGGACTCAGATAATCCTCACAAACAACTAGCAACCAGAACAGGTGAGTCGCATGGAGTGGGTCCAGACCCATACCCTATTACCAAGAAAATGAATGGTATGTGGCAATTTAAATAGGCCCTAAGGCTGAAGGATGCAGGGTGACCTAAGGATTCTAGAAAGAACTCTAAGGGGAAGCTAACAGAATTTTCTGAAGTGAGGTGTTTCCGATCTGTTGTCTGTTGAGCTTGGAATTGGGAGCTGACTTGGGGCAATGTCTCAGCCTGGAACAAAGGTCATGGGAAAGAGAGCAAGAGAGATATATGGTTCTTGTGGCACATTGTGTTGTATAGTGTGCAAGTGAACCAGCCAACAATCTGAGTAGACAGATACTTTCAAACTGCTCACTCAGGTCCATAAGGACAGCAGGGTTTTTGGCTTTCTTTCTTCATTTGTTACTTTGTATTCTTTCATTGACTAGCTATCTTTTCTGTTTTGTTATCTTTTGTTTTCTGTTTTTTTTAGCACTTTTTTCCAGGTTAAGGTGGAAACAATGCATTGATTCATCATTTTGCCACACATAAAGAAATTTGTCATACATAATCATTTGTCATACATAAAGAAAAAAATGCAGGACATTTTATAACTATTTTCTTCTGGGGAACAAATAGAGATGTGTGTGTCCACATGTTTTATATTCCTTCATTGTATACACTCATTTAACAAATAATATAGGGGATGTACTATATATTAATTATAGGTAAAGTGTGAAATTTACCAGAAGTGAAAGGACTGATAGTTTGTCTCCTTTAATTGATGCATTTTGGTAGCTGAAGCCTAATGTCTTTTACACAGTGGGTGCAATTCCATTGCTCCCATGTGAATCCAGTCATGCTTTTAGTAAAATGATAAGTACAAAATGTATTATTACCCCATGCCCTCTATAAATATTTTGGCAGACATCATCAGGTTCAGATCTGTTTGTACTTTAAAAAAGTTTTTTTTTGTCTTTGTCTTGCAAACGAGATGACATGAATACTAAAATGCAGTCTATGAAGATATCGATTTTTTTAAATAAAAAAATTTACACCAACAACAAAATTGTGATGATCAACAAGAAGAGCGCTTTGGAGGACAACAAACTTTGATAAGAAGAGGTATAATTAATTTGTTGTAATACTTTATTTTCTTAATTTTCTTGTGTGAGACTCCAAAAAATCTCTGCACATTCATTGTCTTAAACACAGTGAAATAAAGGGCTGCAGAAATCATGTGTTAGCAGTGCATATCAAAACCAAATAAAAATGTAGAACATTCATTCATTGATATCAGTGCTATCTAGACTGAGAAAAGGACAAAATGGTGACTCTGAAGTGTTAACTTTAGAACAGATATTTTTAAGCTGTTTACTGGACAAGCTGTAATTAATACAACAGCCATATATTAATATTACATAACACAAAATGTGTTAAACTGTTTAATCCCATTGAGGGCTGTGGTGGCCTGTTCAGGGTGGACCCAACCCTGAACAAAACCTCCAGTATAGTGCAGACCCCACTCAATGCATACACCCACACTTTTGCATCTTTGGAATGTGGGAGGTAAACCAGAGTAATTAGTGAAAATACCATAGAGAAATTGGGAGAATGTGCAAACTCTACACAAACAACAATTATGCAATTCTAAGGAAGGAGAAAAAAATTAGATAAATAAATTAAAATAATCTACATAAATTTACACAAACCCTACTTTCTGAGAAATTTAAACTCAAGAAAATCCATTCACCTCTTATTCATTAAACCCTTTTAAACCAATTTGGGGTTGTGTGATCTGGAGCCTATCCCAGCAGCAGCAACAAATCATAGACAAGGTGATCTCATGTAGATGTTTTTACAATACAGTATATATAGTATTCACTAAAGAATTCCATTTTAGCATTTAATATAAGGTAAAAAGAGAGACTACTATGTGTAAAATAGTGTATTTACAATACTTCACAAATTAAATTATTTTAAAATTAGATGTATTCCCTGCATCTGTCTACTTTTTGATTGCCTTACCAGTTCAGGATCACAGAAACTTTAAACCCAACTGAAACTAATATTATGATAAACAAAACTGGTTACTGATGGGGCACATGTACCTTTAACAATGGATAAACTGTAAAAACGCACAATTTACACAGGAAGGAAGGTGTTTAGTTCCTGTCTAACAGTGTTTGTGTGTGCTAATTCCACATATATCTCCCTGTCATGTAGTGTTTAAATAAAGTTCTCTACTAAAAAGCATTTTGGTTACATTTTTGCATGTGTGTTGTGATTGTTCTGGTAGTATGATGCCTGCTTTGCATCCTGTCATAAATTTAAACAAGTAAGAAAATGTATGCATGTAATTATGTGTTTTTGAGATCAAAGAGTAGGTTAGCACAATTTTGTTTAGTAAAAATGTTTATAACAAGGAAACACATTAAAAAAACAATGAGAATAGAATGTAATTACATATAATAATAGAGTGCATAAAAAATGCTTGTTACGACCATTTTTGCAGTTTCATGTGGTTAAAAAAGGAACCAAAATAGAGTTGTGTTGGTTGAAATAACTTTCTTTGATTGCTGATTCCAATTTCAGTGATGAAAAAATTACATTGATTGCTGTGCTATTGTTAATTGTTGGTTGTGGAGGGTTTATATCTAATTGCAGTTTAAATTTCTTAAACATAATTCTTTTCAAAGAAAGACCCAATAGAGATTTAAAATCTGTGTTGAATTCTCAAGCTAAAATTGTTGGCTGCATCAAACCATGATTGATAGTAGGTCACTGTGGTGCTTTGCCAATAATTTATAGTAAGAGGTCACACCATTGACATAAGAAATCACTTGTTTGGCAAATGGGAACAGCATGGCGGTAGTGGGACTAATAAGATGGCTTTGCACATATGCAAAATAAAATAACTATGTTGCACCATGAAATAAGTACAGTTTATTTTTATTACAATACAGTTTATTTTTGTATAGCCCAAAATCACACAGGAAGTGCCGCAATGGGCTTTAACAGGCCCTGCCTCTTGACAGCCCCCCAGCCTTGACTCTCTAAGAAGACAAGGAAAAACTCCCAAAAAAAACCTAGTATGGAAAAAATGGAAGAAACCTTGGGAAAGGCAGTTCAAAGAGAGACCCCTTTCCAGGTAGGTTGGGCGTGCAGTGGGTGTCAAAAGAAGGGGGTCAATACAATACAATACACAGAACAGAAGAAATCCTCAATAAAAAATTAAATATTTTTTAGAAGTACGGAGCAGAATTTAACAGTAGATGATATCACATAATAAGATTTAGATAATTTTAGACTCCTGGAGACCTCATCCATCAAGCTGCCTCCCCCATTTGGCCATTCCACGGCTGAAACAGTGTTGGGCCAGCCAATCCGATGGAAGGACCCCTCTTTTCCACGATTCCTGCGATCCTCCATCAGGGATGACTTTACTTTAGGCAGGCAAAACAACTTGGCAGGTGGGCCGTGACACCAAGTGCCACATTTGAGTACCGAGAAGAGAAACAGAATAGGTGAGGGTTAGTATCCAGTTCTAACTATCATGTTACTTATGTTTTAGTGCTAATGACTAACAACAGAGATGCAGTATGTACAGTTAATCAGCAGCAGATCACTGTGATCAAGAAACATTGTATTGCAAAAGTAACTGCACAGAAATGTTCCCCAAATAAGTAAACCCATATTCCAATGTATACATTTGTATAGAAAAATTTATTCTAAGAGAAATACATTTTTCAAATGAACATCTCATAACATTGTCAATCCAGCAGCAGAATGTAATCTTTGTAACATAAAAATGATCATATGTGTGCCTTTTTCAGTTATTACTGAGTAGTTGTCTACAGAAGAGATACAACAATTCAGGTATCAATATCCCATAATGCCTAAAACGAGCACTTACTTATGGCTTTCTGGGGTGAATCGACTCTGAGGAAGATGATTGAGGTTGTTAGCGACTTTTAAGATGGCTGACTCTCACAGCAATGGTTTTCTTTTTACTTTTTAACTTTCTTAAAACAACATGGATATGTTGTTTTGTAATATGTGTGTAATCTCAAGACGCACATCAATACTCAATAACATTTTTGGTTTGAAAAACTGACGTTTTCGGTAAGTTTTAAGGCTTTTTATTCACCTGTGGACTTGTGTACCCTTAATCACTATTGTAAAATTCAATAACAAGAACTTTACTTTAGAACACAATTTTATGTGTCAAATTATTAATTTTCTGTAACTGCAAAGGAAATGTGGCTATTTAGCTCTTCACAAATGAAGGCTCCAGTCTGATTTTGTAATCGCCACCATTTGTTATTGGTTTTTCTGGACAACCATATGGTTTATAGCATGTGACTGTAATTTTTTGTTCCGATAAACGTTTGTTTTTAATTGGACTGCTAAATTAAGTACCCCTTGCTAAACTTAGTACTCAAGCTATTATGTATTAATCTATTATTGTTTCTGCATTTTGAGGTAAATGTTGAAATCACAAAACTTTGGTAATTTTTTATTTAAAATGTACCAAATAATACAGGAAACTGCATGAGGATTATTTTTTATTATAATTTGTTTTTAATGATTTTCATTATCATCATGCCGTTCATCCTGCTTTTCCAGGTGTCATGGTTATTTAATTCATTATTTATTAATGAGTAAATAATTACGCTGATGCTGAAGTAGTTGCAACCTTTCAGCATTTATTGCAGTTTGCCCGGATGTTTTCTCTGCTTGTTTTTGTCATTATTAGGATAAATTTGAAGTCACAAACTACACAGAATAATGATAAATTAGTATAAAGCATCAAAACAGAATTAAGCATTTAAAGCTATTATAATATAAAAATCACATTGCTGTGCCTTTCTGACGGCAGAATAAGAGAAAAGAAAAAGGACTAGCTAATCTGTCTGAGGTAAATTGAATTATTTTTTATGAAACTAGTTGGAACAAAAACCTGCAGCCACATGAAGTCCCCTGGACTGAGTTTAACAACTAATGGTTTATAGCAACAGTTTAATGTTCTACTTTTGAACCCCTATTCATGGTCAAAGCTCTCTTTTGATATTTAATGTAGGGGTTAGATACAAATTTCTTAACCTTCTGTGTGATGTTTTGGCTTTCTCTGAATACTGCTCATTACTTTTAAATCTTCATATCTTAGTATTACTTTTGTGTAAATACTCAGACACAATAGTTTTTACATGAAACCCACATCAGCACAAGTAGCGCAAACAAAACTAACACAGTATGGAAGTGATCTGATGTCTAATAGATGTCTGCAGCACCACTGGCATATGTATAATATTGTATGCATATATAGACAACAGAATGGGCTGATCATAAAACTCTCACAGCACTAAATTAAGAAGTATCAAATACTTTATGAACTATTGTAAAATTAAATTTAAGTAAATTTCACATATAATCCAGTGGCTGTTGGACTAATAAATGACTGTGGCCATGTTAAGTGGTCTGGAGATCAACAAAGCCTTGGGATCCTTTCAGGGAGAGTTTTTAAACATACCGTTTCTTACTCAGAATTGCTGGCATGACTGACAGAGTGAGCTGCTGTATATTATTTCAGCCTTAACTCCTTGTTGCCTAAATTTATTTACAATTATATAAAAAAAAGAAATTATTTGTGTTTTTGCTGTCAAGCAGATGCTAAATTAAGGAGAAGGGTCTAGCTGCAGCCTGCAATACCTATGACATAGGTCAAGTAATGCCCACAATATCAGTGACAAAACACCATTTGAGTCAGATTAGCCTCCTACAACCCTAAGCTTAACCATAGTTTAATTTAGCCCTAATGCTAATCATAGTCTAATGTGATGGGTGTTACATGACGGATGTTGAGGGTGTTTCTTGATGTTGGGGCATTACATGACTGACTTCATAGGTACTGCTGTCTGCAAGTACGTTCTGTTGAAATTAAGTGGAGATTGATAATTTGAATTGTAAGGGATGGCCAGCCAAATATTCCGGTCCACACCTCCAGGCCGCCAGATGGAGCCCTCCCAGCAGCATGGAAGTTCCCCAAATTCCAGCAGGGCCTTATGGACATTGTAGTTTTTATAAACAACCCTGCTGGATATCATGGGGACCATCAGGAGCCGCTGTAGGGAGGCTTGCAGAGTGCTATGTGCCCTATAACCTGGAAGTGTGTCCTGATCACATGACCGGAAGGAACGACGTGCTTCCGGGTTGAAGAAAAGGACTTTTAATCTGATCCGGAAGTGATGAGGACTCATAGATTGCAGGGCTGGAACCACTTCCGGGTCAGGGACTATAAAGGATTCTGTGAAACCCCAGACGAGTGAGCTGAGCTGGGAGGAAGGGTGGCAACGTGTCTGAGAGAGGAGGATTGGTGATTAGTGATTGATTATATGTATTGTATGAGTAGTATGGAGTGGAGGGTGCTTAGTGCACGTTATTATTATAAAATAAATAATAATTGGACTTTTACCTGGTGTTTGGAGTGGTACCTGAGGGTTCAAGAGGTCGATAGGGGCCTCAACTGCTACAGAATATAGTACACAAGCAAACAATAAACTGGTATGTATTTTTATCTTACTACAACTTACCTCAAATTTGGACAATTTCTCAAAATTAGTAGCCAAAATCTATGTGCATAGTCACGCCAACACTTTGCTTCCATTAGGCGGATGTAGTTTCCACTACAACTGCTAGATGGCGTGGCCAGCGCTTCCAATACGATCCTTGGTATGTATTGAATACTCATCAACTGGCATTGGAGGGATACATATGCTACCTCGGCTGCATTCAGGCTGGAAGCAGTTTGAAGCGATTTCACGACAATCGTCTACAAGGGGTTAAACTGTAGTCCTTATTTTAATGCTGTAATGATTTTCCCCTGCTTTATCATTTTTGTTGGGTTTTGTATATTAACATTTACGTATTTAAAAATGGAAGAGCTATAAAAAAAAAGAAAATCATTAAAAAGAGCGATACAAACAAGCAACCTAACAATTCACATACTGATGTAGCATAGCGAAGTGGGGGCTCTGAGGCTAAGGATCTGCTCTGGTATCCAGAAGGTTGCCGGTTCGAATCTCCGTCACTGCCAAAAGAGATCCTACTGTGCTGGGCCCTTGAGCAAGACCCTTAACTTGTAATTGCTCCAGGGGTGCTGTACAATGGCTGACACTAACAAATTCCTAATACAAGAAATTGTATATAAGGTGAAATAAAGAACAAAAAAAAAAAAAAGAAAGCAAAGCATATGTCAGATTAAAAAAAAAATAACATTCCCAAACAAGCAAATTTCCAAAGAAAAGATGGTTTTATGAAACCTTTCTGAATCATTAACCAACTTGGAGTAATTCTCATATTTCAGACCACTGCATGGTGGCTGAATACATCGAAGAGGTCACAACACATAAAATGTCACTCCTCTGAATTCAAAAATAAGTTGTTTTTTTTTGTAAATTATATCCATTGCATTAGAATCCATAGTATAGTCTTGTTTGGTAGAGCCATGTGGCCCCATTAAAGTGCTACTGCACAAAGATATACAAGCTTATTGATGCCAGCTGTTACTTTAAAATAAGTTCCTCAACAAGGACGTGGGGGCACAGTTGGAAGCTTGTTAAGAATAAATTTCAGACAGATGTTAGAAAACATTTTTTAACACAGAGAATTGTAAATACCAGTTACCAAGCAATGCGATTAAATGTAGAACCTTGGAGACCTTCAAATCTCAACTCAGTATTTTTTTAGAAGCAGTAAATGAATAGGAATTAATAAGTTATGTTGGTCTGAACGGCCTGTTTCTACCCAAACTTCATCCTCTATTGTTATGTTCTTAATTATTTTTACTGCTAAATAAAACCAAATCCCTAATGAAAATGCCTCCTTAAATGAGTTTAAAATTATGACAGTATTACTTAGTGCATGTGTACCAATGAAGATTGGTAAAATAACAAGTTTTATGAGGGATGTACCTCACAAGATTATTTTAAATACCCATGGTGTTGTTGGACTTGTTGTAAGAGGTTCAATCGGGATTAGTGTGTAAAGAAAAGAAACGTGGTGACTCTTGCAGTTAACAATACTAGCAATAATTGGTACATTTTCTGAACCTGCCTTTTCCTTTTCAGATCTTAGACCAAATAAGCCCACCCCGTCTGCAACAAATATAAGACTAGAAAAACCCCTGGACAGGACAACAAATTCACATTTTTGGATTGGAAGATAAAAGTAGAGACCCTGAGGAATACCGACATGAACACAGGTTATACTGACAGGAATACTGACATGAACACAAACATTAAATGAAACCTGTGGTCTAACTTCAATCAAAAGAGAAGGCTCTCTGCTGAAACACATACTGCAGTACTTTAGCCATCAGTTTTCAAACTTGTTTACTCAATCTAGGCTCAAGGGAACCAGCATTCATTTTTTAATCTGGTGCAAATCGGGAACCATTATTGAATGGGACACAAAAGGTATACTCACTAACACTGAGTCAACTTAAAGTTACCAGTTAACAAAAAGACCATATCTTTGCAAACTTTGAAGGAAGATTACTGTATTTGAAAAACAAATCCAAGCAAATATGGGTAGAACGTGTAAACTTTACAAAATACATTGGCCATGTCACAAGTCAAACCCTATGTTCTGAAGCTGTGAGACATCATTTCTAACCAATTAGTCACAATACTACTCTCCTGTTATATGACTTCTATTATTACTACTACTACTTTCTGAGTCTGAGCCCAAAACAGGTCTCATCTCAGACAGCCAATTCTTAAACATAACAGTCAGGCTTCCAGTCCTGCTTAGGCCCATAATGGGGCTCAGATTTTTTAAAAAAAGTTCAAAAATACTCAAAAATGCACAAAACTGTGTTTCGAAGGAGAGGGACAACACAAATTTCTGCCTTTTAGGGCAACACAAAATAGTCCCTATCATGTACTTTTACCTACATCACCTTAGGGGTGCTCAGAACTAGGATGCATGGAGCATGGTGCTCCTTGAAGGATCTCCCTTGGCGAACAGGTTTTGTGCTGAAAGGTTAGACAGAGAATGGTTCACAATGACCATCATGATTGTACAAATTTAAAAACAGTAAACCCTTCCTGGGATAAGGTTACCAGGACCAACATCTGGAGCCAGGCCTTGGTAGTCTTACTGAGTAACTTCAATTCTTACTTTGAGAATGACAGTACTAGGGTGTTGTACCGTGTTAGCCATTATGAATGTAGAGAAAAGCCAAGCAAAATGACACCTTTTATTGGCTAACTAGAAAGATTACAATATGCAAGCTTTCGAGGCAACTCAGGCCCCTTCTTACATTACATCTTGCCTGAAGAAGGGGCCTGAGTTGCCTCGAAAGCTTGCATATTGTAATCTTTCTAGTTAGCCAATAAAAGGTGTCATTTTGCTTGGCTTTTCTTTGAGAATGACAGAAATACCTAGAGGGGTGAAGTTGTGAGTAATGGCCTGCTGGATCTGATGCAGAATGGTGAGTTGTAATTGAATGTCTATGGTAGTCATGGATTGTCCATAACAAACACCATGTTTGGACTGAGGCAGGCTCATAAATGTACCTGGTACCGGAGCATCTTTAGGTAAAGATCAATGATATACTTTGTAGTTGTGTCATCTGACCTGAGGCCATATGTTTTGGACACTCAGGTGAAAACATGGGCAGAGCTATCAATTAGTAACCACTTGGTAGTGAGTTTGATTCAAAGCAAAGGGCATAGGCCAAAATGACTGGAGGCAGCCTAGTTGAGCAGTTACATTGTTTAAGAATGTGTAGATGAGGCTTCTGTTTGTGATGAGTTCAACCCCTAACTCCTAAAGAACTTCTCCCTTATGCAAAGTGAGATTGGGGACAATGAGCGTAAATGATCCCTGTTCAAGACCTCAGGAGTGGAAACAGCAGCTAAAGCTAAGCTCTTAAGGTGGTTGGGGTATTTAATGGCAGCAACCCTAGAATTCAATGACAGACATCAGAGGTGAGGAAAAGCTATCATACTGAAAAAGGTGGCTTTCAGGGAAGTGCTGCCTGTGGGTTCTCCTGACTTGCTTGAGAGGTAAGAGGACTAAGAGGACTGCTGCAGAATTGGTAATGGAAGCAAAAGCTTGAGCATGGGAGGAATTTGAAGAAGCCATGGAAAAATAGTATTGAATAGCCTCAAGGCTGTTCTGAAAAATTGTTTAGTGCCTAAGAAGAGGAAAATGTGACCTTGTACAGACTGTGTTAAGAAGGGATGGAGAAGTGCTGACCTCTTCTGGTGAAATTGCCAAACAGTGTTGGACATGTCTGTATCCCATCACTGTTGCTGCAGTCACTATGGTGGTCCAAGAATTCCATGTGGTTAAGGCTGCTGGGATGGGTGAAATCCAATCACAGATGTTTAAACACCTGGGGCCTCATGTATAACGCCGTGCGTAGAACTCACATTATAACATGGCGTAAGCACAAAAGCGGGATTGTGCGTACGCACAGAAAAATCCAGATGCAGGAATCTGTGCGCACGCATACTTTCACGTTCTTCCACTACATAAATCCCGATCAGCGTGAAAAGTAACGCACGTGCACGCGCCTTCTGTCCCGCCCCAACTCCTCCCAGAATTACGCCTCTTTGAATATGCAAATCAATATAAACAGCCTTCTGTGAAAAGACAATGGGAAAAGCACAGGGGAAAATATAAGAATTTCAGCGAATACCAAGTGGAGGCAAAGGAAAAACGTACTATTTGTTGGTTTAAATAGTGGTATAATCAACAAAAGGAAGCTGATCGAGTGACAGAGTGTCGGAAAAACTCGAAAGATCAAATTCACAAAGTCGCACAGTGCCCGAAATAAAAAAGAAATCACATATCAAAGTCGCTGTGAAAAGGCAAGTCGTAGCCCACCGTCTGAGTGTCATATGAAAGCGTATTAGGGTACAAACAAAAAACATAGGTACACAGTGGGAAAAAAGCATGAAATGTCAACTTTAATCTTGAAATTTCCACTTTAATCACGTAGTTTATTTTGCCATTAAAGTAGAACATCATAAACTTCATCTTAAAATCGTTCATTTTACTACTTTCTCAAGTAGCATGTTAAATGCTTTTTTCTGTGTTTGATCTTCTATGTGCTCTATGTGTGTGAATCACTACGTGCTTCCGTTCTTTCTCTTTCTCCGACAGGACACAGAATGCATTACATTCGAGATATTACAGCTCTCTGAATAATTAAAATACTGAGATGTATACGTGATATCATTTTCATGATGATAGGAATGAAAGCATGTTATTAAACATGGGAACACGGTGGCGCAGTGATTGTTCATATCTCACGCAAGACGCTTGCTGCACCATGTGCGACCTTCGATGAAATAATTTATTACAGAAGTACTGTCTCTTTCAAACGTACTAACCTCCAATTCCTGTCCACACTTTTCTTTCTCCAATCGCCACACAATCAGCTCTGTAATAGACGTTAAGCCATTTGTAAGCTTAGAACGCCGATTCTTCAAAACTTTTAAGGAACATTGAAATATCTTCGTAGTACATGTTTAATTATTCTATTCGTCTATCCTTCCAGTGTCGCGTCAGCACCAGCAAGAATACAGCGCAAGGCAGGAGCTATCCTTGAACCAGCTATACGCTGCGGCACCATGTTCTCACATGTTTAATTATTAACAATACAGATTATTTAAATGAAGTTAGTTTTATCTGTATACTATAAGCAACATATTTTTCTGCATTTCATCTTAAAATGATATTGTCATCATACGCGCTTTATAAAGTAGCGCAGGTTGTGCAATATTATAACTGTAGTGAAAGTTTACAGTGAGGTGATTGGGTGCGTTTATATTTCTGGGGATGAAACTGTTTCTGAAACGCGAGGTCCGTACAGGAAAGGCTTTGACGCTTTTTGCCGTGGTTGAGGTAGTGTGTACTTGAAACTGTATACCAATAATTCTCTTTCCGATCATCTGCTGCTGTGATTCACACTCAGATACAGTGATATAAATACTCCGAGTGGTACAGTGAGAGTAATATGGAAAAAGATGATCTGCTGTGGCAACCCTTAACGGGAACAGCAAAAAGAAGAACAAGATGCAGTGAGCGTAACAACGCTAAAGCAGTTATGGTATTTGGAATACTATGGCTATTCCCTGGCCCATTATATTGCAGCAGGTTAATTACAATCAGATGCATTACACTAATAAACAATATGCAGTTAATTTCAGTGTATTTATAAAGCCGCGTCAGGAATGTGGAGCTAAGAAAGAAAGGATGAGCACACAGGAACAGTAGTTTGACCATTCTGTGGACCATTATATTGTTACAGGTTAATTACAATCAGATGCATTAAATTTATGAACGATATGCGGTTAATTTCAGTGTATTTGACAAAGCCGCCGCTGTGGATGTGGATCTAAGAAAGAGTAACCACACAGGAACAGTAGCACTGCTTTGACACTGGGTGCCGCCAGTCTGCAAAACCGAGCGGAGAAATTGCGTACGCCAAGGTATGAGTTACCGTGGAAATGTGCGTGGCTTTAAGCCAAGTTTAGGTTTTATACATCGCGATTTGAGCGTGGAAAGGTTCGTACGCAACATTTCTGTGCGTACGCACCGTTTATACATGAGGCCCCTGGATATTGTTTAGATAATATGGTTAATGTGTCTATTCAATGTTCCATGAAAGGCAAGTAATTGCAATAGATAGATAGATAGATAGATAGATAGATACTTTATTAATCCCAATGGGAAATTCACATTCTTCAGCAGCAGCATACTGATACAATAAATAATATTAAATTAAAGAATGATAATAATACAGGTGAAAAAAACAGACAATAACTATGTATAATGTTAAATATTAACGTTTACCCCCCCTGGTGGAATTAAAGAGTCGCATAGTTTGGGGGAGGAACGATCTCCTCAATCTGTCTGTCGCTGAAGCTGCTCTTCTGTCTGGTGTGGTGGTCCCCACATTTTAGAAGTGTGACCAGTGGGTGTGTTGCAGCTACAGAGGGATCACACTCTTTAGTGTTCGAATTAAGGCATCATATGCAAGGGTGCTGGAGGGTAGACTCTGTTTGATGATTAAGCCAGAGATATGCAAGGAACAATGTGGATTCTGTCTTGGCCGTGGAATTGACCAAGACTTTTCCCTGGTGAAGCTGCTGGAGAGTGCATGGGAGTATGATAACCCAGACTACAGTATATACTGTATGTTTCATAGATTTGGAAAGAAGCATATAATTGTGTCCTTATGTACGTTTGTGTTGTGTGAGGTGCTGCAGGAACATAGGATGCTCTTGCGTGCTGTTTGTTCCCTATTTTAGTGCAGTTAGAGTTGTGTCTCAGTTGAATTTGTTTGCTGTTGGTGTTGGGCTCTGTCAAGGTCTTTTTCTTGACACCACTCCTGTTTCTGGTTTTCATGGTCAGGATATCAAGGTGCAGCAGAGAATGCTAGAGCTGGGGAGGCTAGGAGTAGCATTGTTGCTTAATGCAGATGATATTATCCATTTTGCTGCATCTGACTGTGACCTTTGACACGTGCTTAAGTAATTTGCTGCTGAGTGGAAAGCATCTGGGATGAGGATGAGCACCTCCAAGTCTGAGGTCATGGTTTTCTTTCAGAAAAAAGTCGATTACTCTCTCCAGGTGAGGAGGAAAAACTGCCCTTTGTGGAGGAGTTCAAGTATCTTGGAATCTTGATCATGAATGATAGAAAAAGGGAATGTGAGATTGATAAGCGCATTTGAGTGGTGGTAGCTGTTCTGTGAGCACTGTATTGGTCTATGCTGGTTAAAGTGGAGAGGAGTCTAAGATAAAACTCCAGGTTTACCACTCAACCTATATCACTGTTCTTACCTATGCCCATGACGACTGAAAAAATAAGATTGTGTGTGCAAGTGGCAGAAATTAGGTTTCTTTGCAGAGTGGCTGCACTGACACTCTGTGATAAGGAGATAAGTAGAGTCACTGCTATTCTGGATAGAGAGATGCAAGTTGAAGTGGTTTGAGCATGTCATAAGGATGCCCCCCAGGTAATTCCTGCTATAGCTGCTGGAAGTATGTTCGACTAGGTGGAGACCCTGAAGCAGACCCAGGATACACTAGTGGTACTACATCTCTCAACTGGCATTGAAATTTTGGATTTCATCATTAAGGTCTGGAGTCTGGGATGACCTGCTTGGCCTGTTGCCAACATGACCCTCACCAGGAAAAGCAGTTTAAGAAAAGGAGAAGAGATGAGACAAAACAAAGTTTCTGTATTTATTAAAGAATTTATTAAATAAAAAAAACACCAAGAAAAAAATATATAAGTCAAACAAGTCCAGTCTGAAATCCAAAGGCGGAATCAAAGGACAGAGCCAAAAATCCACAAAACCAGAAAATCCAAATAATACTTACAGCAATGATAAACCCTCCATAACTTCTCAATGAACCTTGGCCAAACTTAGCACTCATGCAGAATATAAAAGCAGAAGGTGGTCCTAAGCAGTGATGTTATGGTGGACCCACCTCACAGAAAACAAGGAGCACAGCGAAAAGGCGCAATAGAGGTACAATATTGTACAATACAATTTATTTTTGTATAGCCCAAAATCACACAACGATTTCCACAATGGGCTTTAACAGGCCCTGTCTTTTGACACCCCCAACAACCTTGACTCTCTACGAGGACAAGAAAAAACTCCCAAAAAAAAAACAATTGTAAGGAAAAAAATGGAAGAAACCTTGTGAAAGGCTATTCAAAGAGAGACCCCTTTCCAGGTATGGTTGGGCGTGCAGTGGGTGTCAGAAAAAAGGGGTAAATACAATACAATACACAGAACAGAACACAAGTAATCCACAATACAATATGATAATATAATAGTAATACTACATGTACATATCAAAATGCAAGGGTAGATGATATCACATAATACGATTTGGATTTGTTCAGAGTCCTTGAGACCTCGGCCCTCAAGCTGCCTCCGCCCTACTGGCCATTCCACCACTGAGTCAGGGGTGGGCCTGCCAATATGATGAAAAGACGCTTCTACCTGATGATCCCAGTGCTCCTCCATCAGAGATGACTTTACCTTAGGCAGGCAGACAACTTGGCAGTAGGGCAGTGGCACCAAGTAACACATTTGAGTACCGAGAAGAAAAACAGAATAGGTGAGAGTTAGTAACAAATTAGAACTGTCATTATTACGTATGTTTTAGTGCTAATGACTAACATCAGAGATGCAGTATACACAGTTAATCAGCAGCTCTACTCAGGGTATGCTAAACTGAAGTAGTGAGTCTTCAGCCAGGATTTGAAAGCTGACACTGAAGGGGTATCTCTTAGGCAGACCATTCCACAGTTTAGGGGATCTGTAACTGAAAACTCAACCTCCAACTGTGATTTTAATCCTTGCAATCATAAGTAGACTGCCATCTTGAGAGTTTAATATGCACTCTGGTTTTGTAAGTAATGATAAGTTCAGATAAGTAAGCCAGACATTGGCCATTTTAGGCTTTATACATTAAAAGTAGGATTTTGAAATCTGCCCTAAACTTAACCAGGAGCCAGTGTAAGAACTGGAGTTATGTGTTCATATTTTCTTGTTCTGATAATAATTCTAGCAGCAGCATTTTAGATTAATTGGAAACTGTATAAAGAACAATTTGAACATCCAGTGAACATCGCATTGCAGTAGTCAATCCTACTAGGAATAAATAGATGAATTCATTTCTCAGTATCCCACATATTTAGAAAACACCTTAATTTTCCAACAATTTTAAGATAGAACAAACATGTTTTGGACAATTTTGTAATGTGTGCTTTAAATGACATGTTAGAGTCAAAGATAACGCCTAGATTGCGGGCTGATTCAGTAAAATTAATGGTGATTCCAAATGATTTAAATAATAACAAAATATTACTACAGTCAGCATCATTCCCTCCAATAATCAGCATCTCTGTTTTGTCTGTGTTTAAAGACAAGTAGTTGTCATCCATCCATTCCCTGACTTCAGTAACACAACTAATTAAAAACTACATAAGAGAAACTTAATTTGTTCTAAAAGAAAGGTATAACTGGGTATCATCTGCGTACAAGTGAAAATTATCATTTTGTTCTCTAATGATAGATCCCAGTGGAAACATTTAAAGTGAAAACAGTAATGGTCCCTGTTCTGAGCCATGCGGGACACCATATCTCATTTCTGTGTATAATGATGGAGTACTGTCAGCACATTTCTGTACATATTGGAATCGTTTTGATAAATAAGGACTTAACCAGGCAAAGACAGTGCCTGTAAGCCCAATATCATTTTCCAGCCTGTGTAGCAAAACAGAATGGCCAATGGTGTTGAACGCTGCCCTTAAGTCTAACAATATAATTACAGAGGAATTTCCTTCATCAGAGGATATCGGAATGTCGTTTACAACATGTGTTACTGCCGATTTTCTGTACTATAACCAATGCAGTAGCTAGACTGGAATTTCTCAAATAATTTTTGATGCGTAAGGTGTGACTGAAACTGATTGGTGACTACTTTTTCAAGAATTTTAGAGAGAAAGGGTAAATTTGATATAGGTATATAATTATTAAGAATGTGTAGGTCTAGATCATGACTTTTAAAGTAATGGTTTGATGACTGACACTTTTAGTACATCAGGTACTGTGCCATTCAATAATAAAATATTAATAATGTTAAGAATAGGCACTGCAAGAACATCCATTGCGCTTTTTACTAGTTTTGTGGGCATTGAATCTAGGGAATATGTAGTAGGTTTCATTTTAGAAATGAAAGTTAAGACTTCCTGTTCTGCTGCAGGATTAAAATTTCTGAAGTGTTGAATGCAATGTGAGACAGGGTCTGCCAAGCTAGTATATGGTCTACACTGTGATGCTGAGATCTTGGATTGTATAATTTGAATTTTTTCATTAAAGAAGTTCATAAAGTCTGTACTTCTAATATCTGTTGGTATTTTGCACTGTAGATCTGAATTCCTATTTGTTAATTTAGCCACAGTTCTGAACAGTACACGAGGATTATTATTATTGTTATCTATTATTTTAGAAAAGTATGCTGAGCAAGCTTTAAAGAGAGCTTTTGATATTTTTTAACACTCTCAAAATACATAATAATAAAAAAAATGCATAAAAGAAAAACACAAATGCAAAAGATAATTCAATAATAACAGAAATAACAATAATGAAAAAAATATAAGCCAGGTGTGGTGACTAGAGGGAGCGCCAGCTCCCTCAAACTCAATACAACAGACACAGGGCACAAGTTAAAAGTGCACAAGAGCCCTTTTATTGCGTGGGAAACTCTTCACAAAGCATTTCCCACCACTACAGCCACAAGTACATAATAATACAGCACACAAAGATTCTTCTTTCTTTTCTCTTCCAATCTTTGCCTCTTCCTCTGCTCCTTACAGCAAGCTTGGTCCACCTTCCACCCGACTCTGGCTAATCCCTGTGAGGCCGGCAAGTCTTATATTGGCCAACCTGGAAGTGCTTCTGCTCTTCCGTCCATGTGGTCTCTAAGCACTTCTGGGTAAAGTGGAAACCCCATCCCATATGGCTCCTCAATCTTTGCAGGGCCCCCTGACAGGACTGAGGTAAAGAACTTCAAGTCCCATGATGCCTGTGGGAATCCGGGGTGCCCTAAAATAATTTATTTTATTTATTAATTTTTATTTAGGGCGGCATGGTGGCACAGTGAGTAACGCTGCTGCCTCGCAGTTGGGAGATCTGGGGACCTGGGTTCGCTTCCCGGGTCCTACCTGCATGGAGTTTGCATGTTCTCCCCGTGTCTGCGTGGGTTTCCTCCGGGTGCTCCGGTTTCCTCCCACAGTCCAAAGACATGCAGGTTATGTGGATTGGCGATTCTAAATTGGCCCTAGTGGGTGTGTTTGTGTGTGTCCTGCGGTGGGTTGGCACCCTGCCCGGGACTGGTTCCTGACTTGTGCCCTGTGTTGGCTGGGATTGGATCCAGCAGACCCCCGTGACCCTGTGTTCAGATTCAGTGGGTTGGAAAATGGATGGATGGATGAATTTTTATTTAATCTATTTAAATTTACTTAATCTATTTTTTATATAATTTATATAATCTATTTATTTAATCTCGCTACCAAATAAGATCGACGAACTGGCTGCACTGGTGAAAAATGTCAGGACCTACAGAGAATGAAGTTTGTTGTGTTTTACTGAAACGTGGCTAACAACTAACATCCCAGATGCTAACGTGGAGCTACCCGGGTGTAGCACAATTAGAGCGGACAGAGACGCAAATACCTGCGGGAAGCACAAAGGAGGTGGACTCGCATTCTGTCAATACAAGATGGTGCAACTCTGGACATGTAAACATTAAAAAGTCCTGTTGCTGCAGGGACATCGAATTGTTGGCCGTAAGTTTGTGTCCCTATTACTTGCCCAGAGAGTTTGGAAATGTCATTGTTGTTATTGTTTACATCCCTCCTCGGGCAGATGTGGAGATAGCGAGTGACATCATCCACTCAGCTGTTGTTAAACTGCAAACGCAGCACCCCGAGGCACTTGTGCTAATTGCTGGAGACTTTAACAATGTGACGCTGGAAAAAACATTACCTGACTTCTCCCAGTATGTGGACTGTAACACCCGGGGAAATAAGTCTATTGACTTACTGTATGCAAACGTCAAAGATGCATACAGCGCCACCACGCTGCCTGCGCTTGGGAAAGCAGATCATAACCTGGTTCTGCTTCAGCCTCATGTGAGGGATGGCCAGCCAAATATTCCGGTCCATACCTCCAAGCCGCTAGATGGAGCTCTCCCAACAACATGGAAGTGCCCCAAATTCCAGCAGGGCCATATGGACATTGTAGTTTTTATAAACAGCCTTGCTGGATACCATGGGGACCACTAGGAGCCGCTGAAGGGAGGCTCACAGAGTGCTATGTGCCCTATAACCAGGAAGTGCATCATGAACACATGACCGGAAGGAACGACGTGCTTCCGGGGTGAAGAACTGGAGTTTTTATATGACCTGGAAGTGTTCCTAGTCACTTGAACAGAGAGGGCGAAACACTTCCAGGTCAAGGACTATAAAAGGACTGGGTGGAAGGGTGGCAACGCGTCTGGGAGTGTAGAGGATTGGTGATTATTGAGTATTGTAGGGATTATTGGTGATTGATGAGTATTGTGGAGTGGAGTGTGCGTGGTGCACATTATTATTATAAAATAAATAATAACTGGATTTTTATCTGGTGTCTGACGCCTGATCTGAGGGTTCAAGGGGACGACAGTGCCTCTATGTTTCACACTCACTACAAACCAAGAGTGAGGGAGCTACTTACAACCACATGCTCATTCAGGAAGTGGACCCCTGAGGCAGAGCAGGCTCTGAGAGACTGCTTTGGAACTACGGACTGGGATATCCTGCAGGGGTCACATAGTGAGAACATTGAGGAGGTTGTTGACTGCACTACTGACTACATCAACTTCTGTATGGACATTGTAGTTCCAGTAAGAACAGTACGCTGCTATGCTAACAACAAGCCATGGATTACAAGTGACATCAAGGGCCTTTTGAACTAGAAGAAAAGGGCTTTTAAAGGCGGTGATCAGCATGAGCTCAAGCGCGCACAGAAGCAACTCCGAGTCCAGCTCAGGGCAGCGAAGGAGCAGTACAGGAGAAAGCTGGAGCAGAAGTTGCACAATAACAGCATGAAGGAAGTGTGGGATAGGATGAAGATTATCACTGGCTGCAACTCGAAGTGGGGTGCCACCACCGAGAGAGATGTGGAGAGAGCAAACCAGATGAACAACTTTTTTAACTGGTTTGACCACCCTAACCCACTCTCACCTCAGAGTACTGCACCCTCCAACCATCCTTCTGCTGATACCAGCATAGGAGAGAGTTTCCCCCAATCCACAATTACAATTACAGCAGCACAGGTGAGCAAAGAGCTGAGGAGACTTTGTGCCAGCAAAGCAGTGGGTCCAGATGGAGTATCGCCACGACTGCTGAAGGCCTGTGCGCTGAAGCTGGGGAGTCCTCTACAGCGCATCTTCAACCTGAGCCTGGAACAGGGGAGAGTCCCGAGGCTTTGGAAAACATCTTGCATCACCCCCTAGGATATCACGTCCTAGTGAGCTGAACGACTTCCGGCCTATCGCTCTGACGTCACATGTGATGAAGACCATGGAGCGGCTGCTGCTTCACCACCTAAGGCCACAGGTCCGCCACGCCCTCGACCCTCTGCAGTTCCCATACCAGGAGAAGGTGGGAGCGGAGGATGCCATCATCTACATGCTACACCGATCCCTCTCCCACTTGGACAGAGGCAGTGGTACTGTAAGAATGTTTCTAGACTTCTCTAGTGCCTTCAACACCATCCAACCTATGATCCATTGGGACAAGCTGACAGAGATGGGAGTAGATTCATACCTGGTGGCATGGATCGTGGACTATCTTACACACAGACCTCAGTATGTGCGTCTTGGGAACTGCAGGTCTGACATTGTGGTCAGCAACACAGGAGCGCCACAGGGGACTGTACTTTCTCCGGTCCTGTTCAGCCTATATACATCAGACTTCCAATACAACTCGGAGTCCTGCCACGTGCAAAAGTTCGCTGACGACACTGCTATCATGGGCTGCATCAGGAATGAGCAGGAAGAGGAGTATAGGAACCTAATCAAAGACTTTGTTAAATGGTGTGACTCTAACAACCTACATCTGAACACCAGCAAAACCAAGGAGCTGGTGGTGGATTTTAGGAGGACCAGGCTCCCGCTCCCCATGGAACCCGTGATCATCAGAGGTGACTGTGTGCAGAGGGTGCAGACCTATAAATACCTGGGAGTGCAGCTGGATGATAAATTAGACTGCCAATACTGATGCTCTGTGTAAGAAAGGACAGAGCCGACTATACTTCCTTAGAAGGCTGGCGTCCTTCAACATCTGCAATAAGATGCTGCAGATGTTCTATCAGACAGTTGTGGCGAGTGCCCTCTTCTACGCAGTGGTGTGCTGGGGAAGCAGCATAAAGAAGAAGGACACCTCATGCCTGGACAAACTGGTGAGGAAGGCAAGCTCTATTGTAGGCATGGAGCTGGACAGTTTGACATCTGTGGCAGAGCGACGGACACTGAGCAGGCTCCTGTCAATCATGGAGAATACACTGCATCCACTGAACAGTATCATCTCAAGACAGAGGAGCAGCTTCAGCGACAGACTGCTGTCAATGTCCTGCTCCACTGACAGACTGAGGAGATCGTTCCTCCCCCACACTATGCGACTCTTCAATTCCACCCGGGGGGGGGGGGGGGGTCGAACCTCAAAATTATACAAAGTTATTGTCTGTCTGTATACCTGCATTGTTATCACTCTTTAATTTAATATTGTTCTTTATCAGTATGCTGCTGCTGGAGTATGTGAATTTCCCCTTGGGATTAATAAAGTATCTATCTATCTATCTATCTATCTATCTATCTATCTATCTATCTATCTATCTATCTATCTATCTATCTATCTATCTATCTATCTATCTATCTATCTATCTATCTATCTATCTATCTATCTATCTATCTAAAGAAGCTGCCTTGCCCAATCCTTACATCTCTTGGGCAGGTTGGGCCTGTTGGCCGTTCCTTACACATGGAGCAAACCCTGGCTGTAACATAACACATAATGATGAACAGCTTTAACTTAATAAACTGGAGATGGGCACAAAGTATAAAGTTTAACCATAAAATAAGATGGCTTCCGACTCTGAATGGTTTACACCCTCCAAAGACAGATCTCAAACAGCTATTTATCCTAAGAATCAAACACAGACATGGTCGAATTTCAATAAAAGTGCACTTATTGTCTTCTCTGACTTATTTAAACAAGAAAATTTTCACTTTGTGGTCAAGGAACACAATGAGAGCTAAATCAATATTAATTCACCAAGTAAAATCAGACACTGCTTAAAATGCTGAATGAGTTCCATATGAAGTACAGTAGACAAACTAAGTAAGAATTAGAACAGCACCTTATTAAAAACAGCAACAAAAATTATTAAAATAGCACAATCTCATAAAGAAATGTAGCTCAAAGTTCTTTACAAAGAAGAACTGAAAGAAAAAAAGGGTCTAATAGTTACATTAGTAAAAAGTCAGTGTCCAATTTCAAAATATTTATTATGGGCAAATGGACAACCACCTTATGATCAGCCAGAGAAAAGTCACTTCACAAACAAGATGCATTCTTGTCCAGTTTTGTGAAAAATGTTTTATTCTGAAGCCTGGATTTTGGTTTGTGTGCATTTTTCTTTTTTTTAGAAAGCCACACTTTATAGACATTTTTAAGTACGCCTTCCTGTAGGAAATTAGGATAACAGGGGCATTCATTTAGCACATAAGCAGTTCTGAATTTATTACACATTTTAAAATATTAGCTACATTAGTCTTGTAGGATACATCTGGTGCAATTGAAAGGGTTTATAGACATTTACAAAGCTTTATTGATTTTATTCCGCTAACAACATAACTGTGAAAAAAACCCCTATGTTTTGGATGCAAATAGATGAACATACACAGGCTTGGTCCACAATGGAAGTAAAATCCTGCTGTACTTCTTTATATTCCCTGCTTTGTGCCCCAATAAATGCAAGTTATTGGCAATATACTAATAACCCGATTGTGCTTCACTCACTTAGAACCAATGTAGAAAGCATTTTAAGATGGAGAAGCTTTTATCTGTGGCACCTCTGCAAGAGAACCCCCTCTTTCAACCCACACAAACATATGCAGTTTTTAATATCTGGAAAAAAAATTGGGATTAAATTGCTCAGAGATCTTTATATAGACAATATCTTTGCATCCTATGAACAATTACATTCCAAATTTAACTTTCCAGCCACACATTTCTTTCATTATCTTCAAATTAGAAACTTTGTTAAACAGAACCTGCCCGATTTTTCTCATCTTGCACCCTCCTCCATGTTCTTGCTCAATTTCAAGGACTTAGACACCATCTCTGCAATATATAAAATTATCTTGCAGTCCCTCCCTTTTAAAGATCCAAGAGGACAATAGGAAAAAGATCTCTTAATCAATATATCAGAAAAGGAGTGGAAAATAGCAATGCAGAGACTTCACTTGAGCTCCATATGCGCAAAGCATACAATTATTCAACTCAAAATTATATATCGAGCACATCTGTCTTGCCTAAAACTGTCCAAAATGTTTCCAGGGCAAGATCCAACCTGTGAACGCTGAAATCAAGTCCCAGCCTCACTGGGTCACATGTTTTTGGCCTGCACCAAATTAACATCATTTTGGACCAAAATTTTTAAGAGCCTTTCAGACAGCCTTGGTGTCACAATCCCTCCTAACCCATTAACAGCCGTGTTTGGTGTTCTTCCAGATGGGCTTAAAGTGGAGAAGAACAAACATACGGTGATTGCCTTCACTACACTTTTGGCACGCAGACTTATTTTGCTAAACTGGAAGAATCCTAACTCTCCTCTGATAAGTCAGTGGGAAACCGATGTGTTATACTATTTGAAATTGGAAAAAATCAAATATTCAGTTAGAGGATCTGTACAGAATTTTTTCAAAACCTGGCAGGATCTAATCAATAATATCTTAGAATAAGCTTTTAATGCACCGAGGAAGCAGTTATCTCCACATTTCTTTTTCATCTCCATTTATCTCTATTGCCCTATTAAACTCATCAATTTAGGTATGTTTACAAGCCTTAAGTTTTACTCTGTTGGCCATGTTCTCTCTCTCTCATGGGTGGGGGGCGACTTGTTTTCAATCCTATCTTTTGTCAAAATTGATCTATTTGTATGGAATGATTACAATAAAATTAATAAAATTTAAAAAAAAAACTGTTTGATTTGCATATAATCGGGAGTGTCATCACTGATACAGATAGATAGATAGATAGATAGATAGATAGATAGATAGATAGATAGATAGATAGATAGATAGATAGATAGATAGATAGATAGATAGATAGGAAAGACACTACATTACAGATACATAAACAGATATTAAAGGCACTATATTATAGATACATTGGCAGATATTAAATCATTAGAATGATCTAGATAAGAACAGGCCAATCATTCCAACAAAGCTTGCCAGTCCTATCCACTTATGTCTTCAAAAATAACACCAAGTCTAGTTTTGAAAGTCCATAAAGTCCTACTGTCTATAACACTATTTGTTAGCTTATTCCAATTGTCTGTGGTCCTCTGTGTAAAGAAAAACTTCCTAATGTTTGTGCAAAATTTACCCTTAACAAGTTTCCAACTATGTCCCTATGGCCTTGATGAACTCATTTTAAAGTAACAGTTTCAATCCACTGTACTAATTCCGTTCATAATTTTAAACACTTCAGTCATGTCTCCTCTTAATCTTATATTGCTTAATCTGAAAATGCTCCACTCTTTTGATCTTACCTTGTAATTCATCCCGCGGCCCTGGATTCAGCCTAGTTGCTCTTCTCTGGACCTTTTCTAGCGCTGTTATATCTTTTTTGTAGCCTGGAGACCAAAACTGCACACAGTACTCCAGGTGAGGCCTCACCAGTATGTTATAAAGCTTCAGCATAATCGCCTTGGCCTTAGACTCTACACATTGTGCTATATATCCTAACATTCTGTTAACTTCCATAGTGACTTCTGAACACTGTCTGGCAGTTGATAGTGTCAACTCCACTATGACTCCTAAATTCTTCTTATAAGTTGAACTTTAGATTTTCAGACCTCCAATTCAATAAACACCTAACATTTTCACTTCCTACACGTAATTCTTTACATTTACTTAAAGGGACAATATGAGAGCACGGTGGCGCAGTGGGTAGCACTGTTGCCTCGCAGTTGGGAGACCTGGGGACCTGGGTTCTTTTCCCGGGTCCTCCCTGCGTGGAGTTTGCATGTTCTCCCCGTGTCTGCGTGGGTTTCCTCTGGGTGCTCCGGTTTCCTCCCACAGTCCAAAGACATGCTGGTTAGGTGGATTGGCGATTCTAAATTGACCCTAATGTGTGGGTGTGTTTGTGTGTGTCCTGCAGTGGGTTGGCACCCTGCCCAGGATTGTTTCCTGCCTTGTGCCCTGTGTTGGCTGGGATTGGCTCCAGCAGACCCCCGTGACCCTGTGTTCAGATTCAGCGGGTTGGAAAATGGATGGATGGATGGGCAATATGAGAGATAGATAGATAGATAGATATCAATGGCACTATAATATAGATTAAATGCAATATATTTTATATAGATAGAGTTCTGAATTTTGATTTTTAGATGTGTATGTTGAATCAAATTAAATCACAAGCTGAGCAGCTTAACACAGTTTTCAACTGTCTGTTATTTGTTGTGACTAAGAAGTGCAAAGACTATAATGCATTTTTAAAACATAACACCACTGAGTGAAAGTGGATGGAATCTTTGTAAATATATTAAAAGGATTCTTGACTGGAGTAGTAGTAGTAGTAGTAGTAGTATTTAGAAGGATGTGATGCATTTATTTGAATTAAGTTTTCCGGAAGTAATTTAAGTCAGAAATTGTTTTTTAAAACATAGGGAGGAATACAATGACACTATCTAATTTACCTATTAAGGAGTGGCTAGAGCTATGATTTAATGAAAAATGGTGGTTAGGCATGTATTAAGTTTCAGGCAATTAAAATATACTGACTATTTTTTTTACAGTTTTTCTTTTAACAACTTTTACACATTTATTGTTGAAATACTGAGCAATGTAATCTAGTGGCTGACGAGTTTCACAACACACACAAAAGGCATAACT
This sequence comes from Erpetoichthys calabaricus, assembly GCF_900747795.2. Classification (NCBI taxonomy): domain Eukaryota; kingdom Metazoa; phylum Chordata; class Cladistia; order Polypteriformes; family Polypteridae; genus Erpetoichthys; species Erpetoichthys calabaricus. Next base: position 70,149,919 of record NC_041395.2, read on the forward strand.
TTGTATTATATCACTAACTGATTAGGTTATACGTATCTATCCATCATTATTAAATTTATCTTTTCGGGACTGCATGTAGCTGATTTAGACATTGACACCAATGGTTCAACACACTGATCCGTGTCAGTTAGTTGGTGCCCCTGTGCCAGTCTATAGGCGAGAGTTTAAGCGTACTGCTGGTAAATTAGGACAAAGAAAAGCTAAAAGTAAGAAAACTTGCTGTACTGGATGCCATACGAACTGCTCTCTTCCACCATTCTGTTTTTATCACTCACATAATCTTACCTGGTGTTATGGAGTAGAGTGTTATGCATTTTTACGTAGCCTCCCGGAATTTAACAAAATATCTCGTTTTTCCCGTTTTCTGGAGGACGAAACGCGAAAGGGACCACTAATCCACCACAACCCCCGGGTTTCGATTTCATATGCATTTTCACAAGGCGCGCGATATCCCACGAGCCCCTACTACCCCAGATCTTCAGTTCTATTCGCTCCATGCACACTCGCAGGAGTAATGACTTTTGTTTCGTTTTAGAACCATGACAAATGGTCAGCCACTGTCCCAGTTCTCTTCACCCGAATACAGGGTCCATTTCTCACCACCAGCTTCTACTTATTAGGGGATGTTTATAATCGATTTTAAACTACTTTCTGTTAGAAACTTCGTAAAAAATGTTTTAAAAACAAATATTTCGGATTTTCACCTTATATGTAATATGTATGTTGAAATGAAACGTCACAAATGCAGAAAAGTTCAATTTGTATACTGCCTCCTCCTGCTTGCAAAATGATCACTGGAAAACTTTCGGACCACTTAACTGGTAAGAATCACGGGGTTAAGAAAGACAGGATAAACAAGAGAGAAATGAAAAGGCGCTTCCCATAATTAAAAAAAATGGTGCTGCCTGTCTGAGAGCTTTGAAAAAGGATGCAGGGTCCATTTTATTTGAAGATCGCAAAAAGGATGAATTTTGAAAATCGATTTTGTTTCTAAGTGGCACAGAGGGGGCACCTTTGAAAAGTGCGCTCGCCCCCACCTTTTGAAAATACCCTTGCATCAGAACAGGTAAGCTCATCTATTTAGCGGCTGTCACGAGGAGCTGGCGTGCGCGTCTCTGCATATATTAGCGCTCCACTGGCTGAATGCCTGCGCTCTTCGGTATTGCCGGAGCTGCAGGCAGGAATGTCTGCGATCTGTTTAAAGTCGGCTAACTCTAGTGGTCTGCCCCACATCCTTTCTGAATGTCTTGGACACAGCTTGTTCGTCCTGCGTTTCTCAGTTTCGCCGCTCTCCTGTGAACACCGTAAGGCTGCTGAAGAACACCGGCGGCTTCGCCAGCAATAGCTATCAGACAAGACGATCCGTTAGAATTGTGAAGAATAAGGAGGCGGAGGAGAAGGAGGCGGCGAGGGGGAGATATATTCGGGATCTTCGTTACCCCCTCCCCGGTCAGTTGCGCGATTCATTTTCTCTTGCCAAGCCAACGCGTTCAGTGAAAATTCACAACTTTGGTGAATGTCTGGGAGTTGCGGAACTGAGAGGGTGGACTTAAAAAATCTTTGACAGCCTCGAGGAAGAAACAACGCAAAAAAGATGGAAATACAGCTGCAAATTTTACTCTTGCAATGCTTGGTTTCTTCTGTAGTTGCAAGTGCATTTGGTTTTACTGATGAAATCGCGGATAGGTCGCTGAAGTCGGATGGCTATTGTAGCAGAATTCTGAGGGCTCAGGGAACACGCCGAGATGGATTTAACGAGTTCCACTTGAGAGTGGAAGGGGACCCCGAATTTTATAAACCTGGCTCCAACTACAGAGGTAAGGGGATTTTAACGACCACTCTTTCATTGTCCTTTCTGTCGCCGATGTTTTTCTACTATTATCTTTTATACACGGTTGATCAATACAAGTAAAGTAAGGGTAAAAGAAGAGTTTTTCTCTTGTGGCTCAGTTGTGTAACATTTACATATAACCTCACTTTTTCCCAGTTATATTGTTATTCAGCTCCTTTTTTAACTATATAACCGATTACCCTTTTAAATAGTTGTATATATCAGCCTTCTTTAGCGGTGCATATTTTTAAATTTCTCAAGAAAGTGTGATTCATTATTGATCCATTAGGTTATTGTGCTCAGCGCTTGAAAGTTAATTCTTACTTAACAGTATTGTGTGCAGCGAATCCTGTCTCAAACCTAACTTTAAACACGCCGTCAGCGGAACTCCTCTTGGTCGAGGCTGTTTTGAAGAAAAGTACAAGGTGGTGCCTAAAGGGATAAAATGAGCATACAGTTGTTATTTTTTTCATACTGATGAAAGGATTTGAAATTGATTTGGAGGGATCGTTGAACGCTTAAAGAAGTCAGTAAAGGAACACTAGGCTACAGCAAAGCACTGGATAATGAATGGTTGTATTGATTGCATTTTTTCATATGTTACACTGTTTGATCTGTTGGCAGCCTGTGACTAAATTGAAGTTAAACATATTTCCATCCCTCTCCATCTCCCTCCTCGACGGTTAGAAAACACATTATCTATCCATCATTGCTGTCAGAATAGCTAACATAACAAAGAAAGGAAGAAGGATGGAGACGTTTTTAACTTTTTCCCCTTCATTGCCAGTAAATCAATCTGGCATAACTTTATGCAGGGAGTATCGTTACTTAGCGCTTCGAGTATAGGAAAGGCTCTATTTAAATTAAGTATTATTCTATTCGAGTGTAAAGGTGGTGTACTCACTTTGACGTAGCCGTTTAATTTGGCATACTTCGCGTCATTAATGGGCACATTGTTTATTTCTTGTTTATTTTTTCCATAATGATGGAAAAAATAAGCAAGGAAGATACATCACCCAGATAACTTTATGAATAATGAAATATGGTGCACCTTCAAAACTCGTTAGTCTACACATATACGACATGCAAGTTTTGGTACACTTTTTAAGAAGGGATTCGTAGATCCTCAATCTATACGTTTGTTTGTATGTGCAGATTATTTTTGGGAAAGCAAAGAAAATGCTTAGAGAACTTTAGAATAAACAGGGATACAACGATTTTAAACAGTAAAAATATCTATCCATCCATATATAAAGTTCTGAACCCATAATATCCAGTTTGGAGTTGTTGGGGCCAGAGCCGCAGTTCCAACAGCATCTACCAAAACCGACGAATAAGCCTCGATCGGAGCACCATTTGGTATGAAATGCAATAAAAACTGGGCGGATGCATTTGAGCCCAGTGTGTACTTAAGCTAACCTGACCATAAAGCTTTAAAAAAACTGCCATCAACTGAGTGGGAAAGCATACTTGGTCCGGTGCAGGGTTGGGTGGTGCCTGTCACCCGATGCGGGTGTATGTTGTGACTTTTACCGTCTCTGTAATAGAATATGATAGTTCGGAGGTTGGTGTATGAAAGTCAACTTAATTTAGCTTTTACATATCTTGAGTAATGATGGCTATACATAATTAAGTTATCTGTGTTAGAATTGTTAGGGAATTAGCTTCACTTTTCGGGCCTGAGACATATAATGTGAGTTAATTGGTGACTTAGAACTGGCCAGAATGCGTGTGCGTTGGATTTGTGCTCAGCGAAGGGATGGCGTCCCGTCCTGAACTGACCCATGGCTTTCTCCCGATGTAGCAGGGATACGGCGAGCCCCACACCTCCACCCGTGACCTCCAATAGTCGATTGAATACCCTAGAATTTAGCACTGTAGAAGACATCTGGTAAAAAAATAAATGCTTGCTGGACAACCCCATCCTTATTAAATGTAATCAAGGGACAGATAAATAGGTAAAGATGCTATATAACGTAGATAGATAAATGGATAGAGGCACTATATAAAACAGATACAGATAACAAATAAATCCATCCCTAAGATAACTTTAAATACTCTAGATGACGAGATACTAAAGGAACTCTCTCTATATAGGTAGATAGACAGATATTAAAGGCACTATAGAATTAATAGATAGAATATTCATGGGCAAATAACGATTATTATGAATAACCACTCTATCTATCTATCTATCTATCTATCTATCTATCTATCTATCTATCTATCTATCTATCTATCTATCTATCTATCTATCTATCTATCTATCTATCTATCTATCTATCTGTAATATTGTCCCTTTAATTTAATGTAAGGATCTCTATATAAGAAATCCATCTATCCACAGCTTGAGCATATTTTCTGTTATCAGACTGTTACAGGGTACAGATGTGAACAGTGTGGCAATCTTTCTTTCTTTCTTTCTTTCTTTCTTTCTTTCTTTCTTTCTTTCTTTCTTTCTTTCTTTCTTTCTTTCTTTCTTTCAATAGATACATAGATACATGTGCTATATAAGAAAGACATACAGCTAGATAAATCCATCAGTAGATGACTTTGTTTCCACATTTAAACAGACAGATAGATGGTTTGAGGTTAGAGCTCTATATGCACAGATGGGAACAGGATGACACTGTTTCATTCCTTTTTAGACAGATTAAGGCACTGTATAAAACAGGTCCATCCCTAGTATGACTATTTTCTTCATTAAATAGATAATGTAAACACAAGGGGGCGCCCGAGAGCCCCAGACCACAGAAACAACAATATAGCACACAATATATGAATAAAGTAAAGGATTTTTTAATTCACTTTTCAATCACTTCTCCAAAATAAGTCACAAGTATACAATAGATCACACAAATCGTTCTCCTTTTATCCAAGTGTTGCCCGCTGCCTCCCAAATCTGACTTATCTATGTATGGCAGCGGGCAGTGGGAATACTTCCAATGTCAAGCTCTATATTCCAGGAAGCACTTCCAGGCCATAAAGAAAGCAGGGAGATCCACCCCTGACAGCACCCTCTATTGGTCAGTAGTGACTCCCTAAGGGCATCATTTCTGGACTTCGCCTACCAAGCACCCTTGCAGTTGTCCTGACTGGATTGTGGTATGAGGACCATTGCCACCTGGCATATGGGAGATAGAACCTCTCTTTATTCATGGTGTCTGCTTGTTCGTTTCTTAATTCATACTGGCCGAGTAGAAAAGTATTTTAATGTTCCACCAGCCACTTTATCTACATTGTCGTATTGGCCACCCGTCTGTGTAATATGTTTTTTTCCGTCTCATTTGGGATGCCCGTTCTCTGCCTACAATAGATAGATGGATAGATGAATAGATAATGTACAGACATTAAGAAAATAACTACATTTCTTTCCATTTTTACATAATTATAGATAGATAATGGCATTATGCAAGATAGATGACAGATTCATCCATTTATCGTATGTCTGTATTTCCTGCCATAGATATATAGATAAAAATATAGAGTATTTAAACACATGAATAGAATGACTATGTCCCTTTCCTTCTTTAAATATATAAAGGCATTATACAAGATAAATAGATGACTGATACATCCATCCACATTATGTGTATGTTTCCTTTAGATAGATAGAGTATAGATAGGCCTTATCCATATGACTTGTTACTTACTTTAGGTAGATGGATATATAAAAAGACAAAGGAACCATACAAGATACAGATAGATAGATAGATAGATAGATAGATAGATAGATAGATAGATAGATAGATAGATAGATAGATAGATAGATAGATAGATAGATAGATAGATAGATAGATAGATAGATAGATAGATAGATAGATAGATAATGTACAGACATGACTAGTGATATCATGTTTCTTTCTTTTTCTCCCCAAACCTCATCATTTCCATGTATGCTTATTTTTAGGGTTTCTGAATAGTCGTGTTCTTCATTATGGTTGTATTTTGGATTTATTATCCATTAATATTTTGCTTTTATCTCATCACATCCAGTTACTGTGAAGTTTTTTAATTTAACAGCTAGAATGTAAACAGTACACAGGCGACACACACAGATTTAGATTTTTTTCAAGAAGTTTTTTGAAGCAGCCTGTAGTTGCGCCGACTGTGTTACTACATTTTTAATGAACAGCTACAGGAATGCATCAAATAAAACACAGGATGATATTCTTTCTAAATTTGCAGTCAAGTCAGAGCATTAGCCAAGCTTTACTGGGAATGTATTTTTCCTTGGAGATACGTTGTGCTTAAAATAACTGAGTTCATAATAAAAGGAAAAAGAAGAACATTTCAAGAAAATGTTGAATTGGGATGCAGAGAAGTTAATTGATTATTGTGTCTGATAGCCTCTGGTAATGTTTTCATTGGGGGTGTTTTGGGCCTATTTCAAGGAATGATTGAAAAAATAAAGATTGGGGACTAGAAAAGACCCAGAATTATTATTCTTTTTTTCTGAACAAGAAAGTGTTCTATAATCCATTATGTTCTTGTGTATTTCAAATGAATCTGCTCTTTGCTTCAGTGCAGGAACATAATATGTATTTTCTATGCCTGTTAGAGATTTTCTGTTTAAACAAATTCTTTTGTTTCTTTTGCATGTATGGCTTTGTGTAGAAATGGCATGGAAATTTTCATTTTGTTCTGACAGCTGAGATCAGCAACCTTAATAATGTGAGAGCAGGTACCTTACCCAAAAAAACCTGAAAAGTGCTGATCCTGCAAGTCCATGAACATGATGTCTCAATTAGTGGTCTGTTGAAGAGAAGAAAAAACTCAGACCTAGCGTTATTCCTTGCTGAGACGTTTCTTCTTATGCAAAGTACATTATGATAGAAGAATTGAATGACACTTGCTGTTTTTTTTTCCTTTGCCATCTGGCACAGAATACACATGGACACATCTGCTTATTTTATCTTGACAGTTTTTAGATGCCAAACTGTATGAGCAGAATGTGGATGTTTGCATCAATATTAAATTAAACTATTAATTTTATTATCACAAGTTTTTTTTTTAATTACACTTATATGGTACCAGCTGAGAACATTCATAGAAATACCATAAAGCAGGACACTTAATGTTTTTTGTATTCAGCTCACTTTTTGGGGTCTGGTTAAACCAACCTGTACTCCATGGCTGACAAAGATTACATAAACTGTTAAAAATTCCATGTTTTGCTCATGTTCCACCTAAGAGACCTCATCATTTTGTTAAATATATGCATGACAGTCCAAGCAATTCAAAAGGGAACCTTGCTGGACCATTAGCTTTCAGGATATGAAGGTTTCATTTACTCTCACTTTAAAATAAGACTCTGGATGAAGAATGTTTTATTCACAGTTACAATTTCAGCCTGTGTCTCCATGAATATAAATTTCTCCTGGAGCTTAGAGCAGGTAAATTCTGAATCCTACAAAAAGCAATACAGGAGACTTTAGGAATCATTTGAATTTTAAATTTGTGTAATGGGTGTTTTTTCTGATGGAAAGAATAACTGAAATAATGTTGCAGAGCTGTTTGTTCTTGTAAGGAAGTGTTTTTAATGATACTGAAGATTAAGTTTTTTAACATACACAATACACATTGTGAGTGTGAAATGCCAAAGAAAAAACTTTGAAAAACTGCACACGTTTATTTAAGAATTTCTTCCAAGGATAAAGAAAGAACCCTGCTTTTATTTGAACTCCTGAGTTGCTCAGGTTACAAGACTTCTCATTGTTTTATTCTGCCATTTTTAGTGACTCTGTCTGCAACCAGTCCTTCATACTTCAGAGGATTTACACTTATTGCGCTGAAGGAGGGACACGAGGGGAACAAAGATGAAGATTACGCTGGTAATTTCAAGGTAAGAAAGTTCTGCAATATATTCTTCCTTTCATGTGTAGACTTTTATATTGTCCTTTCATAAAGTGGTACATTTGTTAGCTCGGCTTCCTTATCTATATTACTAAATGACAGTTTAATTTATGCACGGGCGGACGCACCGAAGCGCATGCACACTGTGCCGCGGCTTCCCAGAGTCAGTAGGTGGCGCCCGAACAACACAATCTGTAAACTAAACTTGTTGTAATCCACTGTGCCCACAGTCGGTGTCAGCAGAGGCAAAGGCGTCACAGCTCCAAATGGAAAGAGCTCAACGATTTGTAATACAAAACCGAGCCCGTAGTTCCCAGAGTCAGTGCGTGGCGCCCAAACACCACAACCTGTAAACTACACCTGCTCTAATCCACTGTGCCAGCAGTCAGTGTGTGTAAGTTGGAGTATGCTTCCTAACAGTAAACAACTTCTACCTAACGACACAGCCACAGAACAACAAAGACGAGACCGCATGGATAAAAACAATACACGGAGGCTCCTACGATGCACTTCAGACACACCAGAAGCAAACACGTTACGGTTCCACAATGAAAGAGCTCAACTAACGGAAATACAAAACGAGCCCGTATGGATAAACACAATGAACGAACGCGCCCACAACGCGCTTCTGACACTGCAGCGGCAAAGGAGTCATGGCTCCAAGTGGAAGGAGCTCAACAATTAGTAATACAAACACGAGCCCGTATGGCTACGACCTGTAAACGAGCCTGTATGGATAAAAACAATGAACGAAGGCGCCCACACAAAGAAACCGCTTTAGTACAAATATGTTTATTTAATTAAATGAAAACTTTACCATGGCTATGACCTGTGAACTAAACCTGAGGTAAAGCGTGCACACCAGGTTGTACAGCCGCCCGAACGCGACCGCCCACACCACCGCATATACCACGTTCGTTTAGTAATGTAGCCCTCCATGCCCGGATCCGCCGCCATGGTCACTTCAGCACGCGAATCCACCGCCGTCAGCAAATGACTTCTCGCTGACGACACAGCCATAGATAAACAAAGAAGAGACTGCATGGATAAAAACAATAAACGAAGGCGCCTACAACGCGCTTCTGAAACACCAGAACCAGATGAGTCACAGCTCCAAAAAGAAACCGCTTTAGTACAAATATGTTTATTTCATTAAATGAACTTTCCCAGGACGCACCCATCCTCCATGATATTTCATCCCTCCAAGTATCGGAGGGAACAGAAAGTGATTGCCATTCTTGGATTTGCGATTCTTTCGAGAATCGCGGGCTTGCTGGTGATTCCATAGTCCTGGGTTTGAATCCAGCACCTGCCAGTCTACATGTTCCTCCAGTGTCTGCATGGAGTTTTCTTCTGGTTAGTCTGGATTTCCTCCCACACTCCCTAGATGTCTGTGTTAGGTTAAAGAGTGATTGTAATTGACGCAATGTATACATGACTGAAATGGATAACCAGCCTTTTCAGGGAGTGGGTTTGTATTAACCCACCTTTGCAGAAAATGTATTTTAATTTGGTGGTACGTTATGCCTCTACTGGGTTCGTTTTTTCTTTGTACCCTGCTACCAGGATGGGTTTTAGGTACTCTGGGTGCTAATTTGGGATGGCGAACATTGTTATTTCTTGAACAAATTTCATTTTATAGCATTTAATAGTGTTATATTTCAGTGGAATGTACAGTAGGTGTAAGAGTACTTCATAGCAAATCTGTTGTCATATAATGGAATAATGTTTTAATTTATATGCTCCCAACCTGGGAAATGTCCTTGCATTTGTATTCATCCTGTCTTTGCCTTATTAATTGCTTGGCTCTAATGATGTAATGGCAGGTGATATACTAAAAATTTAAGGAATAATGGTTTGTTGTATGCATCTGGGGGGTCAAAAGGAAAAGTGGTAAAAACACGGAATTTATTTTCTGATTGAAACACTATTCCTTTTGATGTAGCTTGATGATGTCTCTTAGACAGCAGAGGAGGTTTTAGAACAGGCAATCTAAGTCATCCTGTAATTCTGATACCTCGCAGCGGCACTGTTTTACTTGAGATTCCAAGCTCACCGTGCTGCCAAAATAGTAATTTCCTTAAATTATGAATGGTGAGACAGATTCAGATTCCCTTCTGTTTAACCTAATCATGCCTTGCTGATTGGTGTAGCCATCACATCAACAGCCGGATTTTAATCTTAATAGCAGTTTTTGTCAGGAAATTTAATGTGAAGTGCACATGTTGTACTGCAAAGAGCCTTATATAATTCATTAGAAGTAGTAAATGCAAAAGTTGATTGTGTTATTCTTCCAGGCATTGCTTATCTATTAATAGAGATAATATATATATATATATATATTGCTCAATGTTTAGGTTATTTTTTATTTCTGTTAATCCCTTGAGTTGGATCTTCTTGAAACTGACAGACTTTCAGGTACTTACAACATCAGTGGGCAGCAACTCCTGACCTTGAGGCTGTGATATCTGCATTTTCTCAGTTTAAGTCTGGAATCTTTACCAAATATACTGTAATTATTATAATTTTGGTTCATTTTAGCGTTCCTAATTAACTACTGACTCACTCACTCACTGACTCGCTCATTTGCCTTTTGATTGTTCAGTTGAGTGATGCAGTTTCAGCTAATTTAGTAAAAATGAACTTAATATGTAAGAACATAAAATCAGTTTTGATAAGAACAGGCTCTTCCACTAAACAGAACCTTTTAATCTTTATTTATTCTTCTTAGGGCGTCAAGGCGGGCGGCACAGTGGTAGCGCAGTAAGAAGTCCTCCCTGCATGGAGTTTGCATGTTCTCTCCATGTCCGTGTGGTTTTCCTCCGGGTGCTCCGGTTTCCTCCCAAGGTCCAAAGACATGCAGGTTAGGTGCATTGGTGATCCTAAATTGTCCCTAGTGTGTGTGTGTGTGCCCTGCGGTGGGCTGGCACCCTGCCCGGGGTATGTTTCCTGCCTTGCGCCCTGTGTTGGCTGGGATTGGCTCCAGCAGACCCCAATGACCCTGCAGTTAGGATATAACAGGTTGGATGATGGATGGAGGGCATCAAGGCTGGGGGGCTGTCAAAAAAGTTCCTGTTAAAAGCATTCCTTGTGTAATTTTGGGTTATACAAGAAATACATTTTTGTTGTTTTTATGCTTCCTTGTATGAAGAAGAATTTTTCAGCTTCTAACCGTCTTCTTTTGACCTTTGCCAGGCCACTGTACTGGTAGAGTTTGGTGTATCAATTCCAGTTCATTGCAAAGCCACATGCACTCACAAAGGGCTTCTATTCCTATGTGTCTTCTGCAGTCCTGGAATGCAATTAACTCGTAGTACACCAATTATATTCTATGGCTCCCATTCACATCACAGTGGAAGAGCAAAATACATTTTAAAAAATGTGACATTCTGCATATTTTGCACACAAAGTAGTTTGGAAACACATTATCATGCACATTAGTGAGTTTGCTCCACAGGAAAAAAACAGAAGACAGCAATCCTGGTCCTTAGCTCTTCACCAGCAACCACCTGTTGAGATCCTGTCTTGTTTTTAATGTTTCTTTATTTGAATACACACTTCTCCTGCAAGTTTTCTGTTTTTGTGATTGTTTTGAATTATGCAGAATTTTAAAATGAAATGCATTTAACAATATTAAAACAATTATGCATTTCACACTATATTTGTCCTGGTCGCTACTATTTTGGAGCTTTTCCTGTAGCATTATCAGGGTAATGAGTATGGCATGTGACGTTAGCTGCACGACAGAATAAAGATCAGCACTGACATCATGTCTCTATTCAGGATTGTGGATAAGTTCCTAAGAAAATACTGTAACTTTGTGTGTATATTCTTGTTTTTGTTTCCTCAGACTGTTTGATTACAATTTTTTGACTTTCGACGATGTCTAATTTACTGTTCCTTCCCATTGCATATACTGTGTCTTCTCCGAGGCAATACACCACCCTTTCCTTTTTCTTGTTACGCACAAATGAGGCTGACCACATACATTCTCCAAGTGCTTTGGAGGAACGTATCCAATATCGTCTCGATCTGTCATTCATATTTAGGACTTCAGTTGCCAATATTGCCGTCATAGTTCACAAACCGGGCAGCATAGATAGATAGATAGATAGATAGATAGATAGATAGATAGATAGATAGATAGATAGATAGATAGATAGATAGATAGATAGATAGATACTTTATTAATCCCAAGGATTACATACTAAAAGAACAGCGGAACATACTGACATTTTATAAATTTTATAAACCTATATGCATTAATGCACACAAAATAACACATGGAAGTCTTACCTACAAAAGCCTAGAGGTTGTTACCCTTTAATCAAATGCAGCTGGATAGCAGCTCCCAGTGACCCGTAAAGGGATAAATGGGTTAAAAATTGATAGAATGATGGCCTTGTTTACTGGAGCAATTGCACACAAAGTGTATTTTAGCGGCGGCACGGTGGCGCAGTGGTAGCGCTGCTGCCTCGCAGTTAGGAGACCCGGGTTCGCTTCCCGGGTCCTCCCTGCGTGGAGTTTGCATGTTCTCCCCGTGTCTGTGTGGGTTTCCTCCCACAGTCCAAAGACATGCAGGTTAGGTGGATTGGTGATTCTAAATTGGCCCTAGTGTGTACTTGGTGTGTGGATGTGTTTGTGTGTGTCCTGCGGTGGGTTGGCACCCTGCCTAGGATTGGTTCCCTGTGTTGGCTGGGATTGGCTCCAGCAGACCCCCGTGACCCTGTGTTCGGATTCAGCGGGTTGGAAAATGGATGGATGGATGGATGGGTGTATTTTAGCATCTACTTTCCTTTCTTAGCCTGGTGTCTCAGGTGCTGTAAGCATAGTGAACAAGTTCCAAATAGCTCGCCTCATTTTTCTTCAGCTTTAGATTTTGGACTGTACAACACTGTCCTACTTTCACTTTCAGTCTGTGAGATTTTTGCATAACAGTGCAGCATTTGGTGGAATTTCTTTAATTATATATACATCTGCCACTCTCATTGGGAACAGCAGTTATTGACACATGCATCTAAATCATAATTTTAGTCACTCTCAGACTTGATGATCCAAAATTGGCTACATTTTAAAACACTTTTTGAACACTTAAGGGAGTTTTTGGAGTGCAGTAATAAAACATGCAGGAATCCATTTGAAAAATAATGTATGGAGTGGTGAGTGTACTAAAAGGCTCATTATAGCACAATGCCATTACCCCATTCTTTACCAAAACTGCTTGCAGGGTTATTTTCTATAATTACACTGAAGAAAAAAAATTCCATGTCTTACCAATTGTGCTTAGGGAACAAGGTGAAAAGGTCAACTTCCCAGAGCATAAAAGCACATCGTTCAAATGAAGGACTGTCAACAGAACACCTAAGACAGACTCTGGCTTTGTACCCATTGCTAACATGACTCCTCACACCTCTGAACTGGATAAAGGACGTTAGGAAGATTAAATCAAAATAATGGTGCCACAAAGCAGCTTTGCTGATGTGATTGTCATCTGTTTTCGAATTTTACATTTTATTATGTGCTTGAAAAACATTGTTCAGGAGTAAGTGTAATATTTAATTTATTAAAGATTGACTCCTTAAATGCCATTATGTTTCATCCTTATTTCTTGTAGAGAAAAGCCAAGCAAAATGACACCTTTTAACCTTTTAACTAAAAAGATTACAATATGCAAGCTTTCAAGGCAACTCAGGCCCCTTCATCTTGCCTGAAGAAGGGGCCTGAGTTGCCTCGAAAGCTTGCATATTGTAATCTTTTTAGTTAGCCAATTAAAGGTGTCATTTTGCTTGGCTTTTCTCTACATTCATAATGGCTAACACGGTACAACACCCTAGTACAACCTTATTTCTTGTATTTGTTGCATTATCCTTTCTGCAGCATCAGTGTTGTCTCAACAGTGCCACAGCCTTTTCCAACGACCAGGCTAATTTCCCCTATTTTCTCAGTTGAGGCACTTCATTCACGCTCATTATCCTCTCAATAACAACATAAGCAACAAAAGCATATGATTATAGAGGTGCATAGGATTTTCAGAAGGCTTATCTTAAAGTACCACATGAGAAGTTAGAGGTCAATCCAAATGAAGTGGAATTCATGGCACTGTGTGTAGGTGGGTACTAAATTGGATTAAACACCTCATCCAAAGGATTATGGTGACAAAATATTTTCAGAATTAGGTGATTGTAACAATGTTTCTCCTTCTTTCGTGTGCAGGATGTAATTTCCAATGAATTAATTTGTTGCATAGACTTGATGCGAGTCTTCTTTTAAAAGTTCAACAGCTTTATTTCAAACAACAATAACAAATGAATCTTATAACAGTTTGTAAATATTAAGACACAGTCAAAGTCTGTATTGCTCCATTTCCTTCTCCCCGCCAAATTCCTCTCTCTCACATCTGGAATCACACAACACCTGTCTCATCTGCGAACAAGAACTCTCACTGAAACACATGAAATTAACCATGGTGCATTTACAAATATTTAAAAACTAGCCTTGTTTAAATTAAAAGGTTCACTTAAATTATGGCTCTTACAGTGATGTTTATTGGAGGCCTATAAGGAAACTCGGAAATTATTGTGAGCACAAGGAAAATGACCAGAAGATGATCACAAAAGACTAGTCAGAGAAGCACAAAGGTCTTAGCCAGAAAGATGAAAACAAAACCAAACCATCTTAACTGAAAAGGAGCAAACAAGAAAAAGTGGGTTAATACTGAAAATGATTCTTGATGCTAAACTCTTTGACAGAGATTATTCGCTGGGGGGGGAATGAAAATATCAGTTGCCACCATATTTATACAGGAAGGTATAATGACCAATGTTGTGTAGAAACAAAGTAGAAATACTTTGTTACTATACTTCAGTGTGTTTGGAGAATATTTCTGCATTCCTGGAGTATAAAACTTTCTGTCTTCTTTCACTTTTATTTTCCTCATATTTTCAAATCCAAATGACTATTTTGATACAGTATATATTTTACATGACACATTCGTCACTGCAATTTTAAACAAAAAACAAATGAGCTACACAAATACATACAATTCTTTGCTCAATCAATTGTCTAAAACACATTCTTCACTTGCTTTAGGAGTTAACACTTTAAGATAATTACAATATATGAAGAATCTGGAATGATTTTCAAATGTGCACTGATGACTGTAACACCTGGACATGTACGTAGTCATTCCAAGTACACTTCGCTGCCACCCATAGAACGGTGCAGGGCTGGATATTTGAGGTGGGTATGGGCGTTGGTGATGTACAGTCCCAGTCTTGGTTGTTTGGTGGGGCTAATTCTGCAGGATTCAGCTAGGTGTACTTGTGTGTTCACATGCTGTGGTTCACTCACAATGTCATGTCTGTTGCTCACATGTCTGCTGACATCATTCTGGGCATAATTGCTCCAAACTAAATTGTGAACTAGTTAGAAAAGTCCAAAAAAACTGAAAGTATATTTTTAACTGTAAAAACAGAAGTTATAAATTCTTGGTAAAGCACTTTATTAAACCTTATTAAATAAAGGGTAGTGCCATGTTAGAGTTTTTTTTATGGCTAATGTTATTATTAAACTAATTCTGCCAGTTTTAATGTATTTCAGTGTTATTTGAACAAAAATGGGGCAAGGGAATGCTTTAAAAAGATTGACATTTAAATTAACTGTAATTTAGTGTTCGTGATATGACAATTCACTTTACGAAGGGGTTTCTAGGGATGGATTTTCTGATTCTTAAACTAGAGGCAGCCTGTATGCCTCTGCTCATGCTGAATGTCATTCCTTCAAGTTGCAGTTCCTTTGCTCATACTTTCGCGATTGAAATATGACTCACAAGCAAAAAATGGCAGCATGAATTATTTTAAGCTTTTAAGAACTTTTTTTGACTGTATGCAAAATAGAGAGAGATCCGGCATTTACTTGTTCTTTTGATACTTATTTACAATGCATTACTTGAGTGATTGCCTCACTGACAAAATTTTCTTTTGCATGAGTCATCTTTCCAGAAAGGTATCTCTACTTTTACTCAAGTATAGCTGTTGGGGTGTTTGTGCAACATTGATAATGATGTCAATAATTGTGATGATCACTGTTACATGGTAGCTTCCAAAGTGTGTTTAAAATACTGCTGCCCAAAAATGGCATCATTGTAAACAAAAAACCAGATGATAAACTAAATCATCTAGTTCAAAATCTCTTTTAACATGCGCAGTGAAGATATACTTGAACTCTACATTTAAATCCTCAGAAAAAGTTTACACTACCACCAAAATGATTAAATCCAATAAAATTATGTATAAATGCAGACTAATAGGGACATTAAAAATGTTGTCCTTCAGGCATCAAAGCTGGGACGCTATTTGTTTTAATGTACTTCAATGATCTGGATAAGAATAAAAAAACAAAATATTTTAGTTTGTAGATGATACTACAATAGGTGGAAGGGCTGATATAAAGTAGAATCTGCTATTATCTGGAAAATATACAGGCTTGGGAGGATTTGTGGCAAATGACATTTAACTTCCATCCATCCATCCGTTCTCTTCCGCTTATCCGAGGTCGGGTCGCAGGGGCAGCAGCTTGAGCAGAGATGCCCAGACTTCCCTCTCCCCGGCCACTTCTTCTAGCTCTTCCGGGAGAATCCCAAGGCGTTCCCAGGCCAGCCAAGAGACATAGTCCCTCCAGCATGTCCTGGGTCTTCCCCGGGGCCTCCTCCCGGTTAGATGTGCCCGGAACACCTCACCAGGGAGGCGTCCAGGAGGCATCCTAATCAGATGCCCGAGCGGACCAGCTCTACACTCATTGCAGGGTCCTGGAGGGTGCATGGGAGTTTGCCCAACCAGTCTACATGTGTTTTGTGGACTTGGAAAAGGCATTCGACCGTGTCCCATGGGGAATCCTGTGGGGGGTACTCCGAGAGTATAGGGTACCGGACCCCCTGATAAGGGCTGTTCGGTCCCTGTACGATCGGTGCCAGAGCTTGGTCCGCATTGCCGGCAGTAAGTCGACATTTAACTTAAGTAAATAAAAAGTATTATACATAGGAAGTATTAAATGTTAGATTTGAATATACAAATGGAGGCTTGAAACTTGAAAGTACCCTTTATGAGAAGGACTTTGGAGGAATAGATGACTTGTACCTATTTATATCCAGACAGTGTCCAGAAGCAATCAAGAAAGCTGAAAGAATGTTAGATTATATATCACGATGTGTGGAATACAAGTCAATGGAGTTTATGCTTAATTTATATAACTTACTAGTGAGGCCTTATCAGGAGATCTATATACAGTTTCTCCATATTACAAAAAAGAACATAGCAACACTGGAGAAACTCCAAAACAAAGAGCTTAGGGTGATTCTGGGACTGACAGGTACGGGAGAATTAAAGGAGTTAGAGGTAAATTTCACAAAACTGTTATAAAGGTTTTTTTCACACAAAGAACAATAAACACATGGCATAAAAGACCAAGTATAAGGGTACGGAGTAGGACTTGACTCAGTGTTATTTTTGAGAATCTATGTGAATTGCTAGTGAATTGGTGAGTCTCTTGATGTGAATGGCCTGTTCTTGTTAAAATTGTTCTAATGTTCTAAAGAATTATGTGTAAAAGACAACTCTATAAGTAGATGACTAGTGATAATTATTGTTAAAATGCACCGATCAACCACAACATTTAAACCACTGACAGGTGAAGTACGTAAAATTGATTTTCTCATTACAGTGGCTCCTGTCAAGGGGTGGGATATATTAGGTAGCAAGTGAATTGTCAGTTTCGAAGGTGAAGTGTTGGCAGGAAAAATGGTTCAAGCATAAGGAGTGACTTTGACGAAGACCTAATTGTGATGGGTAGATGAATGGGTTAGAGCATCTCCAAAACTGCAGGTTTTGTGATATATTCCTGGTATGCAGTGGTTTGTACCTACCAAAAGGGGTCCAAATAAAGACAAATGATGAACCAGCGACAGGGTCATGGGCACCCAAGGCTCATTAGTGCAAGTAAGGAGCAAAGGCTCTATATAATAGGAGAATTAATTGGGTAATTATTATATGTAAAGGTCAACACTTTAGGACGTTTGCCAGGTCATTGTTTTTGTTTAAATGCACATGTGCTGATTGAACTGCAAAGCCTCTGTAAGAGGAGACACACAATTAGCTACATTATATTACATTTTTGAACTTTTTTCTTTAATGTAGTGAGGAAGTAGTTGTTAAAAGAGCCACAAGGTTTCAGACAACCAATCAGTTTAGTGAAGTATAAAAAATGGTCCACCCTGCTGGTGATTCATAAGGATTAAGGATTTTTTTGCAGTTAAAAGTTCAGACGTCTTTTTGCATTTATTATACACTATTTCAGGTTTTTGACTTTTCCAGCTTTTTCTCCATCCCTTTTCTGAATGTAGTATATCAAATACAAATACATGGGAAGCCTACCCCAGCAAACACGTGTATTGGTCTAGCACAACCAAATTCACTCATACTGGGTGACTTTAGATAGATAGATAGATAGATAGATAGAT
Organism: Erpetoichthys calabaricus; assembly: GCF_900747795.2. Classification (NCBI taxonomy): domain Eukaryota; kingdom Metazoa; phylum Chordata; class Cladistia; order Polypteriformes; family Polypteridae; genus Erpetoichthys; species Erpetoichthys calabaricus. The sequence continues at coordinate 70,168,119 of NC_041395.2, forward strand.
AGATAGATAGATAGATAGATAGATAGATAGATAGATAGATAGATAGATAGATAGATAGATAGATAGATAGATAGATAGATAGATAGATAGATAGATAGATAATGAAGATTGGTTACTCATAATAATCGTTATTTGTCCATGACTGACTAGTGTGCCAAATTTCTTATATTTACAAAATAGTATTTAGCCCAAAAAAACAATGTAAGTTTGTGTCCCGCGGTGGGCTGGCACCCTGCCCAGGGTTTGTTTCCTGCCTTGTGCCCTGTGTTGGCTGGGATTGGCTCCAGCAAAACCCCATGACCCTGTAGTTAGGATATAGAGGGTTGGATAATGGATGGATGGAAATAGTGTAACTTGCTCAATAAAGCAAATCTTCCCATAAACCTGTTACATTTAGGGTGAACAGGGTAAAGACTTGCTGAGGGTCAAATGGTGAGAAGACTGAACAGGCAGCCTTTGAGTTTATAGGCTGTAGCTTTAGTTTCTACATTACAGTTCATGTTTTCCTGGAGTACCAATTGTAACAAAATTACTGCTTAATTCTAAATAATTTCCCTAGCCTGTATTCATTCACATGTTTTTAAAAGTGCTTTTGCCATTACTGAGTGGTGGGGTACCAGTACATACTTCAGTGGCAATCGGATCAAATGAGGAATCTGTGATCTTTCATCCATCCATTCATGCATCCATCTATCAATCCATTATATTTTTCAAAAACAAATTTTTATTACAGTTCTGAGTGGAGCCAAAGGTTATTCCGGCAACATTGGTTGCAGAACCAAAATTTTGGATGAGATGGACTAGCTATTATGCATCCTTTCATCCATCCATCCATTTTCTGGATATACTTACTCCATTGTAGAGTTTTCGATAGCCATGACTTATCCCAACACTGTCAGACTTGAAGCATGACTAGCTGTTATCCATAAATCTATTCCTGTATCCAGTAACTCATCTATTCTTTTTCTGAACCCACTTTTCCATTGCAGAATTGTGGCAGCCTTCCACCCATCTTGATAAAACTGGATATAGTGGAGAAATCCATCCTAGGTGGGACGACTACATTTTTTTAGTATGGATAAATTAACCTTTTCCATCCATCCATCCATCCATTTTCCAACCCGTTGAATCCAAACACAGGGTCACGGGGGTCTGCTGGAGCCAATCCCTTTTCATCCTTACATATTTGAAAGCATTTCTTTTAGGACAGTGACCTGATTTTTAATTTTTTTAATGACCACCTTGGGGCAGACTGAAATTTTATCTTGCTAATTTGATGTGCTGTTTACTTTAAGTTCCAATCATATACTGTAAGAACAGAATTGCAACTCATATTTGTCCAGGGTTTCTCTCTCAGAATATTGGTGGAAGGAATCCAAATCTTAATTTACATTTCTGTCTCCATTTCCTATAATCAGAAACATGTCTTTGAGGAGCTAATTCTTTAATATCATCTCAGAGGTTTAAAACAAGTTAAAAAATGAAGAAGATATCACTGTTGCTTGTTGGATGACATTTAGGGTTTTCTGTTTAATGGGAGAACAATGCTAGAATTCCAAATGCTGTCAGTTTAAATAAGTGCTAAAAAGAGCCCACATAGCAACACTGCACAGCTCTAATGTGAAACATCCTGGCCTTTGTTTCATGCCTAGTTCATTTTGGGTCACTCTGTTTCTCAATGAGCTCATTTCTGTTTTCCCCTCTGACTCGGCATTTTTTTTTTCTTTTCATTCTTTAATGAAAAGGCCGCCAGGCAGCCTCCTAGACTCTACAGCTTGGGTTAAACAAGCTAATGCTCAGCAGAAGCACGTTGCAGACATTTCAGTAGAAGCACAACGCACCAAACTGGGTTATTAAAATTTTTTAAACTCATTACTGAATAGTCCCAAGTGTGGGTTGTCTGCTCATTTTTTCATCTAAAGTAACAACTGTCACTTGATGTAGACTTCTAGTTTTAGTTTTGTTTGTTATTGAAGGTCTTGTTTAGTGTCACATAACTTATTCGAAAATTAAATGTCAGAGGTAGGAGCTGTAATTAATGCTGTTTTAGTAAATAATTAACTCCAGAAAGTTGCTTTAATAGAACATAATAGAATTATTGTAGGATAAAAATGTGTTGTGTAAAAAGATTAGTTAATATTTTTTTTTCTTTTCATTCATTTGACATATTGTCACCATTTCAGTGTGTTTGGATCCCAGTTCCTGGCTGGTAGTTCCTCTGCCTGGAGATTACCTGCTTCACTTCTTTTTCTTCTCATATATTGTTAGTTTAAACACATGCAGATTATAGATTCTAAATTGGGCAGTGTGTAGACGGAGAAAAGGTGGCCAAAATACCTCTTTTATTACTTTCAAACAAGGCATTAGGACATAATACAGAAATGACCTTAACAAAAATGAAATACATATAAAATATATTTACAAAAATATTTTATTACCTATATTAGGGGTCAATTAAAAAGTGGTTGCCAAGTTTGCCATTTTAACAGCCTATATTTGGAGTAATTAAGATGCCACATAATTAAATATCAGTCTGTTGCTACTTTACAGCATTTCACTTAACTAACCAGAATTCTGAATCTGTGCATCAAAAGTAGCCAGTTGAAGTTTAAAGTTCAAGATGGTGGTTTTCAAAAGACTTACAAAAACAAGATGGTGCGGAATACATCCTTCATTTCCTTAAAGTCCAATGAATATGATCCTATCTTGGGATCCACTGTTGTCAACCAAGAGGACACACTGGTCACAGAATAAATGATGGGGCACCAACTTGGTTGCCCCTTTTAATCTTTGCAGAATCCAGACAACTTAAATAGATACTCGATGGTGCATAGAAAAATAATGCATGATAGTTATAAATAAAGTGCATGAAAGATAAAAGTAGTGTTATTTATTAACAAATGTTGTGTATGCGTATTTTCAGACAAGTGAAAAGATAGAATATATCTCAGGATAGAAACTTCATTATAAAGTAAACCTCAATTACATAAAACAGCATGCTGAAACAGACAATATGCGCCCATTAACAGATTTTAAAAATTAGGTTTCTGAAATGTATAAATCTTAACACATATATATTACTGTGTCTTTGAACTTATGTTCCTGCATTATCTGTGTTTATTATTTAAAATGGAAGATGTCCCTGAAGAATGAAAAAAGGCAGTAATACTGAATATATTACTGCTCCTGAGGGTCAGACAAAGTGGCATAAAACATTTTTCCTCATCTCCTTTTCATTGAACCAATTGTGTAAACCTTTTGTGGACTGATTTTATTGTTAACAAAAGGCTAGATGTTCTCAGCGAGTATCTGAAAAGCTTTCCATTAAATAAATTGCCAAAATCAAGTCTGCCAGTCATGAAGGGACAATCAAACTACTGAAGAAGTTTGCCACAGCACAGTCATAACTGGCTACTGGCCGAAGGCAGCTCCATTAATTAAAAACCCTGTGCGTTGGTGTTTTATTTTCTTTTTGTTTTTGCATGTTATATTACATACATATGGTCCTCTGTCTAATTCTTGTCTGATATGTTATTGGTTGATTTGCAAGTCATTCATGTCGTTTTGACCATGTGCTCTCTGTCTAAATACTTCAAATATGTCCCTACTTTGCATGCTATGCAACTTTCATCGTTCACAGTTTCAGAAGTCCTCTGTATGCACAAGTGGCCTGATGCTCCACTCATTGTTAGCTAATGGCATGTAAAAAGAGATGAGCATATCACACAATGTAGCAGTATTAGAAACTGTTGTAGTAGTAGTATTGTTACATGTGCAGAATCCAGTTAAATTCAAATTTGCATGTCATACCAAAATGCAACATGTCACCAACCTCCAGCATTTTGATAAACATAAATGTATAAATAGACATAACTCAATTTTATTAATTGGAAAACACAAATCAGCTTAGCTGATGTGTTTCTTACTTGTGGTTGCATACCACTACTTGAGCATAACGCCTTGTATCCTAAGACCGATGTGGAACGTAAAAAATGCATGGGGTAAAACTAACACAGAATAAGAATATACCCATGCCATTCTGAAGTGGTCTGACAATTTCTAATTGGCTTGCCAGAATATGTATAGAAGAATTGTTCTGTGATATACAACCAATTTTCAAATAATTAATCTTGAGATTGATTTCACATTTTTAAAAACCATTGTCCATGTTACTCCAGACAAGAAACATAGTTTGTGCACAGGCAAGGTGTTACTAAATGCCACCCAATCACCTCCAATGCAACCGTGCAATAGATGACATCTTGTGCAATAATGTTTCATGTGCAATAAGGTCTTATGTTGAATGTGTGTGTTCTTCTTATCCTTTCCTATCCTTTTGTAATTATATTTATTTATATTTTGACACCGCAGGGACTGCACCTAATTTCGTTGTATTTGTTACAATGACAATAAAGATATTCTGATTCTTCTGATTCTGATTCTGTATTTTATCAGGCTTTTTTTGTATTCCCAGAAAGTAAGAGGGACAACAAATTAAGCCAAGTCTGTCCTAGCTACATTTGTTCTCATGTGAACAATATGGAGGTCAACAATTGGCACATTCTAATGATTATAAATCTATGTAATAAGAGAAAGTATGGCTAGATTAATTCTACCTATATATGTAAATTGCTAAGGACTGTCTGTCTGTCATGCAAAAGCTTGCAAAACCCCAGGCCTTGAGCTTTGGTTTTGGTCTTAGTCGACAGGTTGTGCTTTGATACGTGGAGTACAACCCATGAATTTGACGTGTTGGCTACCTCGGTGACAAAATTGGGCTTCAAGTCTTTCTCATGGCAGGCAGTGATGCAACCGCATTCCTCACGGCAAGTGGAAATGCAGATATGCACTGTGGTTTACAGGAAATGCACAGCAGGGGATTTTGGGTCCTTCTCGTGCAAGCAGTGTTGCAGACACGTGCAGTGGCTGACAGAAACAGAACAGCGACGCATGCCTCTGTGACAGTGAGGCACATTGCACAGGCCGACAAATCAGTTTCAACTCAAGCGTCAGTCGTGCACTATGAGTACTACAGAAAGTCATACACAACCAAAGAACTAGAAGTGCTTGCTTCCTCTGACATGTTAGGTAACTTCAGGTCCTTCTAAGCATGTGGCACATCTGTCAGGAAAAAGCTGTGACTGTGAAGGACATTGCAGCAACCTTGGTAAATTGACCTGGGTGTCTGTGTTTAATAAGAGGTGCATGCACCGACTTTCTTTGAGGACTGGAGCTCCGAGAGCTACTCATAACGAAATCAGATTAATAGATCACTAATGTGTATTTAAATTTTTATGTACTCCTTTCAAACATCAATTGATTCCTACCCTCACCTTTTTCACTCCAGAGTCACTGTTTTAGCCAAAAGAATATTTATCTGCAATTAGGCAGATGAACAAATCTGACCTAGATAGGTGTGTAATTTGGTCCTTTCCAAGATAAAATACAGTACTACCAGGTGCATAAAGTTATTTTTGTAAACAGTTATTGGTATAAAATGTACCAAAAAGACATCCATTTGGAACAAAACTGTGTTTACTCTGTGTGTGATAATACTACAACTACAACTACTACTAGTATGCTTTAATATGAATGTAGTGAAAAGGATCACATAAAAAGTTAACCAGTAGTTTATTTCAAATATTAGCAATATTTCACACAGCTAGATATATTTTGGATTTAAACTGAATGAAATAGGGGGCCCTAGAAATCTGAAGTTATTTAAAAATATAAGTGTCTGAAACAACTAACCATATAATAACCTCTTGAATAAAGTCCACACTGCTGACATTAAAATCTAATGCAACAAATTCTGCTCTGGATAGAGAGTTCAGTTCAGTTTGAAATATGTTTACCCATGTGCGATCTTGCTTAAACCACGCAGCCAGTGTGTCAGTATTCTTTGCTTAAAATCATTGGGATATGGCCTCTTTGGCCACAGTCCTTTGTATATGTTGATTTTTGTATCGGCTTCATTTATTATTATTTTATAAAATCCAAGATAACATTTTCATTTGTGCTTAATCCAATTCCAGGATTGCAAAAGGGCAGAAGCCAAACCTGGGCAACATATGGGGCAAGGCAGGAACTGCCCTGGATATAGCAGTGTTCATTGAAGAGCCCACTAATGCACAGCCAATTTTGAATCGTCAATGAAACTAACATGAAGTCCCATGAATCCAGCATCCTGAATTCAAATCCTGTGCCCACTTATTGTCTGTGTAGTGTTTGCATTGTTCATCTTGTATGTTTCTTTTTTGTACTCTGGTTTCCTTCTACTATGGTGGGCTGGCGCCCTGCCCGGGGTTTGCTTCCTGCCTTGTGCCCTGTGTTGGCTCCAGCGGACCTCCTTGACCCTGTAGTTAGGATATAGCGGGTTAGATAATGGATGGATGGATGGATGGTTTCCTCCAATATTCCGAAAGATGTGCAGGTTATAAGTGGTTCTGAATTGTCCCAAAGTGCCAATATATTTGTGGGAGTACAGTGGAACCTCAGTTCACGAACGTCTCGGTACACGTACAAATCGGTTTACGACCAAAAAGTTCGCCAAACTTTTGCCTCGGTTCACGACCACACACTCGGTATACGAACAAGCCAGGTTCCCTTTCGGTTTGTACATGTTCAGTCTCCCCCTATGCATTTCCTGTGCAGCGAGGAAGAGAGAGAGAGCGCAACACACACACACACACACACGCACACAGGCAGGCAGCACAAGAGAGAACGCGAGAGACAGAGGCACACACACTGGCAGCCCGAGACAGAGAGAGCCGTGCACACACACACAGGAGCGCAAGAGAGACAGACGCGCACACACACAGGAGCGCGGAGAGAGAGGCGCGCACACACACAGGAGCGCACTAGAGACACACACACACACACAGGTGCTCCAGGCTCACAAAAGAGAGACGCACGCACACACACACAGGCAGCGCGAGAGAGAGAGACAGAGGCACACACACAGGCAGCCCGAGACAGAGAGAGCCGCGCACACATACACAGGAGCGCGAGAGAGAGAGGCACGCACACACACAGGAGCCCGCTAGAGAGACACACACAAACACACAGGCGCTCCAGGCTCACAAAAGAGAGACACATGCACACACACACACACACACACAGGCGCGAGAGAGAGAGCGAGCAAGCGAGAGAGGGAGGGACGCATAAGATAGAGAAGGCTTGTTTTTGTTTTCAGTTCTGTTTACAGTGATTGGTTCGTAGCCTGCATTGTTGCAATGTTACTTTTCTTGGTGGTTTATTAAATTACGGATTTTTCAAATGTTCATTTTTTCCCCTGTGCTTAAAACTCATTAAAAAAAAGTGTTTTTAGCGAGCGGTTCCTAGCACTATAGCGCGAACTATTGCTGTGTTAGTTTTCTCTGTTGTTCAAGGTTTTCTCAGTGTTATTCAATGTTTTTACATTTAGTTTACTATTACGCTGTATATTCTATGGTATAATTAACTATATTTGTGCTTAAAAACTAAAAAATATATATATTTACATTCAGTTCGTACAGTCTGGAACGGATTAATTGTATTTACATACAATCCTATGGGGGGAAATTGCTTCGGTTCACGACCAACTCGGTTTCTGACCAGAGTTTTGGAACGAATTATGGTCGTGAACCGAGGTTCCACTGTATGTGGGACTGGGCTGTTCGATGGACTAATGCTTGACCTGAAGCTGGTTCCAGTCTTGCACCTGATGCTTTTAGAGTAGCAACACTCCTCAGTGACTCTGAACTGGATTTAGAGGGTGGACAGTGTTTTGTGTAATGGAATGTATTTATTTTTTAAGTTGTGCATTTCTGCAATATGCGATTAGTGTGTTTTCATATCTCTATGGGGCTTTTCCTTGGCTTTCTTGTTGAGCCTTTTGTTCCATTTTAACCAAAAGAAAAAGCACAGTAGTTCTGCACCTGAGAGAATATTGCTTCCTTTCAATGTCTTTAGATTTAAGGAGTGACAGCCTAAACCTCAGGTTACAGCATGTCTGATAAAATTCCACCCTGGATTGAACAGGAGGTTACTATAGGGTAACTATTAACATTCAGTATTTTTTCAATAATAGTGGAAAAAGAAAAATCAGAGCAGCTTGTTGCTGATTGAAAAAAGCTAGAAATGTCAAAGCAGCATGAATTTTTTTAAATGCAATTCTGGAGCAAATTCTGACCTTGTATGCAGGTTACTATACAACCTGATGCAAAGTGTTAAGATGGGATCACTGAAGGGAAACGCAATTCTTCTCTTTAAGCTTCTTTGGATTAGAAGTTCTTTTCAGTTACAACTGAATAATTTAGCATTTAAAACGCCACTTCAACCTTTATCATTGAGCTAAAGCATCTGCATTCTGGTATCACCTGGGAAAGGAAAGCTGTTTAAACATAAAGTTTTGACAGACTGAGACACTCATACCCTGCATGCTCTTTCTAGGATCAAGTTCTCCTTTCCCACATACCATTGATGCAACTGATAATAACTTAAAACAAAGGTCATTATATAAGGAATGATTTTATAAATAGGAGCTTTAAAATTTCTAAAAATGTTTGAAGGGAATTCTTTTTTCAATTCATAATAACAGATTATAATCAAATGTTATTTTAAAATTAACAGACCAAACAAGAACACAAGATACTGTCAGTCGTACAGACTAAATTATTGCAGTGGAGTATATATACTCTTTATGAATGTGTTGGTATGAATGTTGTTCTGATGCAGAAACAAAAGTGAAAAGTTTATTTTTAATATTTATATTTAAAGCACCAATTTCGATTTGTGTATTTCATCAAACCAACGTTAGTTGGTAGAAAATAGCCATAAACAGTTTTATGTTATGACCGAAAAAAAAAACATATTTTGCATGGCTGCACAATAGGTTCAAAAGGATTTATTTGACATTAACATGTTTTCGGTGATCCAGTCACAACTGGGCAGCACTTGACCACATCAAAAACCATGTAAAGTTCTCTTGTGATCACATGTGATGAAGACCATGGAGTGGCTGCTGCTTCACCACCTGAGGCCACAGGTCTGCCACGCCCCCGACCCTCTGCAGTTTGCATACCAGGAGAAGGTGGGAGCAGAGGATGCCATCATCTACATGCTACACCGATCCCTCTTCCACTTGGACAGAGGCAGTGATTCAGTAACAATTATATTTCTGAACTTCTCTAGCGCCTTCAACACCATCCAACCTCTGCTCCTCAGGGACAAGCTGACAGAGATTTGAGTAGATTCAAACCTGGTGGCATGGATCGTGGACTATCTTACAGACAGACCTCAGTATGTGCATCTCGGGAACTGCAGGTCTGACATTGTGGTCAGCAACACAGGAGCGCTGCAGGGTTCTGTACTTTCTCTGGTCCTGTTCAGCCTATATACATCGGACTTCCAATACAACTCGGAGTCCTGCCACGTGCAAAAGTTCGCTGACGACACTGTTATCGTGGGCTGCATCAGGAGTGGGCAGGAGGAGGAGTATAGGAACCTAATCAAGGACTTTGTTAAATGGTGTGACTCAAACCACCTACAACTGAACACCAGCAAAACCAAGGAGCTGGTGGTGGATTTTAGGAGGCCCAGGCCCATCATGGACCCCGTGATCATCAGAGGTGACTGTGTGCAGAGGGTGCAGACGTATAAATACCTGGGAGTGCAGCTGGATGTTAAATTGGACTGGACTGCCAATGCTGATTCTCTGTGCAAAAGAGGACAGAGCCGACTATACTTTCTTAGAAGGCTGCCGTCCTTCAACATCTGCAATAAGATGCTGCAGATGTTCTATCAGACAGTTATGGCGAGCGCCCTCTTCTACGTGGTGGTGTGCTGGGGAGGCAGTATAAAGAAGAGGGACGCCTCACTCCTGGACAAACTGGTGAGGAAGGCAGGCTCTATTGTAGGCACGGAGCTGGACAGTTTGACATCCATGGCACAGAGATGGAGAGCAAACCCCTTCTAATACAAATATAAATTCAAATCCATTTTCTTTCCACAAAAAGAAATCATGTAAGTGGAAGATGATTTGAATAATGTGTAGTGAAGGTACACAAAACACAAAGTGAACACTGGACATGCATTTCAATGCCAGGCTTAAATATATTATGGCTAAATTAAATCCTGGATACAATCCAGATACAAAATGCATATCAATGCCACATCAACAAGACCAAAATAAAAACAAAAATACATGTAAACTACAAAATAAGTACCTACATTAATTAAAAAAAGCTCAGCTGAGAGTGGATAATTGAGAAAGCCATAGTACATGATTAACAGGAATATGATGGCTAAAGTAGTTATAGCATCCCTTAGAGCTTAATACTGTTTTCTGCCTATATGCTACTGTTAGGAGATATCAACCACACTTATCAATCAAACCTAATGATAATAATGTTCCTAATGAAGCGTTTCACTGTTCAAAAAGTATGCATAAGTGATAACATCTTGTCTTTAAACATACAAAAATAAAAGTTATCTTAATCTGTTCTATTCTGCATACATTAACAAGATATTGTAAATGGGACCCAGCTATAAGGTTGGCTGAATCTGCTAACAAGATTATAGCATTAACACTAATCTATCCTTTAAACACAATTACACCAGTTAAATCCTCCATTTTCTACCTAGAAATATGTATAGTAAGATAAAGGTGGTTTGGCTGTATCAGAACAGGGGAGCGTTTGTTCGTCTATTTCTTTTGAGAAAAATTTGTTGTGAATTCTTGCTATAACAAAGCACAAAAATAGTTGTAGGCCATCAAAAACCCACACAAAGGCCAGAACTACTCTGTTTTCGTCTCTGTGCCCATGGGATTACCCACACCTCAGGTAACCAAACCCCAACTTTTCAGACTGGCTTTCAGGCCTTCCTAGGCCAAAATGACAAACTGAATTTACAAGTTCAAAAATATCTTAAAATATGATTAAGAAAGGCAGGAGGATCACTATTAAACCTTAGGCCTACAATCACAAAACACAGACAGTACCTTTAAGAGGAACAAATGGCGAAACTCCAAGAAATCTAAAGATCAAAACAAGAAGCACAAAATCACAAATCAAAATCAAAACACAATGCCTTGCTTGTGAACTGGCGACTTCTCAAGTATTTCTTCAGTGCTTTTGTGATTTCTGGAAATTTTGACCTTTGTGCTTTGAATTTTCAACTATTTTCTGGTGTTGTGTTTTGGGATATTGTTTGCCTTGGAATGCCTTTGCCTTTTCAGGCAATACCTTTGTGCTTCTCTGAGCTTATTTTGTTAAAGAACACTTTTGTACAAATACATCTTTTTATTTATAAAGATCCTTTTAATTACTAGCTGAGGCTTGACAGTATTTCCTCCTCTTGTGGACATTTTTAGCCATTGTTCAAGACCTTTGTGCTTGGGAACTCTTTAGTTCGTAACATGTGCTTGCTGCATCATCAGATGACCTTGCATCCTTGGCTTCCACTTTAATGAGACAAGATGGATAAACAAAACATCCAATATCAACATATAATGACTATGTATTTATTAAACACAATAATAATGAAAAACATAATTTGACATACATAAAACAAGGAAAAGACAAAACCAAAGCCATAATTTATAACAAAATATACCAAAAAATGCTCAGAAGGCAACAAAAATATTAAAAAGACAAAAAGCATACTTGAGCCAGAGATAAGGCCCAGACTAGAACAAAACACAATTAAATATTTCAGTGCTTTTTGTTAGACTATTCTAATTGTACTTTTTCCAGACAAAATTTAATTCAAAATTTTGTCTGAAGAATAATTACTAGAACTACAAGGTATGACCACATAACTATTTGAGTCAGTTTCAAAGTAAATTTTTCTGACATATTAGACCATTGATGACTTTTTTTCCCTTTATTTATTCTTATACACTTTATTGTACTAGGAACTTGTTAGTTTTTGCATACCCATTGGGGTCAGAGTGCAGGGTCAGCCATTGTACAGTGCCCCGGAGCAATTGGAGGTTAAGGAGGTTAAGGGCCCTTGTCTTTAGGATCTCCTTTGACAGTAATGGGGAATTGAACCGACAATCTTCCGAATACTGGCGCAGATCCTTAGTCTTAGTCCTCTGTGCATGACGGAAATTATATAAGCTAAAACTGTCGAGAGAATACTCAGAATGTGGTCTTCTTTCAATTGTATGTGTAAAATGTAATATGAGCTAAAATCTTCAGGTCTTCAGACTGAGTACCCAATATGTTGATCTCGATCGACCGGCAGATCGGAAAGGTAGTGCAAAAAAAGGCTGTCTAAGTGGTCTAGTTAGCCTTCCAATTTATATCGACTAAAGAAGGGATATGAAAAAAAAATTGGTAGGGGGGCTGAACATATGGAATTGGAAGAGGATTTTTTTTTCTCACAATGTCACAATCAAAGCGTGTTTGTCCGATCTGTCAATCTATCATTGCTATTCCAAAAAAGGAAAATGTGGAAAGGCACTTTCAAACTGCTCATAAAAACTAAAAAACTGACTTCCTTCCTTAAAGCGATCTGAGAAAGAAAAAGGTGAGGGAACTAATATCGCACTTAATTGGACAGCCGTCATTTTTCACTCGGCTGAATTCAAAAGCAAAGGCAGACACCGAAGCATCGTTCCGGGTGAGTCACTCGATCATTAAGCATAAGAAGTTCTTCCAAGATGGAGAGATGATAAAAGAAGCCTTCTTTCAGGCAGATGGCTAGGGGAAAATTCCTGCTGAGATTTCGATACCCCCTGGCTGGAGATAAAGGAGTTTCTTCTTGTCATTAAACATGCAGAATACAAGCAACCTAATGGCTGCTAGACTTGGCATTTTCTTACCGATCTGAACAACATGTTTAATGAGCTTAATTTACAGCTGCAAGGAAAAGACAAAACCATGGTCAATATGATTAGCTCAGTTAATGCTTCCAAACAAAAAATGCAACATCTGTCCTCAAAGCTGCAGCGCCATGATTTGGGGAACATCCAAAACCTCGTGTCAGAGTTGGAGACACAGTGGAAGGCGTGTGCGCAACTTGACAGCATACGATACACAGAGCAGATTGAAAATTGTCTGTCAGACTTTGACAGACGGTTTCAAGACTTTGCTTTACTTGAGACAATCGCTACATTTATGTGCTATCCATTTACGGAAGATGTTGAGGGTGATTCACTCGCATCAAAAACTGCAACACTGTTTCACCTAAAACTCCTCTACAGTGGAGGATGAGATTTTGACACTACAGAATGACATTCAGCTGAAGTCTGGGGCTCATGGACAGTTTTGGAACTTACTCACAGAGGAAAAGTACCCAAACATGAGGAAATGTGCTACCTCCTTGACTGCATTATTCGGCTCTGCTTATTTATGCAAGTCAGCCTTTTCCCACATGAAGATTATTAAGTCCAAATACCGTAAATAAATAACAAACACAGCATAAAGGTTTGGGGTTGTCCGGCCCTGTATACTGTACAGTTTGTTCTCAAGGTCAGTGATTTCCAAAATACAACAGACAGTTTTGTAATGGCGAATGGGTAACATTTATGGAGTGGGACCGGAATAGACACAGACGGAATGCTGGGAAGGAACCGAGGTGGTGGATGGGAGCCATGACGTCATCAGAGGTAGACGGAAGTAAGGGAAAGAACACGGAAGTGGCAGTATGTGGTTAGGGAGTCTGGGAACATTCATGGCGGCGCTGCTTCTTTCTTTCTGTAGGAAAAAAGAGAGAGAAGGTTAGTACCCCGCTTTCCCCCCTTGGCAGGAGTTTTTGCGCTGCACCTTGGGTCTTTACGCGGCTCCCTATGCGCGCATGTGTGATATACAGTGATCCCTCGCTATATCGCGCTTCTCCTTTCACGGCTTCACTCCATCGCGGATTTTATATGTAAGCATATTTAAATATATATCACGGATTTTTTGCTGGTTCGCGGATTTCTGCGGACAATGGGTCTTTTAATTTCTGGTACATGCTTCCTCAGTTGGTTTGCCCAGTTGATTTCATACAAGGGACGCTATTGGCAGATGGCTGAGAAGCTAGATTGCTTACTTTTCTCTCTCTCTTGCGCTGACTATCTGTGATCCTGACGTATGGGGATTGAGCAGGGGGGCTGTTCGCACACCTAGACGATACGGACGCTTGTCTAAAAATGCTGAAAGATTATCTTCACGTTGCTATCTTTTGTGCAGCTGCTTCCTGAAACGACATGCTGCACAGTGCTTCGCATACTTAAAAGCTCTCTCTCTCTCCCTGCTCCTGACGGAGGGGGTGTGAGCTGCCGCCTTCAACAGCTTTGTGCCGCGGTGCTTCGCATACTTAAAAGCCAAACAGCCCTATTGATTTGTTTGCTAGAGATTGTTTTCTCTATCTATGTGACATTCTGTGCTCCTGACACGCACTCCTTTGAAGAGGAAGATATGTTTGCTTTCTTTTAATTGTGAGACAGAACTGTCATCTCTGTCTTGTCATGGAGCACAGTTTAAACTTTTGAAAAAGAGAGAAATGTTTGTTTGCAGTGTTTGAATAACGTTCCTGTCTCTCTACAACCTCCTGTGTTTCTGCGCAAATCTGTGACCCAAGCATGACAATATAAAAATAACCATATAAACATATGGTTTCTACTTTGCGGATTTTCTTATTTCGCGGGTGGCTCTGGAACGCAACCCCCGCGATGGAGGAGGGATTACTGTATATATATATATATATATATATATATATATATTTTAATGTAGGTAGATCATTTTGACCTGGTCATTTTAAAAGCAGCTTGCAAGCCGAAAAATTGTGGGCATCCCTGTTTTAGAGTAATGTGTTTAACAGTATAAAGGAAGCTAATTAATCTTAGAGTCTAATTCTAAGCTAATGGCCCATTACTTTAGCAAAGCACAGCTGTGGGTGTTCTTACTGTAAAAATAAATGTAAATAACAATGAACTAGTTATTTATCCTTGCTAAATTGTAAAAATCATCATAATTGTCCATTTGAATCCATTTCTTGTTTTGTATTATTTCTTGGTATACTTCATTTGTACTTGGTGTTAGTGGTGACTTTACCGCACTGCTTCTCTTTGTCATGGATAACAGAATAACCAGGGGCCTTATGTATAAATGATGCTTATGCACAAAAATGTTGTGTACACCCATTTCCACGCTCACATCACGATGTATAAAAATTAAACTTAGTGTAAAGCCACGCACAATCTCACACCAGGTCAAACTGTTGCATACGCATGTTTTCGGCTCAGTTTTGCAAACTGGCGACACCCAGCATCAAAGCAGTTCCATTGTTCATGTGCGGTTTCCCTTTATTTTTTAAATTCACGTCCCTGATGCGGCTTTATCAAATACACTGAAATTAACCGCATACAGATTTTTGGTTTAAGGTACCTAATTGTAATCCGCCCGCAACAGTATAATGATGCACAGAATGGCCAAACTATTTCAAATACCATAGCTGCTTTAGCATTGTTACTCTCAGTGCACCACTCAGAGTATTTTAACCCACTGTATCTGAGTTTGGAATGACAGCTCTACAGCAGCTGATCGGAAAGCTCTACGGCAGATTGTTTCAAGAGCAGAGAGAATTATCGGGATACACGTTCTAGCATACACTGCCTTAGCTATGCGTACAGTCTATTTGAACTTCATCCTAACAGCAAACACTTCAGAGGCTTTCCTTTAGGGACCTTGTGGTTCAGAAACAGTTTTATCCCAAGAGCTCTAAACACACTCAAACAATTTATCAAGTGCTCCTGGTAGAACTGTTAGAACTTATAAGTAAGATAATAAGTAACTCACTGTAAACTTGCACTACAATTGTAATATTGCACAGCCTGAGTTACTTGTGCTTTTGTATTGCATGTTTTTCATTATTTTTTATCGTATTATTATTATTATTATTTTATCATTTCATAGGTAAAAAAGTTTATGGAGGATTTGCATATTGCATCTCATTGTACCATACAATAACAATAAAGGAATTCAATTCAATAGAAGAGAGCGTGTATTTACAGATGATGACGACTGGCTTCTTAGTCGATTTAGATTTCTAAGTGCTATCTTCTTGTAGCTCTTGATGATAATTTTAAGATGAAATGCAGCAAAGTATGTATATTACATTATACAGATACATTTTTAACTTCATTTAAATAATGTATACCGTTAATAATTAAACATGTGGATTTGGTAACAGCAGTAGTGATGAGCTGGCACCCCATCCAGGGATTGTTTCTGCCTTGCGCTGTAAGCTTGCTGGGGCGGGCGCGACCCTGGATGGAATAATTAAACATGTACTACAAAGATATTTCAATGTTCCTTAAAAGTTTTGAAGAATCGGCATTCTAAGCTTAGAGATGGCTTGACATTTATTAAAGAACTTATTGTGTGGCGATTGGTTACTTATAGGAAGAAAAGGAAGGACAGGAATTGGGGGTTAGTATGTTTGAAAGAGACAGTACTGCTGCAATAAATCATTTCCTAGAGTGTCATACATGGCGAAGCAAGCATTTTGAGGGAGGCAGGAACAATCTCTGGACGGGGTGCCAGTTCAACTCTACCACTGCATCACTGTGTCCCCCTTGTGTTATACATGCTTTAATTCCTATTATCATGAAAATTATATTAAGTATACAACTTAGTATTTAATTTGTTCAGACAGATGTAATATCATGAATGTAATGTATTCTGTGTCCTGACGGCATGAGACAAAGCCCGTTTAAGAAGCACATAGTGATTCACACACATAGAGTACATAGAACAACACATAGAATATGAAACATTTAACTTGCTACTTTAGTTACAATGGGATTTGAGAAACTAGTAAATTAAATGATTTAAAGATGAAGTTTATGATGTTCTACTTTAATTACAACTTGATTAAAGTGGAGATTTTGAAATTAAAGTTGACATTTTGAGCTTTTTTTGCACTGTGTCCCTATTTTTTTTTTCTTTTCTCTGTACCCTAATAAACTTCCATATGACACTCAGACGGTGGGCATGTCACATTTTCATGGCGACTTTGATATCTCACCACTTCTTTTTTATTTCGGGCACTGTGCGGCTTTCTGAACTTGACCTTTCGATCAACTTCATTTTGTTGTTTATACAACTGCTTAAACCAATAAATAGTATGTTTCTCATTGCCTCCGCTGAAATTCTTCTTTTTTCCCCATGCTTTTGCCATTGTCTTTTCACAGAACGCTGTACTTAAGGGAATATTTATATTGATTTGCATATTCAAAGAGGCATAATTCTGGGAGGAGATGTGGTGTGGCAGTAGGTGCATGCACAAGCATTACATTTCACACTGACCAGGAGTTATGTAGCGGAAGTGTGTGGAAGTTGGCTTACGTATGTTTTTCTGCATCTAAATTTTTTTGTATGTACGCACATTTCAACTTTTGCCCGTATGCCATGTTTTAGTGTGAATTCTACGTACGCCATTATGCATGATGCCCCTGAACACCAGAAGAGAAAGAGACAGAATGAGATCTTTACTGGCTTTTCTTATATTTAATAGTACTAGCAAGTATAGCACTGCTTTGTATGACACCCAAGAAAAGCTGGGTGACCAGATGTTCCAGGTCAGTTAGAGTGAATTTTCCAGATAATCATGGGCGTCTGAAGTTTATTTTTACCACAAATGTTGTGAAGAGTAAAGGCTTTTTGTTTTTCTCTTAATTACCATCTGGCCATATGTTCTGTTAGCTTAATTTCTCCTATTTTGCTAAATATTGCTTTTGTTTACTAAGTTAATTTTTCCTCCTTCTGGAGATGGCAATTATTATTTTATTAAATATATTTAACTAATATTTATGTAACTGATGCCTTGTTATTTTTTATACTATTTCATATTTGCTAAACTGTGCAAGCATTCAGAACCTGTCTTCTGACGTATGTAGTATACCAGAATAAATTGAATTGAATTATATTCTTTAGGAAGACATATTGTTATTGTCTCAGTTAATAAAGGGGTATTGCTGTTCTGTTTGCAGTCTGATCTTAATGTTGTGATGTTGAACTAATTAAAATAATCTTATTTTTTCTCAATTAAATATTTTGTTATGTAACAGAAACTATGTAGTAATGAAATAGGTAAAATAAGATAAGTGTCAGGAATGGACTGAGGCACTACCCCAGTTCTTCCTTTTGCTGACTTCAACCTTTTGGCTCCTCTTATCTGGGTGTGTCTTCTGCATAGCAACATTTATTATGCAGCAGTCACGTTATGTAGAGGCAGAAGATATAAAAAGGTCTTAGATGGTGGCATTGGTCAATCATTTGCACTCTTTAGATTAGTGATTTTTATTCTTGCTTGGCTTTTTTGTTTCTCTCCTTTTGTCTCTTTTTGGGTACTGTTTTTAAATTTACCATTTTGGATTTGACCTCATTATTTAGTGTTTTTCTGTGTATGACCTCTTGCCTGTCTTTTGCACTTAATTTCTGAATTATGGATTTTGATTCAATAAAGATTCATCTTTATTATCGTCATGTTAGTTTCATCAGTGGCTCACCACAATCAACACAGTTATATTAATGCTTGTAAGCAAGTCATGCTTTACTTGCTTCAGTTTGTTCTTGCTGCTTTAGAACATTTAGAACATTAGAATAATTTAAATGAGAACAAACCATTCAGCCCAACACAGCTTGTCAATCCTGTCCATTTAATTCCTCAAAAATAACACCATGTCTAGTTTCAAAGACTTCCAAAATCCTACTGTCTACCACACTACTTGGTGATTTATTCCATGTGTTTGTAGTTCTCTGTGTGAAGAAACTGTCCCAACATTAGTGCCAAATTCACCCTAAACAAGTCTCCAAGTGTGTTCCCATGTTCTTGTTAAACTCATTTTAAAGTAACACACTAAATCCACTGTACTAATTCATTTCATAATTTTAAGCACTTCAATCTTATCAACTCTGAGTCTCCTTTTGCTTAACCTGAAAAGACTCAGCTGTTTTAATATTTTCTCATAACTCATCTCCTGCAATCATGGAATCAGCCTAGTTGCTCTTCTTTGGATCTTTTCTAGCTACTTTTATGTCTTTTTTGTAGCCTGGAGACCAAAACTGTACCCAGTACTCAAGTAGAGGCCTTGCCAGTGCATTATAAAGTTTAAACAAAACCTCCTTGGACTTGTACTTCACACATCATGCTATATAACTTAACATTCTGTTGTATTCGTAATGGCTTCTGAACACTGTCTGGTAGTGATGAGTTAACTTTTTTCTCCTAAATCCTTCTCATATGTTGTACTTTCATTTTCAGAATCCCCATTGTATTTTTAAATCTAATATTTTCACTTACAATGTGTAACACTTTACATTTACGTACATTAAATTTAATCTGCAACAAATCCCAAGCCTGTATGCTGTTCAAGTTCCTCCATATTAATTCAATGGATTCAAGATTACCTGCCAGTTCACCTAGTTTGGTATCATTTGCAAACTTCTGCACCCTTCTACAAACTACACACAACTCCCACTTCCTTTAGTTTTATGCCCATTCTCTCATATGGGACCTTATCACAAACTTTCTGAACGTCAAGAATAATAATATTACATGCACCACTTGGATCGTATCCATTTGTTGCTTCCTCATAGAATTTTAGTAAAACACGACATCCCTTTTCTGAACCCATTCTGACTCTTCAGTAAAACTTCTATTCTTGCCATGTTTTGCTCAATCTTTTCCATAAGAACTCCTTTCTTTAATTACCAGTGATACATGATAAGCTTTTGGCCTATAGGTACTAGGATTTGCCTGATCACCCTTTTAATGTAATGGGATAATACTCGCCATTTTCCTTTGCTCCTGAAGTTTTCCAATACTCAGTGACTTCCTGAAAACATATGTCAAGCGTTTATATATGTACTCACAAACTTCCTTAAGCATTCAAGGTTAAATATTATCTGGTCCTGGAGATTTGTTTGATTTCAGCCTATTTAATGTGAGCAGTACTTCTCCCACTACAATTTCTAAATCACTAAGTACCTCCTTTGTATTCCCTGTTACTACTGGGAGGTTGTCCACTGTCTTACATGTGAATGTGTGACAAGAGAATTAACAAAAAAGTATGGAACAGAACATAGAATTGTCGTCCAGGATCTGATGCCATTACTTTGGAGCTGTGATACACTAACTATTATGTCGGCCTGTCAACAAACTTATATATATGCATGTGTGTGTATGTATTTGTCTGTGTGTTGGTGGGTCTTTGAAATGCATTATGGTGAGTGTACCATGAATTTAATTTTTTTTTAATTGAACTTTCCAGTCCCACATGCAGTCTCGCTAATAACACAGCTTATTTACAGATGGAAAATATTCCAGTTTGGAGTATGCATGAGTTCCTTTAGTACTAGGTTGTTGTACCGTGTTAGCCATTATGGATGTAGTGAGAAGTCAAGCAAAATGACACCTTTTATTGGCTAACTAAAAAGATTACAATATGCAAGTTTTCGAGGTAACTCAGGCCCCTTCGTCAGGCAAGAGGTGTCATTTTGCTTGACTTCTCACTACATGAGTTCCTTTGTAATGTAGCTTGAGGTCAAACCCATTGGTCCATCTTCTAAAACAAATGTGTATGGTTTTCAGATGTCAGAAAAGAGAACAGACTTTTAGTAGAAAACCTACCTACAGACTTCGAGAATGTGCATACAATGACTCTGTTTTGAATTGAAAATGGAGCTGTGAATTAGCACAGCTGGCCACTGACCACTTTTTTTATTAATGTATATTCATCTCATTGAATTAAACTGTAATATATCTTTTTTTTTGCAGATTATAGATGAAGAAGATACCCAGTTTATGACAAACTGCCCTTTAGCTGTAACAGAAAGTACCCCTCGAAGGAGGACAAGAATTCAAGTGTTTTGGACAGCACCCCCTTCTGGATCTGGTTGTCTCATTCTAAAGTAGGTGGCCACATGATAGATGTTTGTGCATGTGATAATTAAAGATGTGTATGGCATTTCAAATACACAAAATAGCAGTGCTTGTTGAGATCGCTCTAAGAGAGCAAATCAAACAAAAACATTAAAAATATCCTGTTGTTAATCTCATTTCATGACTTTATTTAGTAAATAATAAAATATTAATGTCTGTGTGTCTCCAGTCTCTCAGAGCAATCTGTTTGGTCAGTTTGGCTTTGGTGTGATTGGTTAGTTTGATTTTGGTAATGTAATCGAAAAAGGAGGTGTGAATGTGAGACATACAAAGAGTAGTAAAAGCGTAGGAGCTTTTAATAACGGGAAATACACGAAAATATATGCGAAATATACGAAATTGTATAAGGCGAAATAAAAGAACAAATACAATAGCGTACAGGAGATGACCTCCAAATGACAAAATCTGAGAAGCAGGCTTTACAGGAATACACTCGAAAGAGGAAGCAGTGGTCAAGAGAGGTTCAGATATATGAGTTTAGTGAGGAAAGGCACTGAAGATACACTTAGGGCAAAAGATTTCAAATATGTTTCATAGCTTCCTGCCTTTGAAAGCGACTTTCAGTGTGTATCCTAAGCTTTTACTCATCCTCATGTGCCTCACACTTCTTCTTCTGATTGCAATTCCAATGTCAAACTGATTGCTCAGAGGAACTGGACACACAGGCAGACCTTAGCATTTTATTATATAGTAGATATACACTAATAATATACCAGTATTTTTCAATTCTGTTGTTGTCTATATCATTACTAAATCCTGTGACTGTCCCTGATATTTTAGTTGAGTTAGTTTTATCAACTGTAATATTGGGAGGGCTGATTAATTAACTGTGCTTAGTGATTGTAAATATAAGAACTTCCTGATAAACTAGCATCTAAATAAAAGCCTTTCGACAATGAAAAGATGTTCAAGGAGGCACTCAACTAATTGAAATAAAAACCAAGAGGATTTGCAGAGGATTTGTTAAAGTTCAGAGATAGCCAAAAACCATTTCATAAATAATAAAAACTGCAAAGTTATACAACTCAGTATGGTTAAATAATAATATGCTTTTGGATTTTATATAATGGCTAAACATTTCTCTTTGTCTTCTTATATAGAAAGGAGTTCTGGTAATAAAACAGCATGCCTTAAAAATACCAAGATAAAGTATCAGAAAGTATTAAACAATGCTGTTAATAAGTGAAGGAGATGGAATTTGCACAGATGAAATATCCATTCTTTGAAATACTCCTCACATCATTCTGGCAGCTCAATATGGAGACTTTTGAACACAATTTTCTCAAAAGATAATAGAAAATAATTCAGAACAGAGACCTGCAACCATTTGGGGGTATATCTGGAATTACTTATGTGGTACATCCTAATAAACGTTCTGATCCTTCCCAGTCACAGTTGCTGAAAATCAGTGGCAACTCCATGATTGTTATTGAGATCCTTGTTTAAATATTGGTAGACATATTGGTTAACATATCTTTTGTTCCTTTTAAAATGAATGTTTATTTGTAGATCTGACTTAGTAGATAGGAGTTTTCTAACTTGATAATACTATTTTACTTTTCTAAAATATCATTAAACGTCAGACATTTTCCAGTTCTAAAAGCTGATTTATATGTCAAAAACCTAAATCCTCAAATTTAATTGTTACCTTTTCTTACTTATTTGGCTTGTCTTTTTCAAAATATTAAGAAAATATGAAGCAATAAATTAAACATGACTTGAATAAGAACTTGTAATTCTTACAATGAAGAATATTTCAGATGAGCCAGCACATTGAGAAAAGCCTGACCTTAGCTTTGTTGAAGAGGCAAATGCAGGATTGAAACTACAGAAGGCAGACTGTAGAAGTAATAAAAAGCAGAGACTTAAAACTGTTCTAGTATGCTTTGAAAGGGCAATTCACAATAAGTCTACACAAAATTATATTTTTGGCAGAAAAGTGAAAGCTGAATTGAATGAAAAAAGACATCAGAAATAAGCTGAGATAGACTTCATGAGGGAAATGCTGTTAGATCATAGATGTAATGCTACATAATGAAAGTAGGATAACTGTGCTGGAATTTTTAAGCATCCCCCCAATTTGATCTTTCTAACCAGGATACTTTAAGAGAATGTTAATGGTTATGAAGACCAGTCCTGATGGTAGAATGTATACATCATAGATATTTCAAAGGAATGAGAATGAAACAGCGTGACTACGTTTATGTGTCCAATGTTCACTAAATTGTTTCTAAATTGACGTTTAGTGGAGAGCCAAAATGAAAAACTAAAAATGGGCAGGACTCAAAGACTTTGCATTGCAAAGCTGAGACTGAATTAAAGGCTGTATCTGATCAAAGATTGATTCTTTTATTTCAATGGGAAAGAGAAGCTTCCTTGATGTGCAAATAAAATACAAATTCAATTAGGAATACATGTATTAGATATAAATATGCAATATTTATCATACAGCCCAAGTGGGAACTACACAGTAAACTCTATGAGTTCCTGAATAGTAAATAACATTGAATTGGTAGTGCAAACTAACTTTTAGTGTAGGTGATTCCATAATGGAGTCTTGGTTACAGGTCAAGTAGATAAATGTATGGAAGTTAAAAATGTATTGAGTCAGGTTTAAAATTACTGATACTTCATTGAAAGTTTTGATATTGTTTTCTGGATGGTAGGAGGGAAAACAGCTTTTTTTCTGGGGTGAGGGTCTGATACAAGTGAAAAAGCTTTCTTCAGACACACCTTGTTGTAAATTTCCTGCATTAATAGGTGCACAGCCTAGTTAAACATAATCCTGTATCAGATATGTAAATGATGAAATGGACTATTTTAACTCACTGCCATGTTGCCTTGTGGTCTACCATCATGTAATTGTTTCTACCTGACTATGATGCATCTAGTCAGTATGTTCTCCACTGTTCATCTATTAAAGTTAGTGAATATTTACGAGCCTTCTTAACAGAAATGTGCTGTCAGGGAGTGAGGAGGAATCTTCTGGGATAGATGTGGAAAGACTATCATCTGTGGATTTGTAAGTAAACCAATATGGGTGACTTTGTAAGAGTTATGACTAAATGCTCAAACCACTTGATGACATGGACATATTCTGGTAGACCCATGACTGTGGATTTCTGGAGCAATTTGCACTATGTTTAAGCAGGTTGGACATGTAGCTTGAGCCAAGGACATGCCCTTAATGCATGGCAGGGGATGCCGTCTAGACGTTTAGCTTTATAAATGTTCTCACTCCTTGATTTGTCGACTGTGTAACAAGTCACTTGGAGCAACTGACGCTCAGTTTATTCTAAAATGAGCATAGTAGGTGTTAAGCTAATCTGACATGAAGGAGACATCAGTGGTTATTTTAAAGGTGATGTTATTCTTATAGTGCATATAAATATTTTGCCAAATAGACTGTTGTTTTAGTTGCTACTGAAGTAGTTTTCTAACTTTATTTTGTAATTTTCCTTCGACTTTCGGTGTCAATC
This sequence comes from Erpetoichthys calabaricus, assembly GCF_900747795.2. Lineage (NCBI taxonomy): Eukaryota > Metazoa > Chordata > Cladistia > Polypteriformes > Polypteridae > Erpetoichthys > Erpetoichthys calabaricus. Next base: position 70,192,520 of record NC_041395.2, read on the forward strand.
TTGAGGTTGCTCAAGATTGCACTGAAGGCCTGAATTAAACACCATATGTGGGGTCAACAACAACAACAACATTTATTTATTATTTTCATACAAAGCTCATACAAAGTGCTTTACAAGATAAAGAAAGAAAAAAAGAAAAATATAAAAATAAGATTAGGCAATACTAAGTAACAAAGAATAAAGTAAGGTCTGATGGTCAGGGAGGACAGAAAAAAACAAACAAAAAAAAACTCCAGGGGGCTGGAGAAAAAAACAAAATCTGCAGGGGTTCCGAGGCCACGAGACCTTCCAGACTCCACTGTTCATTTGTAGTTTCTGATTTTGTAGTGTTGAAATTTCTTTGGGGTTTACAACATCATTATTGCATTCCTGATATTGCCAGTTACTGATCAAACATGTTCTCCTATGTTAGATTCTGTCCCCTCAGTAACTGCTGCTGTGAACATATTCCAGTGAGTGAAAAATAGGGGGGGGGGGGATGTTCACCTTGTAAGCATCAAGGATATGTGTATAACCATGATGTAAAAAAGTTGTTTTAAATTATTTTTTGTCAAAACAAGTTTTGATGAAAGTTTTAAATCATCTTTGATGACAACGACATCTATTGAATGTGCAAATTTTTGCTTACTAATTGTCCAAATAGACATTTGAGTTCCTCCATGGTGTTTAAAATGACAGTGAATATGTTAAGTCAGGTAGATTTATCAATTTATAATTAATAGTTTATAATTAGAATGTTCATACACCAGGCATTATTAACAAAAATACAAGGCACCCGCTTGTGCTTTTACCGGATACCACATATTCTATAACTCAATGTGAGTTTCTATGCTGTGGTGTGCTATACCGGTAGGATCACTTCAAGAAAGGCCCACCAAATCAACAAGTTAATCAAAAAGGCAGGCTTAGTTATTGGATGCACCACTGACTCACTGGATGTAGTAGTGGAGGAGAGAACGAAGACAAAACTGTCATTAAGAACAATGCTGGAACATCACCTCTCTGACACACTATAACTATGCAGTTTCGATCAAAGAATTATTAAACAGAAGTGGGTCAAGAAACGTTATTGGAGCTCTTTTATACCAACAGTAATACCCCTGCATAATGCCTCAATATGATTCTGATTGCTCGTTTTATCCTTGGCCAAGTCAGAAGTTTTTCTTTCTTTTTAGCATTTCAGGTGTGCATTTTTGGGGGTTATTGGCATTTATTGTAATATTAATTTAATTTTTGACCTTCTTTAAAAAGCCAGTTTTCCCCTTGGGAGAAATAAGGTGCTAACTATCTATCTATCTATCTATCTATCTATCTATCTATCTATCTATCTATCTATCTATCTATCTATCTATCTATCTATCTGTCTGTCTGTCTGTCTGTCTGTCTGTCTGTCTGCACACCATTTTGTCTTAACAAAAAGAAGAAAATCCATCAGTTCCATAAGAAGATCTAGTATTTCTCCTTGAAGCCAGGTTCCCTTAAATATAAAAGCATTCCATGATGTCTTGAAAGCCTCAGTGTGGATTAAATACTTTATTATCTAACAGTTGCGCTTTACTGAAAAGCCTTATATTCAGCTGTATCCACAAATAATTTAACCCTTTTCTCAATTTACCCTTATGATATACTGTTTGATGTCAAGTTACGCAGTACATTGAGCTTTTTGTAGTTCCATCCTATTTTTGGCCCTCTAGACCCAAAAAAACTGGTCATGTTTGGACCATATTTGGTACATGAAGCTGTGCATGATACATCAACCAACCCCCGGGATTCATTTCCCTAATGAAATCTGAGGTAGTCAAAGTTACTTATTTTCAAAAAATGGAGTGTGATTTTATGCTATTTCAAGGCTGCTGATCACAAAAATGATACTATTTTTGAAATGTGATTCTTTACCAGTGGTCCTAGCCATCTAAGAGCCTCTCCCAGAAGGTTAAAAATCACACATTTCAAACATAATTATTGTCACCTTCTAGGCTTAGACAAGGTATGCAGTAACCCGCCAGGTGTGCCAATGCTTACAATACCATCCCTTTTCTCCTCCATAGCTCCAAGAAGCCACCCAAGGAGGACACTTGAGCCACGCCTCCGCTCAACTTTGTTGAATTTGAATTTGTGCCTCATGAAATAAATTACTTACATTTCTTATGAACACCCCAAATTAGGGTGATTTCTTCAAATTCAGACTTTTTGTAAATGTTTCAGAAAGTCGTAATATATGATATACTATTAAATCCACTTTGGCAGATTTCTGTATAAAAATAAGTGATTTTTTAGATCCTATCTCTTAAACATTGACTTCAGTGTACTGAAGAAAGCACTTGCCTTGCATCTAGAAAAAGTATCTCCATCCATTATTTAATAGTACCAGTCAGGGGTACATCATATCTGGCATTTTAAATAAAGAGGTATCATTTGGCTTATTAAACACATTAGAGAGAGATACCGGTCTGTCCCAAAAATCCTATTTAGATAAAACTGTTGTAATTAAATCCTAAAGACACTGTTCTTCCATATAATATGAACTCAATTTTCTTTCTATAACTTGTGGTACAAAACAAAGACTTTCTATTACAAATCTCCTCTCCGTCATTGCTTTTGGACTGTTCTTAATTTGTTTGCACATTATTGCAGAGATCTGGGAAATTCGGAAGGCCAGCTCATTGCAAAAAGTTATTTTTTCCTCAAAGGATTTTCTGTTCTACATCTCTAACCCAGGCTGCTCCTTTTAATGCACGCTGCAGATAATAGACTAATATCAGAGAAATTCAAATTTAAAAATAATCTTTAGTTAAAGCTTCATTTCTTAAGAATGGTACTGCATAGTATACATTTGAAGAATTTCTTTTCATCATGTTGTACGAATTTAAATATTTACTAGTCACAATTACGTAAAACTTCAAAGACCCTTGAAAGCAAAATTTTATTTCTCTTCTTGAAAGTGTAATGGAAGGCTTTTCCAATTGGTCTAAAATACTCGTCTCATTATTAAAAAGAATTAATGAACTTTAAAATTAAGATTTTTCTAAAGGACCTATGTATTTTTCAGTGTATTCATGATTATATAGCTAAATCTTTTTTAATCTTGTAGGGCCAATTATACTGTCATTTATCTGAAATAAAAAAAACAGCCTAGTTAAAAAAAATCATATATCAGAGATCTAAAACAGAACCTGAGTCTGTATTGCTGATAGGACTATTAGATCTCATAAAATTCATTTGAAGATGATCTATTTTTCATTTTCTCACTGAATGAAATATTAATCTATCCATTTTTGCAACCTGTTAATCTAGTTCCTGGACACAGGGAGTCTGAACATTTCCAAGCAGCAATGGGTGTAAGACAAGAAAAAACTATGGACAAGATGCTAGTATACTGCTATGTACAGTCCTGCACTCATCCATGCTCTCTAACACAGGGCCATTTTTGAATTCAAAATTAACTCAACCTTTAAGTCACTGGGATAGGAGTAGAAAAGAGGAGTGCACTTAGAGATAAATTCTTGCAGATACCAGGAGAATGTGCAAACTACATGTAGACAATAAGTAGACAAAATTATGTAGCTGCAAGATTGTAATGCTGATTGTTGGGCATCCCTGCCAGTCTCCAGAGAATACATTTCTCCTCGATTTCAGCTAAACAAGGATTAAAATGATAGATAGATAGATAGATAGATAGATAGATAGATAGATAGATAGATAGATAGATAGATAGATAGATAGATAGATAGATAGATAGATACTTTATTAATCCCAAGGAGAAATTCACATACTCCAGCAGCAGCATACTGATAAAGAAAATATTAATATTAAAGAGTGATAACAATGTAGGTATACAGACAGACAATAACTTTGAATAATGTTAATGTTTACCCCCTTGGGTGGAATTGAAGAGTCTCGTAGTGTGGGGGAGGAACGATGTCCTCAGTCGGTCAGTGGAGCAGGAAAGTGACAGCAGTCTGTCACTGAAGCTGCTCCTCTGTCTGGAGATGACACTGTTTAGTGGATTCTCCATGATTGACAGGAGTCTGCTCAGTGCCCGTCGCTCTGCCACAGATGTCAAACTGTCCAGCTCCATGCCTACAATAGAGCCTGCCTTCCTCACTAGTTTGTCCAGGCGTGAGGCGTCCCTCTTCTTTATGCTGCCTCCCCAGCACACCACCGCTTAGAAGAGGGTGCTCGCCACAACCGTCTGATAGAACATCTGTAGCATCTTATTGCAGATGTTGAAGGACGCCAGCCTTCTAAGGAAGTATAGTCGGCTCTGTCCTTTCTTACACAGAGCATCAGTATTGGCAGTCCAGTCCAATTTATCATCCAGCTGCACTCCCAGGTATTTATAGGTCTGCACCCTCTGCACACAGTCACCTCTGATGATCACGGGATCCATGAGGGGCCTTGTTCTCCTAAAATCCACCACCAGCTCCTTGGTTTTGCTGGTGTTCAGGTGTAGGTGGTTTGAGTCACACCATTTAACAAAGTCCTTGATTAGGTTCCTATAATCCTCCTCCTGCCCACTCCTGATGCAGCCCACAATAGCAGTGTCATCAGCGAACTTTTGCACGTGGCAGGACTCCGAGTTGTATTGGAAGTCTGATGTATATAGGCTGAACAGAACTGGAGAAAGTACAGTCCCATGCAGCACTCATGTGTTGCTGACCACAATGTCAGACCTGCAGTTCCCAAGACGCACATACCGAGGTCTGTCTTTAAGATAGTCCACGATCCATGCTACCAGGTATGAATCTACTCCCATCTCTGTCAGCTTGAAGGCGCTAGAGAAGTTCAGAAACATAATTCTTACAGCACCACTGCCTCTGTCCAAGTGGGAGAGGGATCGGTGTAGCATGTAGATGATGGCATCCTCCGCTCCTACCTTCTCCTGGTATGCGAACTGCAAAGGGTCGAGGGCGTGACAGACCTGTGGCCTCAGGTAGTGAAGCAGCAGCCGCTCCATGGTCTTCATCACATGCGACGTCAGAGCGACAGGCCGGAAGTCATTCAGCTTACTAGGACGTGATACCTTTGGGACTGGGGTGATCCAAGATGTTTTCCAAAGCCTCGGGACTCTCCCCTGTTCCAGGCTCAGGTTGAAGATGCCTATGTTATGTTATATATATTATATTATATATTATATATATATTATATTATTATTATGTTATTGTTATATTATGTTACATAATATATAATATGTTAGCCTATACAAAATTATCTAAAATCTACCCAGGATTAGGCCTGTGAGAGTTGCTACCATGCACCAATCTGCTTTGTTTTGGCTTGTCGATAAGTGATACACAGTTGGAGATTTATTTATAGTAAGTTTCACTGGTCTTTGCAATTAAAGTAGACTGTAAGCAGAACAGACCTCTTATTACCCACTTCAGAATTGTCCCAAACAGAGTAACCATCCCTAGTGATTAGTTTAACATAATTGTTTTGTTGCATTGGTAACTCACTACTTGATTTGTTATACTTGAGGAAACCTGTGCCAGCTTTGCAGTAAGGAGACACTGGAAGATTGTGGGTTCGCTTCCCGGTTCCTCCCTGTGTGGATAGTGCTTTGAGTACTGAGAAAAGCGCTATATAAATGTAATGAATTATCCTGCAATATAATCTTCTTCTATAACACGCTACCGTGGCTGTTCGTTTGTCTGTCCAGGATTTTAAATCACCTGTAGCTCGCAAACCGTTTTACCTATTGACTTGAAATTTGGTACACATATACTATGTGACGTCTACTATCCGCTTTTGGGGTGATGATTTTATTACTCTTTTTATTTTTATTTTATTTTATTGTAGAATCAACTCTTGGCAGCGCGCAGCAGGGCAGCCGTGCAGCGGATGCGTATGGGCGCCGTTCTCATTCCCTACCACCTTCGCTAATTATTCTTGAGGCAGATTGAAGACTTAAGTGCCAGATTAAGTGAAAGATTAAAGAAAATGTACTAAGTAATTGCAACGCAAAAACTAACTTAATCAGTTTTAACGCAAAAAAATGCCAACGAAAGAAGAGAAGCAGCGGGCCGCTAGGGTGGAGTAAAGAAGAGCTGCTCAGGAAGCAGCAAGCACATCAACCTCTGAGCAAACAAATGCTAAACGTACAGAGAAAGAGGATGAATACTATGAATGCTCAAGTCAAGTGTATTCACTGCACATTATCGTGCAGTGCACCATTACTGGTATAATATATTACATCAACCTAAAAAAACACAGAATAAGAATTGGACTTAAAAATTAAAATTAAAGTTGGTGAAAAATAAAATGATCTCAATCCAGTAGTATTCAATACCCAGCTGACAAGGAGCTGCTATAAGAAAGGACATCTACGATGGCACAGGAGCATAGTGTGACAGCTCAGAAGGTCTGTTGGAAACACCACAAAGAAAGATAGAGAGAGAGGTAGTGTGACAGACACACCTGTAATGGAGAAGAGAAGGTAACTTTGTATGACAGTGTGCTGAACATTGACTAGTAAGAGGGAGTGATATACTGTATCATGAGTAAATGGGTAATAGGAATAAGGAGGTAATAGGAGGAAACACAGTGCGGTTTTCTGGCAAAAAAACTATGTCTTTGTTGAGTATTGTAGAGGAGAGCTAACCTGGAGTATGCTGGGAGTAATATCTATGCAACTAAAGTGATACAGAGAGTGGGAAAGAGAGACACACAGTGAGGGGCACACTGGTTGATATTTATTTTAGAGTCCAAGTGACCCATCAGATGCTAGTGTTTCTTTAGTAGAAGAGAGACAAAGGGCAAGAGCAGGAAGCACTGGCAGAAGGCTCCTTTTCTTCTGCTAAATCGCTAGGGACACCAGACAGTCACTAGCTTGAATGATTTTGGAGATATGGCCCTTTCAAGACTACAGGGGACTCAGAGGCTCAGGACCCTAGGGAATTTGCTATTTCCTGGTGTTACTGTACACAAAAACAACCAGTTCGTTAGACATGACCAAGATCTAATACCTTTTAATTCCAAGGTTAAATGAACTAATTTTGAATTCTAATTCCAAAACCCTGTAACCTGGCATTATTGAGGTAACCTGGGTTTAAAATAAGGTCACTATTTGTCTTGTGTTCTGTAAAAGACAATTAAAAAAGATGGCATCAGAAAGGACATCTGGGTATACAAATTTCTGCCCCAATATCTTCCTTGATGATAAAATACAACAATGACCGTTACAAAGCACTGCTGGGGCATAGCTCATAGTACCCCATGGGTGCAGTGATTTTTTTTATTTTCTATGGGATTAATCCATCTTTTTCTATTTTTGTAATTAGAAGCCTTAGTCTAAAGACATTTATTGCCTTTATTTGTATTTTTTTAACCACGTCACCATTTTGTTTTTTTCGGACATCTCCATTTTGTTGCCTAGCTGATAGTACGTAATCGGAATTTTCTAGGGGTTGTAATAAGAATGAGTCAGAGACATCATAAAGAGTTGGGGCAGCCACCCGTATAATATATTCTCGGCAGCAAAATTGCTTCTTTTTGTAGCACAATGTGCTTAGATCAGAGTCCAGAACAGAACTGCCTGTACCAAGGCAAGATGGCAGTTTTAAAGGCCTGGAAGGGAAATGACGTCATCGGTGCAGGAACTGGGAGTGGCGTCCTCATGCCCGGAAGTGACGTCATCCTTGGGGCCGGCAACAGGCGGGATTTCCCGGGAAAGGTCTGCAAGGGACTGAGAGAGATAGTCAGTACACTCCGCCGCTCCCTGGCCTGGCGTGGAATTACTAGTGTTTAGGCCCTTCAGCTGTTTCCCAAGCGCACGTGTGTGACAGGGTATTACCACAGAAGTTGTGCCACATAGTGTGAAACTGTTCTCAAGGACTCTTCCATTGTCCAAGTTTGTGGATATCAAACTACAAGTTTGCCTATCCCCTTGTTTGGCAAAAGTACTGTAGATCTCTCACTATCGACCTTGCTTGTATGACTACGAATCATTTCTTGGTCCTTCTGCTCTTTGGCCTGTTTGCCTTACTGCTGGCAGAACAAAGACTGCCTCCATCTGCTTATATCAGACAGGAAGTTGAAGAACATGGATGAATGACAGATGGCCTGATTTATGATGGTCCTCGATCTGATGCACTTAAGGGAGGCTACGTTTTAAGCAGGTGAGACATTAAGAGGCGTGCAAGGCATATTATGAGGATGAGGACTTTGAAATTTGATGTATGATGGGAAAATTGGGCAAAGCGGTGGAAATGCTGAATAGAAGCACAGTAGATATGCAAGAAAGTTTAGTGGGAATGGTTGAAGATACAAGGTCTTCTGGCTTAGGAAAATCGTTAGCAGTTTTAGATTTGCTATAGTTGTGTCTGAAAAATGAGCCAACAAAGTGTAGTATTTATATATGAAGAGGGCAAATTAGTGTTTTGTAATTATTAAGATGATTGTTGGTAAACAACTGACGACTATAGAATCAGCATGTGCCCCAGAAGTTGGCAGAAGTGAAGAAGAGAAACAAGATGATGGCGGTCACAACTGGGGTGTCTCATCTGAGGGTAACTTGAATGAGTGTCATCATGAATGTCCATGTTGGAGCCATTGCTGCTGCTTATGAGAACTCCATTGGGAGTGGGAGTGGTTTTAGCTTCAGTACTACGAACTGAAGGAGAGAAGGTTCTTAATTTTGGTGCTGTGATGTGCAACATTACTTTAGAATTGTTTTAGTGGGACATGGTCAAAAATGTGATGGTGATACCTGGAGAATGTTATGTATCAGATTATTGTTAGACGGTAAGAGGTGAGAGGCATGAAGAAAGGTAAGAGAAAATGCGCACTGAGTTTGAAGGCTTGGAAGTTGAAAGAGTAGAGTGTTAGAAGTAAACCTGCCTGAAACATTCATAGCAAATTAAGTTTGAACAACAAATGAACAATGTCGAATGTCTGGTTGAAAGTCTGTAATTAGGCAAAAGAACCTCTGAGGCACATAAAACACGGTGGAATATTGATGTAGATATGGCCACAGATGAAAAAGGGGATGCTAAAAGTGACAGAAAATAAAACAAAAAGGTTACAGGATAATCTATTAGCAAGCAAAATGAAATGCTAGAACAGCACTTGGGAGAACACAAGAAGCTAAGAGACAATAGTTTGTAAGTGAGCTGCAGAATGAGACAGCAAAGAGAAATGTGTTGAGGATTGCAAAACAGATGGCAAAAAGGCAGAATGTAGTAGGTGTGAATTACTTTAAAACTGCAGAAGGGAACATCATGATTGACAGTAATGGGATTAAGGATAACTGTAAAAGTGTATAGAGAAGGTGTGGTATGTGGATAAGGGTGTACATTGTCAGAAAATGGAAAGGCTGAGCTTTACGTTTTGAAAGCAGGAGTTGCAATAGCACTGAACAAGATGAAGATATAGTAGCTAAAGCAGTGAGCCCAACTGGAGTAGTGTTGGAAAAGTGCTGGAGTTGAATGGTTAGCGAAACTGTGCAACATGATGTGTGTGAACATAGGATTCCTGAAGATTGTTAAAGTAGTGTGATCATTCCAGTATACAAAGAAAAGAAATCAAGCTTTTGGAACAGGTAATGAGCAGAGTGCAAGATAAGAAACAGTGATCTAGTGAAAGTTTGGTTTTTTGCCTAGGACAGGAGCAACAGATGCAATCTTTTTTTGTCTAGCGACTAGATAAGTCAGTGAAAGATTACCATGCTGATTATCTCTTTTTGATGGGAAGAAAAGAAGTAGAGTTAAAGAGGAAAATAAAATGGAAAGCTAATCTGGAATTTAAAGGATTCAAAGTAAATGCAGGAAAGACCAAAGTCATAGCTAGAGGTAAAGTACGTAAACGTTGTGGAAGAGGTAGGTGAATAGCTGTGAGGCATGCATGATAATGGGAGAAGCCAAGACCTGTGCAGGTTTGTTGGAAGCAGGTGCATAAAAGATGTATGAGTGTGCAGGTGGCAATTATGCCCTTTGTTTATTCAAGTGGGGTGCAGCGTACTGATATAATAAGTGTAAATTTAGACATCAGCAATTAAGTTGTTTTGGAGAAAGTAGGCATGTCCAGCTACTTAGGTCCATGTTGAGTGCAGACAAAGGTGCAGGCACAGCAGCGATAGGGTAACAAGTATACTGAAGAAATTCCTGGAGCTGTCACCTGTCGTGACTTCTAAATGAGTTTCTCTGGTATTGAACAGTAAAATTCATGAAAGCTTTGTGAGGAGTATTATGCTGTATGTGGCCAATGAAAGCAGAGCATAAAGGAAAACCTAAAAGAATGGAGATGAGTATGATCATATAGATATGTGGAGTGTCATGGAGTGAGAGCAAGATGAATGCTGAGTTAAGAGAAGGATTTGGTAATTAATGTTGTACTGAAGAAAGACAGATTCAGATGTTATGGGTGTGTGGAGTGAAAGTTGGGTAAAGAATTACATCAAGATAGCTGCAGAGGTGAAGTCCAAAGGATATCCGAAGAAGGTGTGGTTACAAATGTTTTCAGATAATATGAAAAGAATGGGCCTTACCCCAAAGGATGCCCAGGACCATGGAAAGTGATTTTGGTTTGAGAAGGGAAGGGAACTGCCAGGACCATGGAAAGTTACTTTGGTTTTTGCTATAACGGGATTTGACCTTTACTACTGTATATTACCCTAATAAAAAGATATGTGCCGGTGTATCTGTGTGATCTATGTATCTCTGTCATTTCAAAAGATGGCTTTTCACAAAAATTAACACTGCTTTTATGACTCCCATACCAAATGGCATATAATTACTACAAATGTTTGTGATGCACCATCTGTTGGAATGACAAATGCAACACATTTTGCTACTACATGCATTTTAAAGTACATTTCAATAGACAGTGCATTGCAAACTTTAATGCTGAGGTCCTTGTTGATTACTTAATCACATTTTAAGTGCTGTTTAAACTAAAGACAGCCCTAGAATGCAGGTCAAGGACAGTTCTCCAGACTATAACTACTGAGTGCTCTTCATAATTACAGGAATTCTTAACAAAGAATAACACATCTCAAAAGGCATTTTAAATTCCTAAGGTAGGGAATGAAACAGGCTTAGCAAGAAGTGTAACAATGGAAGATGTTTGATAAAAGGCAAGAAGTTTACTTTCTTAAAAAATATACCTTAATATTTGGAATTATAGTCTTTTATAACTCTGGTAACTCTTTATAATTGTGGTCAGAACTTTTCATTTGCACAAAGGAACAGGCAGATAAACAGTGCAGTTAAGAAAAAGTTGGGTGCTGCTCTTTCCAAGAACTTATTTAGTTCAGTATTGTATCACTGCAGAAGTCCTTTTCTTCATCAAGTAATTGTGTGAGTCCACATATTTCAATACAGGATATCAAGAAGCTTAAGATTTTGTTGGCAACAAGGGGTGCAAGGGCGCAGAAATGCTTGAAGGTAACCTTTCCATGCATGCACACACACATACACGCCTATTTCAAATTCTGGGCAAATTCATTCTAACATGCAAATTTTTGAGATGTACAAGGAAATCATAGTATCAAGAGAAAATATAGGCATTGGCAATATGGATAATTGACAATGGTCAGTAACCACACTGAATTCAAGTTTGGGTTTCACGAGGTGTAAGGCAAATGAACTTATCGTGTGCTACCATCTTACACTGACCATAGTATTAACAATATAAAAAAATGAAGTGGTAGCACTAGAGAAGTCTAGAGGAGAGTACTTAGGCTAATTTTGGGACTGAGTGGGAACTAAGATGAGTGATTGAAAAAGATGAACCTTTTCAATTTAAGCAAATGGAGATTAAGAGGGGGCATGATTGAAGCATTTAAAAGGTGAAAGGAATTAGTACATTCAACGAAGAACACAGGGACATGGTTACAGACTTGTTAAGAAGAAATGTTGCACCAGAACAATAAACACATGGAATAAATTGTCAAGTAGACAGCAGGAGTTTAGGGATTTTCAAATTTCAATCTAGTTGAATAGAATTGGCAAACTTCTTATGCTGAATGGCATGTTCCTGTCACAGTTGCCTTAATGTTCTTATGACAAAGAGATCTAAGAAAAGAAACTTACTAAGATAAGTTATGCTACCAATTAAAAGCCTCCTGTAAAAGAAATTTGAAAAGTTTCTTTGTTTGCTTAATATAAGTGTCTAGGACTGTTCCTGGATGATGAGAAAAGCAAGGAAAAAAGTAAAGATTTTTATCAATGGAAAAAAGTATGCAATATTGTCAAGACATTCCTCAATTTGAGGACATGATTGTAAAAGACAAATAAAAGGGGAATAATGAAAGGTAAAAGAGAAATAAAACCATAAAAAACTGGTGATCTGTTTGATTACTCACTGTCCAAAACACTGTGCTCAATACTCAAAAACTCCTTTAAACATCATCAAATATTTGGTCTCTGATTCTCACCTGCCAATTTATGGACTTTCTCCAATGCTTCCCTTGGTCAGGAAATACCTTGAAAGTCTTGGGACCATCCAGATGGAGTTCCCTCTAGTGGCCTCGCAAGTTTCTTCCTATCTCAATCCTAATTTATAAATGACAGTATGTTTCCTGGCTGCCTGCTTTCCACACTCATAAGTATTGAGAAGGTAGGTATGTGTGGAAACCCTGAGTTATTGTTACCTTTCCTGGAGAACTGTCAGTTACCCATAATCTCTCAGTTGTGAACTCTGCTGGTTCAAAACTTGGACAGCATTAAAAAAAATCATTTACCTCCAACACACATTTACTCCAGGACATGTTATCAGTGTCTGTGTCTTCAGGGACTTCCTTGGTTTATCGTTCAGTCAAAAGAAAATAAGAAGCTTCTATTGAAAACTTTATAGTAATTTTACCAGATTTTATTACTGTCAGCGTGTCTTTTAAAGAAAAGTGAATCATTATTAATCCTTCAAACAAGTGTGTTTAATTAATTTATAAAAAATTAATCAAAGAAAAGAAAGATCCTTAAACAAATATGAGCTCTAATTAAAAAACACATCCTCTCCTCTTCTTTCCTCCCTTCCTTTACTTTTTACCTTGCTTCTCTAACTAGAATATACTTTTAACAGATATTAAAATTAGAACGAAGATTCAAGTACATTTATATCATATATAAGATTAAAGGGATATTTCACCAAAAACTTTTTTTTTCTGTTACTGCCCCCATGTAGTTTGCAGGGATGTCTGAGAAAACATTTTAAGTTTTCATGCAGAATAGAGAAAATGTTTTATGATATAATAGAAACCAATGGTGTATGAGTAATTATATGAAAAAAAGAAAAACAATTCCCATGTTGCAAAGTCCATATCTCATTTATCGTGTTGTTTGGTAAAAATGTGCAAAACACATGCAATTTTGCTAAAATATTGTTACTCAGAAATGTTTGCTGCTGGAATTTTCAGTACACATCATAAACAGGCAACCTAAAGCCTAATAGGAATGACTCTGTGAATTGAATAGCCGCCTCTCCCACTCATTCATTGGTCAAGAGCCCTGGCTTCAATTCAAAAAGTCATTCTGCCTTCCTGTTTATGATGTGCGGTGATAATTCTGTAAGCATATATTTAACAATATTTTAGCAAGAAAAGCATGTCTCACCAACTATGGAAAAATCTACTATGTCACATCTTTCAAGTTTTCAGCAAACTGAGAAAATGATGTTGTCCCTATAATTAGAGATCTCTAGATTTAATTTTTCCTGAGCTTCACTTATGCAATATTATTTTTTCATGAATCATGAACACCTTCCATTTAAATCACACTGTTGCAGCATTTAAATCACATGATCATAATCCGACTTTTTCATTGGTAGGTGGCTTTTCCTCATTGGTCAGTGGAGTTACTAGATTTTTGTCTTGCAGTAGATAAAATACTGAGTACATACTAGCTTCTTCCATTATGCTATGACTGGAATGAAGACTTATTTTGCCATCACCACTACCTTATAACATCAGGAAAGTAACTATAAAAACTAAAAAAACTCAATTTTGAAAAAAAATGCCAGTTACTAGGCTTTTTCCATTGCATGTGAGCTATGTTTTGCACTTTTTGAGCACACACATGAGTAAAGTTAGATTTTTTTTTTCTTTTATCGATGGATGTTTTTCATGGGTAGCCATTGTGCAGCTTTGTTCAATATTGCCTTCTATTATATCAAACTTTTTTCTCTCCTGAAAACATTTTTTGTTGGTCATCACTACAAATTGCGTGGAGTAAGTAACATAAAAAAGTATAATTTTTGAGTGGAGTATTCCTTTTAAGACTCATAAATTAACCTTCCAAACCATTTTAGTAATACTAGGTTGTTGTACCGTGTTAGCCATTATGAATGTAGTGAAAAGTCAAGCAAAATGACACCATTTATTGGCTAACTAAAGAGATTACAACATGCAAGCTTTCGGGGCAACTCAAGCATCTTGCTTGAAGAAGGAATCTGAGTTGCCTTGAAAGCTTGCATGTTGTAATCTCTTTAGTTAGCCAATAAAAGGTGAAATTTTGCTTGACTTCTCACTAAAACCATTTTAATTAAATGATTGCAGCTAATGCCTTTAAAGTCTTGACACATGGATTGTTTATTGCACTCTTCTTTGCCACACAGCTCAAAACATTTCCTAAACTTTTGAAAAGTACTTTTAAAGAAAGTCAGCATAAAAATGTACAACCCCCAACTTTCTACTCCTTCCTTTGTATTAAACCTAAAGGGTAAACTAATGCCTTAACTGAACACAATGAATTACGAACCAAACACATTAAATAAACAACTCCATTGCATTATAGTACAATTTAAAGAAATTAACTAGTAACATCTTTCTCTGTTTGCACTCTTTCTGTTGTTTAAGTGTTGTGATCTCTAGGGCATTTGCTCACAGGTCCTTTTGTGACCACTCTTTTGGACATTGGCGCCACTGGGGTGCCACTTCTCTATCCATTCTGCCTTAACTAGCCCTTTCCAACTGTGCTGCCATATACAATATTTTAAACACATTAATTTGCCAGCATGTGCATATTCACAGCTATTTATTATTTACACATTTTGCATACAGTGACTGTTGTTCAATATTAAATTATTGTATTTAATCATGATTGATACTATTCTGCACACAGAAGCATCTATTTCTTTTTTTTTTTTCTAGCCCAGAATATAACTGAAGACATATTATACAATTCTTATCTTTTGTCAAAGAAATTAAAATATTTTACCTTCAGTGTTCCTTGATTGTTTGAATAGCTCAGTGAGCTATAAAACTTGAAATCCATTGTCTGAGAAATGGACCACATTGCACTTACAGTTACACAAAAGGCCAATCTAACTAATCATCCAAAGGCCACTGTACGTGAGACTATTTTGTCATCTATGATATGTTGTTGCTATAAAAATTGCTCCATATACTGTGTGATGAAAGATCATCTAGTGCCTGAGCACTGCAAGTTGTTTCCAGTGGGACAGAACAATTCTATATTCTTAGTGGTGAGTTATTTGTGTTCCTGCAATCAACAGGCCTGCTGGGAAAAATTGTAACCACTGAAGGGGACGTCACTGAAAGCCACCTTGCTATTCTGTAAGATGCCTGTGTGATGGTAAATTCAAGAGGCATGATCTCCAGGAGCTCAGAAAATTACTGCCTGGATTGACGGACATGATGAAAGTGTAATTTTCAACTGTAAAGAGAATTTTAGTGAAATTTGGTAAGCCGGACTTAGTATATATTGTATATGAATTCTGTGCAAATCCAGCATAATTCACATATATATATAACTTTTTAAAATCTTTTCTAAAAACTGCCTGAATGCTGAAGTTGCATTTTCTGAAAATTACACTGATACAACTTCACCTCTCACTTTAATGTAACTCTTCATCAATGGCTGTTACCTGTCCAGTTGATAGACATTTAATAAAACAAGAGAATGGCAAACATGTGGAGTCTCAAACAGAAATGCTGAAATAAACAATTTTAGCAATTTTTAAAAGCTTACTTCTCACCTCCGGACACCAGGAGAAATTCTGTGTCAGGTCGGTTTTCTCCAGTCTTGAGCAGTATAGAGTCTTAGCTGCCATATTTAATGAAAATTGCAGAGTAATGGCTACCAAGTTTCTAGCCAGAAAATGGACGATTTAAGTTGACAGCTAGGTGAGTATAGCAGCATAACTGGCTTATTGTTGTTTCTTTTACCTTATCACAAAGGCAAAAAAACAATAATCGTAACAACATTTTAAATAATGCAAATCAATGAACATTAAAGGAAACTAATGTGTGTTCAGTTAGTTGTTCCACTGTAAACTGAACATTTTTAAATTTACAAAAAAATATACTTTAAATCTGAAGTGTAAGAGGAAAGAATATTGTAGAAATAAGACAAATAGTTGCATAAAGGTTTGGGGTTTTTAGCCCCGTATACTGTAACAAAAAATAATGTCTCCAGTTATACAAGCTCAAAAGACACTGAAGGGAAGGAGG
The DNA here is from genome assembly GCF_900747795.2 of Erpetoichthys calabaricus. Lineage (NCBI taxonomy): Eukaryota > Metazoa > Chordata > Cladistia > Polypteriformes > Polypteridae > Erpetoichthys > Erpetoichthys calabaricus. The sequence continues at coordinate 70,208,925 of NC_041395.2, forward strand.
ACAGATAGTTTATAGTAAGGGACCGGAAATTAAACTGTGGAATGCTGGGAGAATCGTGGTGGAGTATAGGGGTATGATGTCATCAATTGGGAAGCAGAGGGAAGAAAGGAACCCGGAAGTTTGCGTCTTTTAAAGTCATCCGGGCGATCTTTACGCCGGCGGTGTCCCGGTCTTTCTGGGGAAGCAAAGAGAGAGAGAGTTTAGTACGCTGCCGTTGTCCCCCTGCGGGACTTGTCGCGATGCAAAACGAAACGGGTCATTAAGCTGCTCCCCAAGCGCTTGTGCATGACAGGACCCCCCACCCCACCCCCCCTTAGCCCAGACCCATCGGGTCAGGCGAGCCGAACTGAGAGGTTGTGAACCAGAGAGAGCACGTCAGCGTTGGCTTGTAGGCTACCTCGGCAATAAATGACAGTGAACTTGAACGACTACAGGTCTAAAACCCACCTGTTGACCCGAAGATTTGAGTCTCGATGAAGGGCCATCCACTGGAGGGCGGCATGATCCGTCACCAGGGTGAACTCCCGGCCCAACAGGTAGTACTGCAGGTGAGTTACTGCCCATTTGATGGCCAAAGCTTCCAGCTCCACCGCTGCATATCTCGTCTCCCGGTCCAACACTTTCTGGCTCAGGTATATCATGGGGTGTTCGACACTGTCGATGCTCTGGCTCAGCACGGTACCAAGACCTGTCTCTGCAGCATCAGTGTGGAGAATAAAAGGAAGTGAGAAGTTAGGAGTCCTTAATATAGGTGCCGTTGTAAGGGCCATTTTTAAGTCACTGAATGCCTGTTCCGTCTCCTCGCTCCACACCACATGTAAAGGGGCCCTTTTCTTTGTCAGGTCCATCAAGGGTGCTGCTCTCTCAGAAAAATGAGGTACAAACCGGCGGTAGTAGCCCTCTAATTCTAAGAAGGCTTGCACCTGTTTCTTGACCATCTGACGGGGCCATTCCAAGATGTCTTTAATTTTGGTACACTGTGGCTTCACCAGCCCTCCTCCTACTAGGTAGCCCAAATATGGGGTCTCGTTCATCCCAAAGTAACACTTTCGAGGATTGATACGGAGCCCGGCTTTCGCTAGCGTCAGGAGCACTGTGTATACCTGCACTACATGTTCCTCCCAGGTGCCGGAATAGATAACAACGTCATCCAGGTAGGTGGCACAGTAGGTCTGGTGGGGCCTTAGCACTCTGTCTACCAGACATTGGAAGGTCGCCAGTGCGCCGTGCAGCCCAAATGGGAATACCTTGTATTGCCAGTGTTCGCTAGGGGTACTGAAAGCAGTTTTTTCTTTTGTGGATGCCGTTAAGGGAATTTGCCAATACCCCTTCGTCATGTCAAGAGTAGTCAGATAACGGGCCGTCCCTAGTCTCTCAAGGAGCTCATCCACTCGGGGCATGGGGTAGGCGTCAAATTTGGAGACCTGATTGAGATGTCTAAAGTCATTGCAGAACCTCCATGACCCATCTGGTTTGGAAACAATAACGATAGGACTGGACCAGGGGCTATGGCTCTCCTCAATGATGTCCATGTCCAACATTCGTTGAACCTCTAGCTCCACTTCAGCATGTTTTGCCTCGGGGAGGCGATAGGGCCGTTCCCTAACAACCACCCCCGGGTCTGTCACGATGTCGTGCTGAATCAACAAGGTCCGGCCAGGTGCTTCGCTCTTTAGAACTCCTGTCGTTGGAGGGGAAACAAATTGGGGCCGAAGTTAAGTGTGGTCTTTTCTGAGAAAAGGGAGAGAGCTAGGCCGGGAGGAGGGTCATCTTCCCTGTCTTTCCATGGCTTCAGTAAGTTAATATGGTAGACTCTCTCACTCGGCCGACGGTTTGGTTGACTCACCATATAATCAACGAGTCCCTTCCTCTCCTTAACCTCGTAAGGCCCTAGCCAATGGGCCAACAATTTAGAGTGGGAGGTGGGCACAAGCACCATTACGCAATCCCCTGGCTGGAATTCGCGTAGGGAGGTGTTCTGATTATAATTCCGGACCTGTGCTGCTTGAGCCCTGGACATGTGTTCTTTGAGTAAGGGTCTAATTTTAGCCAATCTATTGCGTAACTGCTATATTCCAAGAGGTTGGTGGAGGGAAGTGCCTCCCCTTCCCAGCCTTCTTTTAGCACATCCAATAGTCCCTGGGGTTGGCATCCGTATAGCAACTCAAAAGGGGAAAACCCAGTGGAGGCTTGAGGCACCTCCCTGTAGGCGAAAAGCACTAGCGGTAAAAGTTGGTCCCAGTTCCTACTGTCCGTGCTGACTACCTTGCGGAGCATCTGTTTCAGGGTTTGGTTGAACCGTTGTACGAGGCCATCCGTCTGTGGATGATAGATAGATGCCTTAAGATGCTTAACCCAGAGTAGCTTGGCAACCTCCCTGAATATATCCAATGTGAAGGGCATAACCTGATCTGTGAGGATTTCTTTGGGTATGCCCACTTGGGGAAAAAAGCCCTACTAGTTCCCGTGCGACGTTTTTCGTGTTAGCGGTTCGCAAGGGGACCGCTTCGGGGTATCGAGTCGCATAGTCAACCATAATTAAAATATACTTGTGACCACGCACCAAAGGTTCTAGGGGTCTGACGAGATTGACACCGATCCTCTCAAAGGGAATATCTACAAGGGGAATCGGGATCAGAGGAGCGCCGTCCCTTCAGGGTATCTGGCACAGCTGACAGACGGGGCAAGACTGACAGAAGCGCCGGACCGCCTCATTGACCGCAATAATAATCAAAAGAATTTTCAATGTAATTAAGTCTGGAAGCATTTACAAAAGTACAGTGAACCCTCGTTTATCACGGTTAATCCGTTCCAGACTCTGAATTTTTGTGAAGTAGGATTCTTTATTTATAAATCGAATATTTTCACAGTTAGAGTATAGAAAACCTGTTTACAACCTTCTAAATATGTTTTTTAACATTATTAGAGCCCTCTAGGCATGAAATAACACCCTTTAGTCACCATTACACTCGTATTACCCAATATATTAGACAAAATAAGAGAAAATAAGACATATTAGACGTTACAAATATCATATTATTATTATTGTACTGTACATTTAATTACACACACACACAGTTCTTACACACAACCACTAACCTATGAAGGCACGACCTCAGTAGGAGAGTCTTCAGGTGGTGCAGTATCTTCAGCAGGTGCGTCGTTGTCTTCTTCCGCTGAAGGAGTACTAGGAGTAGGCAGTGGGTGTCTGGGTGCGCGGCTGAAGAACATCTTGATAGGCAGCTGCTGGCGCTGTCTTTTCATATGCATGAGGAGGCTTTTGTAGGGTATTGCCATCTTTGATCATATCCAAGAGTTTCACCTTCTCCTGAATGGTAAGCATCTTCCACCGGTGCTTAGTTTCATTGTCAGAAGGCTTAGAAAAAGCAGCATGTTTAGGAGCCATCATGGGGCTTTGATAAAAGTTCTCAGAAAGCGCATGCGTAGTGACGTAAGCGTGTATGAGAAAAAATCGCGATAGAATGAAGCCGCGAAAGTCAAAAAGTGATATAGCGAGGGATCACTGTATTGTGATACTACTGAATTAACAATTCTAGTTATGTTCCTGTTTTCTGACCAGTCCATCAGGATTGTCCAGTATCAGTTAAAGTGTTGCCAGACAGTAGCCTACTAATTTTCTTTTCCATTGGTTTGAACTTCACTTTTCTTTGGTATTTTGCCCTCTCAGTATAAAAGACAAATGGAATCACTGAATTTTGGCCATCATGTGTGTCCAGTGAACTACAGTCGTGTATTGTGAGCCTAATAACTGACAGCTTGGTTATGAATATGAGTGGATGGCTGTTTCCAAAGGAAAAAAAAATGCAATGAGGTATTCTCTGTAATTGTTTAAAACATGCCAATCTGAGAAATATGTTTCACTTTCATTTTTGAAATGCTTTGGCAAAATATACATCATAGATTCTGCTTGTTACTGAAATGTGTTAAGATGAATAGTCCAGGTAAGAGTAAGTTTATGTCTGATTTATCTCATATCTGTTTATTTTGGAAAATGATATGGGTGACTGGCATCAATTTGTGTTTTCCTATTTGGTGTTAAATTAGTAATGTTTGGTAGTGGTATCCCCCCTTTATTTATTCACTTTGGATTTGCAAATAGTGTTTAGCCCTATCAACTGCCGCACATTCTAATATAAACTACATAAAAAATAAAACAGCAGTGTTATAAAACCTTGAAGTTTAATTACAGGGACATGAAAAGCCAGGTATCCTTTACTTTTCTGTTAAATCCTGTACAATGGAAAGCTGTTAAGGAAAACAAAACTGATTATGATTAAAGGGCTGCAGCAGCTTGTGTGCAGATGTTCCTTAAAAGTAACCTATAATTACTGCATTTCAAGAGTATGAATGCTCCGTGGGGGGAGCATTCAATTACGCAAGAAAAATGACAAACAATATGCTCCTCGGCCTTGAGCTGGAATGTTGCATGAAGGGAGATGTGAAGGATTCATAAGACACACTCTTATGTTGATGGAGAGAAATGCAATTAATGTACCTCAAAGCATTTCTTGCACCATGGAGGACTTTTATCAAGGAAACTTGTACATGCTTTATTAATAAAATCTTATCTATTGCCTGTTCTTTTTTACATCCAGTACACAATTAATACTACATACCACCTAAACAAATACACTTGTGTTATCTGTTATATTTCCATGTCATACAATAAGCTCATTGTGTAGCTTTGCAAGCAGTAACATTAAGTAATATTAGCTCTGATACCTTACTGCTGTTTGCTTATAAAAAACTCACATTTTTTCACATTTTTTTCTTCAATTTCACTTGATTTCTTTTTTAAAGGCCTTTTCTCAATATGTAAAATAGAAGTTGTCTCTCTAGGGACAGTAGGTATATCATCAGTCTATCTACTTTGGCTTCATTTACATTATAATGTCAATCATGACAGGGCGGCACGGTGGCGCATGTTTTCTCCGTGTCTGCTTGGGTTTCCTCCAGGTGCTTCGGTTTCCTCCCACAGTCCAAAGACATGCAGGTTAGGTGCTTTGGTGATCCTAAATTGTCCCTAGTGTGTGCTTGGTGTGTGTGTGCCCTGCTGTGGGTTGGCACCCCCCCCAGGGTTTGTTCCTGCCTTGCGCCCTGTGTTGGCTGGGATTGGTTCCAGCAGACCCCCGTGACCCTGTGTTAGGATATAGCGGGTTGGAGAATAACTGACGGACTGTCAATCGGAACTGGTGAAGAAATTTGATGCAATGTCTGTGTTGTTTACATTACATAGTCTGAGCATTTACATACACAGTCATCACAGTAAGTGCTAAGTCTAAAGTGAGTTGAAATCCAAGTAATCAATGTAGACCTCATTGTTTTTACTTGATACATGGGTTGTCCATCTGATCTAATATACTAACACACCGATCCCTTTCCCTCACTTTGGCCTTTTCCTCTTTGGATAGAGCTACCCATTTTCGTTGCTTCTTCTCGACCTTTCTCGTCAAACTGACCACTCCTATAGTTGAAGCTTTTTGTTGCGGTGGTGGTCGCTACAGCATTGGCTTAGTTTAGCAACTCTAGCTTAGTCATGTTGGGTTTTTAGTTTCCCCAACGTGCACATCGATTTATGGGCATTATCACTCATCCATTGCCCACCATGTGAAGTTAACAGCCATTAGCATTACAGCTATAAAGCTTGTTTAAGTGGCCTGAATAGGTGCAAGAAACTCAGTACTACACTGCTGCTGCTGGTGCGGTGGACAAAAGAATAGGCCAGTAAGACCTGTTAAGAACCTTATTTGGTATTTTTATTATATTTTTTATTTTTTTGACCCTTCATCTGTATGTTTTGCCTATTTTTAATATGTTTTTCTAACCCTAGCAACTAGATGGACACACAGACAAAAACAGACATTTGTCCTTTTAATTAAGGTTGATAAGCTGAGATCTGTCCATCCGGCAGTTGTTGGAAATATTCAGCGTTAATGTTTGCAATACACCATCCATTGGAAGGTATATATCGTGCAGTAATAAAATGCATTGCGTTTTTTTATTCCAACAGATGGAGCGTCACAAATATTAGCACTTCTTTTGAGAATCTCATACCAACTGACATATAACAGATACATAGCAACCAGACAAACATATAGATAAACACACAGACATTTGTCATTTTATTAAGAGCTGCACTTGTGATGTAGGGGCACAGGTAAGATGTGAAAACGATTTAGATACAGAGCTCATTTTCTCAATACAGAGAGTTAGCACTGAACATATTTAAAATTTTGGTTCCTCTCAGCACCCCCACTGACTGTACCTTTTATCTGCCACAATGGTAAAGACAAATGACGTAATCAAACCCAACCTTGAGTGAAAATCCAATCTGTGTGTAGTAGATTGGAACTGTAAAAACAACCTGCATCCAATCTCAAAACACTGAATATCGTGTGATTTTTAGTATCAGATATGTTATGTGGAGAAACTAGAATCACTTCAGTGTGGTAATGTAAATCCAGCATTTGTCTGTACTACAAAGCCTAGCATAACATTCTAAGACACATTTAATCCAGTCCAGGGTCTTGTGAGCATAGAGCCTATCCCAGTTCTAGGTATGAAGAAACTCTGGACAGTGCACTAGTCCATCAAAGGAACCACACATGCAGACCCTCACATTCACACTCACAAAGGGCCAATTTGGTGTTTCTAATTAACCTAACACACATATCTTTGGGAATGTGGAAGGGAAACCAGAATATCCGGAGAAGAACAAACATGCATGTGCAGAAAATGTGTAAACTGAACAAAGACAACATTTTAATGTGGGGTATAGGATTTAAACTCAGGAAACCAGATCCACTAATCAGAAGCACTGCCTACTGCCCCATTATAGCACCCTGCTGCTTTTTTCTGTACATCGGTATTGGCTGTAATGTAAGAACTTGCCCCAGATTTGAATTTTAATGAATTTCAAACCAAGCTATTACACTAGGCAAGCATAAATATCTTAGTTAACCTAACATGCATATTTTTAACTTAACCATGTCACTTAGCTGAAACTAATTTGAATACAGAGAGAGCACACAAACTCCATAAATATTATTGTGTGGTTGGCCAGAAGCAAATTCCAGCATGGTTGAGGTAGCAGTGTTAGGTTAGGGCCACTGTGCTGCTTGAAGATGCTATTAAAAAAAACAAATCACGCAGCAAGAAGTGCTGGGTTGATGGGAGGACACCATTATCAGCACTCACAAAATGTTGTACTGGCCAAAGGAGAAGCTCATCTGAGACCACCGGAACAGAATTTTCTTTTCATCTGATTTGGATAACAATTTTATTGTCCTGCTGGGTTACAGCTTTTGTCTAAGAGTATGTTATTTTGTATCATTGTGGGTTGTGTTTAGACATGCTGAGTTTTTCCATGTTTATTTGAATCTAGACACTTTTCTGAGTAATAATAATAATTCATTACATTTATATAGCGCTTTTCTCAGTACTCAAAGCGCTATCCACACAGGGAGGAACCGGGAAGCGAACCCACAATCTTCCACAGTCTCCTTACTGCAAAGCAGCAGCACTACCACTGCGCCACCTGTGAGGATAGTTTGGTCCAAAAGGGTTGTATAGTGTTGCCAAACCATTAAGGGGAAATGTTCCATTCTTTCAACCTTGCAAAAAAAAACTTTTAAAACTCCAACTTTGTTCGGCAGTTATGAAATCAATTTTAAAATGAAGTTTAGCATCAAAGTTGCAAAACTGTTTGTGACTTGGCTGGTTCCTCCAGCACTGCCTGTTATGTTGTGATGTTATATTGCAAAAAAAAACGACTCAGTGTCAAGGAAATTATCAGCCTGCTATGTGTTTGTGAAGCGGTGTACTGTATACACATGGCAATTACTCAAAAATGAACTGATGACACTACATTTTTTATCAAAACAAAACCTTACGTATATTTTTAAAATGGAAAATGCTATTATGTTCCTTCATATCTTTACTAAGTACGAAAGACATAAGCCACAATGAAACAGAATGAAACATGAGTTTTTTAGGGCATGCCTAGTCACTTTTCAGAATATGGAAGAAGGAGAATGACTGAGGATGGCATCACTTACATAACTTTTTCTGCTTCTTGATGGTAGACATTAAGGGTGTGTTCACATTACCACACTCAAATCTGATTTTTTGAGGGCAGTGTGGACACTGAAATCTGATTTTTTTAAATTAAATTTACTATGTGGTCCTAGATCTGATATGTATATGAATTGTGGATATGTGACATGATTTAGAATGGTCAGATCAGATTTCTTTGTTTTTTTTACCTATATGCATGGGCTGAGTGCTTTCGTTATCAGTTATTTGCAGTATGGCAAAACAACAACAGAGGAGAGCTACACCTGTGACAACAGTCATAGTCCCACCATTGCTTGCTCCTGTCTTGTACCCACACATCTCTTCATGCAGCAGAGTCAGCAATAGCTGAGAAAACAGAAAAAGCTAGCCATCTGGCTTTTTTTCACCTTTTCAACCTAATTCTACAGCTGACAAACCATTTGCTGTCCTCTAGAGAAGAATTTGTTGCATATACTAGCTACTGGTGAATTTATTTAGTCAGTTTTAATACCACAAGTCATTTCATAAATATGACGTTTTTGTTGTTGGTGATGCAGATGACTCATGCACAAACATATCAGTGCATGGTGTTTCAAAGGAAAGATGCATTCACATTACAATTAGATACAGGTCACTTGTACTTATGAATGTAAACCGTCATAATAAGGAAATCCGATCTGAGCAAAAAATAGGAATTGAGCAATGAGGCTTGTAATGTGAATGTAGCCTTATGTCATCCATTTTATGATTAGGTAGTGTAAAAGGAAACACAGAGAACAAGATTAAGGGTTGGGGATTCCGGCCCTGTATACTGTAAACCACTCTGCAAGGTATTAATACGGTCAGTCATGGGTTACACACAAAAGACAACCAGTAGGGAGAACACAGACATTTTATGAGGTGGGAACGGAAGTGGGAATGCTGGGAAACAGGACGCTGAGGGTCTTGGGATGGTGGTGACGTCATCAGTGAAGGACCAGAAGAAATGAAGGAACCCGGAAGTGGCCCGGACATCTGTCTAAGGTTTTGGAGACAAACTCAAGGGGTTGTTTTCACGTCTTTACTGTTAAATAAAGAGAGAGCGGTTAGTAAACTGTCGCAGTCCCCTGTCTTGCAATTTAGCTGCTCACTAGTCGTTTGTGTGTGACAGTAGGTATAATTTTAGGCTTTGATACAAATACAGCATTGTGATTTGTAACAATTTTAAAACAACATTGAATGAATCAAATGTGAATCACATGTTAACATTATTGAATACCACCACTAATGCTGTCTTCTGTAATAATAATAGTTGTGTAAACCAAAATGGCCCAGATTTCACCGCCCCCCACTGTAGATGCTTTCCACAGTCCATGGATTCGATTATTCAACTAGACATCTAGCTTATTAATGTGCGATTAAACATCTGTTTGTGAAAACACACCATACCAGGAAATATAAAGAAGTAGCATTCATACTTCCAACTCAGTGAGGACTTATCACAATTATGGAATTAAATCATAAACAAAATGAACAAATTCTCAATTCAGGAGAGCAGAAAAATAAAACGTAGATAGTTATCAGATTGCTTGCATTTCAGCTAGCATTGCCAAAAAATATATATATATTTGCTTTCTTACCTTAACTAAATATACAGAGACTGCATACCCAGGCAATGCCAAATAATTCAGGAATGTAATAAATAATTTGGGAGGCTTTCAGTAATTTTGTTATTTTTTTAAGATATTCTAAAATATCCCGAAGTTTCACCTTGCACCTTTGAATAGTATCATCTTTAGAAATGATCCAGAGCTACTGTCTTCATGGAGCTTCAGAGAGTATAATCCATAAAGAAATTCAGTAATACCAAATGATATAATTCTATGAAGCAGTGTAATTTGTCTGTCTTTAGGATAGTTTGTTTTGCCCAAAATAAAATTGACAAATGGGTAACCTGCCATATTTTTTCAAAAGGAAAAAAATGAGGAAAACCTGATGCTGATCAGATTGGCCTTGCCTCCTTCTCACAGGAGACTGCTGCAGCAGAGGCACTTAAGGAAGAAATGCTTAAAACACAAACCAGGTTTTTGGCCAATTTACATCTCTGAACTTGTTTAATTGTGAATGATAGATAGATAAGTCTTTTTACCATTTTTTCTAACTTTTCTTTAAGAAGCAACATTAAAAAGATGGTTAAATAAAAGCATAACAAGGTTAGAAAATACACAATCTTATACTCTGACATCTTATGCTGTTGTTAAGTAGGCATTTAAAAAATACTGCAGCACAGTAATTCAGCTTTGTTAGTGCAAAAGACTAATAAAAGCCAGATGGAAACAGTTTAAGGTTTTATTTAAATTGAACTTAATGTTCTTAAATCTCTGTTCAACCCCTAATTTTCAGATTTAGCTGGAAGGTAAATGTAATGAACATTTAAGGAGCTAAATGATTCTCCTTTAGAGCATTTAACATTAGCTATTTCATGGAAACCGAGGGAGGCATTCTTTGATCTGAGTCTCAGTTTGGAGGAACTCTACTGGATTGTGCACTCCTGATAGCATCTTTGCATAGATTACATGCTAAACATATTTTTATTGTTACAGTTTATACTGCGTGCATCAGGCAATAAAGATACTGTACATGCACATATCAATTATTTTAAGCTTTCCAATGAAAGGCTTTCTTGAAAGCATAGCATTTTATTGCAATAATATTTAGACATGGAGTGACAGCTAGTTAAATATATTTACATGATGCTAAAACAATAATCATGTTTTCATTAAGTTATGAACAAGAGTTGCTGCATTAGAATTGGGATAAATATCTGAAATTTGTAAAAAATTAAAGTTCACACATGAATGGTGAGATATCTGACAGCTTGATACACTGAAAGCCCGAGTGCCGTAGATGTGTGGTGTGTTCATTGACATCCATGCAGGTTTGTAAATCTTCTGACATTCAACTGTGTAAAGTGCAGGGTAACAGAATATCCTCTAATACGTCAATACTTTTTCTGCATTTCTGCTTTGACTCCTTCAGCAGCAGATGCCCAGAAAAGCACTGAAACACAACCTGGGGCAGTATTTCTTTGGAGAAAATCCACAATGAATCAGAAATGTAATATCTAACCAAAAGGCCAGTACATTTTTTCTTGGGCTTTCTGTGTAATGCATTCTTTAAATGTTGATGCTGAAACTTCACACAGTATTCCAAAATTGCATTCACAAATTCGTACAAAAGATTAAGCAAAAAGACCTTCCTCTAAGATAACATTCACAACGTATGGCAAATCTCATATTGGACAGACAGAATTTACAAGTCGGACGTTTAACAATTCAAACTAATTATAACTGCTAAAAGCATATTGTGACAGTTTAGATAGAAAACAGACAATAACATTTTATTTTGAAAAATTTTCTCAACTGTAATGCTTGCTTTTTATGTTTATTATTATGGAGAAATATTTCAGACAAAAGAATTAAATAAATATGCAAATAAATTAAAATACTGTGAAATGTGACAAATTAATTTTGAATTTCCATCCATCCATTTTCCAACCCGCTGAATCCGAACACAGGGTCATGGGGGTCTGCTGGAGCCAATCCCAGCCAACACAGGGCACAAGGCAGGAACCAATCCCGGGCAGGGTGCCAACCCACCGCAGTAATTTTGAATTTTGGCTGTAATATTCTTCTAAACATAGCAATTAAATATGGCTTGAATTTAAAACTGTCACGTTCACTTGTCAAAGCTGAGAGGGTGGGCTTTAACTAATGCTGTGTTTTAATTGGTGAATTGTCAGTACACCAGACTTAAACTTTTGGCCATGAAATGCCACATTTACAGCAGGTAATTCAGATGCAGGCTCCATCATGATAAATTTTAGCTCATATAATGAAAGTAGCTGCTTCGCTCAGTAATTCTCAACCTTTCTTGCACTCATAGTTGATGAGCACAGTCACAACTTTGAGCATACGCATCAGCCACAGGATTCCCAAGTCAAGCTAGACACTGTGGACCCAAGCCTCATTTCTGTGACATGGTGTCATACACGTACAAGTAGGAGGCAGCTAAAGGGCCTGAGTAATAACAATTCCACAGCAGACCAGGGGGAGGCAGGGTGTGCTGACTGCCTCTCTCAGTTCCTTGCAGACCTTTCTCGGGAAATCCCACCCACTTCCAGCACCTCCGATGACATCACTTCTGGTTCTGGAGCCGAAGGTGACGTCACTTCCTGTCCCGGCACCTCCAATGTCGTCACTTCCGGTTCTGGTGCAGATGATGTCACTTCCTGTACTGCCTAATAAAGACGCCATCGTTGCTACCATTCCCTCAATTCTGTATTGGACTCGGATCTGTGAACATCTCTGCTCTAATTTAAACCTATTTTGCAGCCTTGGAAATATATATGGATGGCTGTCCTAAACCTTCATGATGTCCTTGACTCATTCTTGTCACAGTGGCCTCTCAATTATTTGGGTCTTCCCTCAGTTTGAACTGATTCCTAAATGGAGTTTGTATCTCACAGAAGTAATTTTACCTCTGGAAACAAAAATATTTTATTATTTAGTTTTATAATTTTAGTAGTTCTTACCATCCAGTCATCCATAAACAGAATAATGCGTATGAATTATTTGATTGCATAACAAAGATGACATTTTCTTTTCACGGTTGCTTGATATTACTGTACAAGCAGAACAAATTGCAAAGTTTCTCACATATTACCCAGCTTGAATCCATTAAGCACGGTAAAACTTTCCTACTAGCTTATAAACAGTGCTTCTTATGCTAACTAGCATTGCCAGTTTCAAAATAACTTTAGAACATTGCTCTCACACACACAGCTCTATGGAGATATTATAACTTGACGCAGATGTAAATCTATTCAGAGACTTCCATATTTAATTTCACTTAACCTTGGGTCACAATGAAATGGTCACTTTCTATGTCTTTCAGTAATATGCTTACAAGTTCAAAATTTAGCATGATTATACCATTCACTTGTTCTATGGCTTCTATCAAGCCTGTTTCATTTTTTTCCATTGCAATCTTGTACATTTTCTGTCAAAAGTCCTTTTTTACATATAGTATGTATTAGTTTGACATGCAATGCACTTACACCTAATGCATAGTACCCAATATTTTTGGGATAGTTTTTGGTCCTCTGCTAACTTCATTTGAATTAAGTGGCTTTAATAACAGATTAAAGGATAATTCATGTTATTGTTGACAAGGCGTCAAATGTGGTATATGTGGAGGGTCTCAGTTCTACCTTCCAGCTGGCAAGTCCAGAAATATGAAGAGATCTATGAAAAGTCCACATTAAATAACTCTTCACTTTCTCTGTGGTTTGGCGGTAGAGAATATTTTTCAACAAATAACCCAAACCCGATTCCTGCAATAACCAAAATAATACAATTTATTCATAACATAAAGATAAAGGAAGATGGATATATGCAAGTATATATGAATATATAGATACATAGACAAAGCACACAATGCATATTTGTGCTAGCTTAGTTTTGTCTTTTTCTCTCCTTTAGAAAAAGGCCTGTAACTTATGCATTCTGATCTTTCAATTAATGCGGTCAAGATGGATAAGTTCTTTTAAGTTTCTATGGCCTTGACTGTGCTGTAAATTCCTTACAGCACCAGCTCCTCTTTGTGTGCAAGTGAGTGAGACACTGCACTTTCCCATAGAATTTAGTAACAGAAACATATAAGAACTAAAAACGTATCATTCACGAAGGTTATTCCTTTTCAATTACACTAATATCAATAACCAGAGTACATTAGCTAGCTTTATCCTAACTACTGAGTTACAATTAACAGTTTCATAAGCAAAGAAGGTGAACTTATGGTTTGGTTCCTGTTGATTCCAGATGTGGCGATGCTTTGTCCAAATCCTTCTGGGTCGGTTTTCTCTGGCACATGTAGAAGGGTTTTCAGAGCTCTTTTTCTCTCTTTGTTCTGGCTCGTCTTCACTTTGGTTGCACATTTTACTTGCAGGAGGTACTACAGTTTCCTCCAAGGTTTAACACACAGTGGCCCTTGTTTGCTAGCTTAAAATTTACATCCGCTGGGCAGTCAGTGATCAGTTGACTCCTGTCATTAGCAAGAATGGACATGTGGATTTATGTCTCTCTTGCTCATGCACCTTGCTTTCCTTTGGCAAGGTTTATTTGTATGGCACCCTTGTCTAACTCTGTTATAGACACCTTCCACTCTTCTGGTCCAGCACCAGGTTGTTTTTTGGACTTAAAAGGATCACTCCAGCTTTTGTTACAGCCACACATTAGTTAACGCAAAGTTACAGTCAGCCCAAGAGTGCTGAGCATTTTGAGAGCACAAATTTAGTGCTTGCACTGGGTTATAACGGAAGGAGTGGATGTTTTGGCAGTTTGTTTTTGGGGTGTACGTAAGCCCAACCTTTTGGTTGATGATTGGTACAATGTTCTGCACCATTAAGGTTTCCACTTATTGAGTTATGGCTCTTTGTTCACTGACAACTGGTTTAAATGCTGCATCATGGAGACATCTCTGGATGTCCTTGCCTGTGATTAATAAGTCTTATCAGATTTGATCCAGAAACTGCATTCCAAACAGTCCCTGTGAGGAGTAAACTGTCACTTGAGATGAAGATAAATGTCAATGAGTGAAGATCTGACAGCTGTGTCTTAAGCAAAGAAAGAACTTGTGTGCCAAAGCAAAAGAAAATGGATAATGCTGGTCTGTCCTACACCAACCACTGTAAAATGCCAAGGACTGTTCAGAATAGCTTTTGTCTTTACTTAGTGGCATATTTTTATTCATATAAGGATCATGCTTTTAATTTGTTTATTGCTTTCTACATTATTAATTTTATTTTTCACATCATTTTGGTGACATCATAATTTTGCCATTCTCTGTGTGTGTTTGTTTCCATGGGTTCCACTAAGATACTGCATGGTTTCTAGGCACATGATGCAAGTGTTATTTGATTCATGACATTATACTCGTCATGATATTCAAGTTAACTGCTCATATAAAAACAGCGTTCAAATTTTATACATTTAAAGTTAAGAGTCTCAAGAGAATTTTAGGAATAAATATTTTGATTTTTTGCCATAGTTTTTGAATGTCTTGTGTGTTGATAATCAAATAGGTTCAAGTAAATTAACTACTGGCTTAATCTATTTTATATACAACTCCTTTACAAATATTATTAATCAGGAAGATAGTCTTGCAATATCCTTTTCTTCTTACAAACAATAATGAAGCTGAATATACAAAGACTAAGTCTGGGATATTTTGAATTCTGCATCACTAGTGCTAACACACCCGATCATTATTGCAGTCATTCCAAGAACACCTTGCTGCAGCTTGCACAAGGAAGCATGACTGGGTGTCTGGGGTGGGCCAAGATGTTGGTGATGTGTAATCCCAGTCTAAGTCATTGTCACAACTACTGGTGCAATCAGAGACCATCCTCACGTCAGTGCTGAACAGAGCAAAGCAGAGTTGGGTCCATAGGTTGCATTTATGTGCTGAGTTTAAACACCTTGTCACATGTGTTGCTCACATGTCTTTATGAAACATTATGACTCCAACAAGACTGGATAGTTTGAAATACTGCAAGACATATCGAAAGTCCATTCTTTTGAATGCAAAACGTGAAGTGATAAAGAGTAAGTAAACAGGTTTATTAAACAGTACTTAATGAACACTTAATGAATTAATGAGAGTCTGTATTGATGCCCGTTGTTATTATTAGATCAATTCTTTCAGTTTTCAGGTATTTTGGTCTTCTTTGAACAAAATTGGATCATTTTGAAGCTAAGGAACACTTAAAACTTTTCCATTTCAATTAATGGTAATAAGGTGTTTGTATTTATGAAGGGGTTTTCAGGAACAGCTTAGCCTTGTAAAACAGGGAAAAGCCTGTACTTTTTGGTTCCAGTGTCTGCCGTAAAGTTAAGGTTCTTCCTTTCCATTTGCACATTTTCTGAACATGTTATAGTTTTCCTTTCACTTTGAACTGTTTTTTTCCAAATACTCCTGTCATTTGGTGCATTGCTTTTGTACATTTATGGATGCATTACCTCCTGCCTTTTTTCATTTGTTACATCTTATTAATATTTTTTCCTTACTTTATAATATCTTGGGCTTCTTGTGATGTTCCTGTCTGTCTGTAGCTCTTCTAATTGCACTATGTTGGGTTGCATTGTATTCTGAATTTTATCATCTCACAAGTTCTCACAAGCTCTAGGTTTCCTTGCAATTGTATCTTTTCTCACAGAGGTTTATTCTTGTTCATTTAGTGTAAAGTTACACTTTTCTCAAAGTTCACATAGCCCTCTCAAAAACCCTACATCTAAGTCTCTGTCTTTTCCTTCTCTTCAGTGAAAGCAAGCATGCTGACTTAGTACATTCCTCCAATGGGTGAAAAAACTTGTCAAATCTCTCCATTAAAATATATCATTTTTTGTTATCTTCTTCAAATGAAAATCACTTAACTATGGTTTGGTCTTCTTTGCTCATGGAGTAAATAAAATAATTTATAACATGTTGGTATTGTCTTGCATTTGTTGTACGATTAAATACAATATAATTGTATTAAATACAGTATACATCCTTCCATTCATCTAGCTCAATTTAACAAAAGCTCTTTTGGTGGAAAATATGAAAAATATGTTTTTGTCATACTTTGAGTTAGAACTCTAAAA
Source organism: Erpetoichthys calabaricus (assembly GCF_900747795.2). Classification (NCBI taxonomy): domain Eukaryota; kingdom Metazoa; phylum Chordata; class Cladistia; order Polypteriformes; family Polypteridae; genus Erpetoichthys; species Erpetoichthys calabaricus. The sequence continues at coordinate 70,225,685 of NC_041395.2, forward strand.
ACATGCTTCCCAAACAATATTTTCAGTATTAAAATTATAATACTGAGTCATTAATTGATTTTTTGTTTCATTCTATTACCCAAAAATAACAGCACAAGTATATTTCAACTTTGTCAGGAAATGTAGTTGTACTTTAAAATAACAAATACAATTTTGAAACTTAATTCTTAGTGCACAAGTTCAACAGATCGGGAGCATCGGTAATCTTAAGAGGCAATAAAGAATATCTGGAGAATGGCACTTTTTCAGTTAATGAGTGATTTTGCATAATTAAGTAAAGCTTATGCAGACTTTTGTGCTTATACTCTACCAGTTGGGTTCATTAACACATCTTTAGACTGAGTTTAAGCAATGATATTTAGATGATAATGAGAACTTCATATTGATTCTGAGTTTTATGTAAATATACTCACTTTGTTGGATATGTATTCAAATAAGAAGTCAGACATATTGCAATTGTAATATCTGACTTTGAAGAATTGTTACACAGTAAATTTTGTTTGCCGAAAATAAATGTTTAAACTGAGGAAAATTAAAATATGAAGTCAAGTAAAACAGTAATTCAGTCTGTCAATACTGCTTTAGAATATACTTTAAAAAGAATAATGTATTTAGTAAACTATCACATTGACTTTTAGAACTTTATTTTTCAGCCTTTTGTATTGATACTATAAACTAGGGAAGGTAATGAGAAATTTAAAAAATGATAGGAGACCATTCAGTCCAACAGACCTGTTTGGTTAGTTAAAAATAGCTTACATTGTCCCAATATAACATCAATATACGTTTTAAAGGTTGTTAAGATTTCTATTTCAGTTACATGACTTTGAGGTTTGTTCCAGATTCACACACCTCTTTCCATGAAAAAGTGCCCCCTGGATTCATTATTAATTACATTTCTTCTTAATTTCTACTTGTCACCTTGAGTATGTGATTTGCTATTGCAGGTAAAAGTTTTTTTCTGGACCAAATTTATTAATGCCTCTGAGAAATTTGAAGGCCTGGATTAGGTCCCCATGCAGCCTTCTCCACTCAAGAATAAAGATTCGAGCATGTCAGACTAAGACATGCAGTTTATTCCTGGGATGCACTTCACAAGTCTCCTCTGCACAGCTTCAAGTATGTCTTCTTGGGTGTGTGGTGACCAGAACTGGGTGTCGCCTCACTATCTCAATATACAGTCACAAATTACCCTTCCTTACCCGAGAAATTAAGTGTATAGGATTGACGAGATTAGCTGGGCTGAATATGCCCACTGTTGTTAAAATGTTGTAATGATCTAATAATTAGTTTTCATAATTTAACCTACCATTTTATTTGGAATTTCAGTTGCTGCTACACATTGCCTATACCAGTGGCTTGAAAACACAGTCTTGGGAACTCCATATAGCTGTAGGTTTTTGTTCTGTTTTTTACTGTTATTTGCCATTTTTCTATGTTTTGGGGCCAGTATAAAATTATTAAACTAAATTTGGTAACTTTTTATTAGAATATGCTAAGTATCTATGTATGTATGTTAACATGGTTTGGGTATACCTAGTTATGGAACATGAAATGTATTCTTCTCTTTTTTTTAAATATTATCTTGTAAATTTGTTTTTTGTTTTCTTTCTCTTTGTATTGTGTCTTAGTGAATACCAATTTGTTCTTTAATTATTTATATTATTGTTGTAGCGTTGGCGCAGAGCACCATAGTGGATGAATCCTCTGCTCTTTATATGGCTGTTTTGAGGTGGCTTGCTATTCTTAAAAGGACTGCTTTACTTGTTGGAAAAAGCCTGTGCGACTGTGCAGAGTTGCTGTTTTTATAGGCGCTCCTGCTATTGATGTAAAGCCAGCTCATTCTTTTGTTGACTCATCACTGGCTGATGTAACTTGTCCAGCACCATTGCAATATTACCGTATATACTCGAGTATAAGTCGGGTCTTGAAACCTGAAAAATCAGTCATAAAATCAGACCCCAACTTGTACGCACGTTCAAAAATAAGACACTTCATTTTTTTTTTTTTTACATCTTTTGCTTCTTCCGATCTCACATCAGTTTCTTAGACACTTTGAATTTGTTGCAGCAGCGTAGTTACCAATTTCTTTCGCCATTTCACCGACTTTTAATTTAAAACTAGCCTCATATATTCTTCTGATTGAACGCTCCATCATAGATAAGGGATGCTCTTACGATAAAGGTTTGTGAGATACAAAAAACACAAAACAGTGCAAACGTCGCTTCGGAATAGTTCGGGTATTACCTTGTGGTCACATAGGCACAATATATAGAAAAAAAGACAGAGTGCTCTGTGGTTTCACTCTCAGGTGGGCATTAGCATATCATAATCTCTTGGACCAATAGCGTGAGTTTTCTGCATTCGACTTATACGACCGAAATTATAAAATACTGGAAATTATATGGTAAAATCAAGAACCAACTTATCCACAGGAGAACTTAAACGCGAGTATATATGGTATGCTGAATGTGTATTAATTCTTTTTCATGCCTTCTCCCCTGATACTGCAACTGTGGGACAAAGTTTGCCTTTAAAAATCACAAAAGCCTCAGTGCTAAACTGAGACATTGTCTTACATTCATGTGTGTTTGTCTCTCTCTCTCTCTATGATTTTTGGATTTGTCTTTGGATTTTTACCTTTTTAGAAATTGTGTTTATTATGATCTTCTGGTTATGAACTCTGCTGTTGTCTTTGGATTTTGATTGTTGCATTATGAACTGTTTTTTTGCTGTAGGTTTGCCTTTAAGGCTTACCTTTTTGCTATTATTGTTTTTTTTCTAATAAAAAGTTATATTTAAAGGAACTTTGTTTTGTTTTTTTGTAGGCCAAAGGATTTATTCCTTCCCTCTTCCACTATTTTGAGTTAATCTCAGCCCTGGTTCATTTTGGCATTTCTTTTCTTATTTTGATGAAGGGGAATGGCAGAATTATTTAAGTCTTGTGATGTGTTGTAACAAGCTTTAGCATTCTGTCAAGAATGTTCCATCTGACTGCACTGTCAGAGGAATATGCCTCTGTGATTTCTTAGAAAAAGAAGAAAAAAACATGTTGTTGAAGGATTAATATGAGCCCAAGAAACTAACCAGGAATATGGCAACATAAACCAACAAGTTGTAGTCAATAGAGAATCCTTGGGTTAGAGCTAAAAAAGACAGACGATAAGTCAACAAACAACAGGGCAAAATGGGAATCAGGGTTGAAAAAGGAATTCAAACCAAAAACGAAACCTGATGCTAGGCTCTATTTGTTATATAAGCTAACAAAACTAGAATTTGAAGTACAAAGGCGTTATCCGTCAAGGCATGATATTACAATCACCACAATATTTATGTTGATGGAAAATATCATGTCACTGATGTACCGATCGCACTCACATGACACATGCACCATGTGGCACAAACAAAGAAAATGAATGATAGCAAAATAAAACTTTTTTTAATATGATAAACAAACCCCCAAAAAACTTGGCGAAAACTTAATAATAATAATAAAGTGGACCAAAATGCACATATAAAACAAGATCATTTCTACAGGTAAATATTTTAAGGAGGGTAAAGTAAAACAGTAAAATGATTCTATTCTAGTTCATAAGTTTCATATGTTGTAAAGAGATACTCAGGCATATAGATTAACTGCACTGTTGCACAGTGATTATTACTGCAGCCTCATTAATCAAGTTCACTTTTAATTTCTATTCCTGAGTTCATTGTGTTTGTGGGGTTTGCACTTTCTCACCCATGTTTGCATGGGTTTTCCTGTGGGTGCCCCAGTTTTGCTCTCACATATCAATCAACTACTTGGTCTTCTCATCATTTCATCAGGTCTTCTCACAAAGTATCCATCTCTTCTGCACTTTCAGATTATTTGCTCTGGGAAATATGAAACCAGGTTGCTTTTCTGTACTCCTTAGAGCAGGGGTCCTCAGTCCTGGAGGGCCACAGTGGCTGCAGGTTTTTGCTCCAACCCAATTGCTTAGTAAGAAGCACTTATTGGTCAAGTAACACTTCTACTTCACTTTAGTCGTCTTGCTTGTTAAGAATTTGAACCCTTATTGTTTATTTTAGCCTTAAACAGCTGTATTCTTGGTTTTTAATTGATCCTAATTAGCAATTACCTGCAAATGACAAAAAGAGACCAGCATTTCTCCATTTAGCTTGTTACCATTTACAACTATGTGTATTTATCAGGCACTATTGGGTTTAATTAAATACTTGGGAGGAAACTGAAGAGAAAAAAGTGAAGGACTGAGAATTACTCCTCCATTTTAGCCTTCAAATCATTTGGATGATATCCTTAGAAAGGGAAAGAAAATCTAGGATGTGAGAGTGACCTGACATAGCAGAGTTAAAGCACTAACAAGCCATGAAATTAAATTATTGGCAAGAATTGCTTTCTAATTAAGCAACCGGGTTAGAACAAAAACCTGCAGCCCTCTAGGACTTTGATTGAGGACCCCTGCCTTACAGTATTAGAACAGATGGAGCTGAATTTTCTTCCACTTTCATTGCCAACCATGCAAAAAATAATCAAAAATATGCCCAATCTAGAGCTACCTTTTAACAATTAAAAAATATTTACAGGAAGAACTTTCCTCCAATTTAAAAACTTTTCCTCTAAGGTCTGCCCTGTTGTGCTCCTAATGTTATTTTTTTTTTTGGTTTGCTTCTCTATATTTTCTGCCCAAGACAGTTCTCTTGATGCAGGTTAAACAATCTCATTTTACACTAAACAATTTGCTCCCTGTCTTCTTCACCAATAGTGAAATTCCTGTCTTACCTTCACCCTACTATACCTTCTCAAGTGAGAAGCTGGTTTCTCACCACATTCTCCAGCATTATAGCAAAACATTTTTAATCATGACAAAATTAATCTTCTGAAAGGAAACAATGTCTGCAGACAACACACTGCTGACAAAGCAAAGCAGTGGAGTCTCTACTATATATTTTGTGCACATGCTTAACTAAAACTTGCATGTTTAAAAGAATTATGAATGCACCTTTAGAAAATTTTACGATGGGTGATTTATGGATTTAATTGCATTATGATGTTGAGCTGGCTGGAATTTGAAATTGCTGTAAATAAAAGGTCATATAAAAAGTCAACTGTGAAATTATTTTGGAATGCTGGTATGTTATTGTAAGGTCTGTGCACAGAAGAATGTAAAAGTATCAAAGAATGTGGTTTTTCCAGGCAATCCTCTGAAAAGAAAACAGCATTCTACTGCAGACAATATAGTTTTTATATAAAGAAAATAATAAAAGAAAAAAAGAAAAGAAATGAAAAGCGTCAGCAACTTATATAGCAAAATGGTGCATTTTGAGTAAGTGAGGCATACCTCTGGGTTCACTGTCTCATCAGTAAAATTAAATGTGTTCACTGCTCATGAAGAAATATTGTTATAATATTTAAGATGACTGCACATTTTTCCTAGCAGAAATTGAACTATGTGTTTACTGTGTTCTTTAGGTGATTATCATTAGTAAATTTTTAGTGATTTCTATTAATTTGTAGTAACATCATTGATTTCTGATAAACTTAATATACTGGTGTTGATGTGATATAATATTAAATTTTAAAAGCATTTTCTTATGTAGAAATAGCTGTAAATGTTTTCTATGTGAGGTGTGGGCTGGATATTGAATTGTGTTCGTTGGGTGATTTGGGTAACTTTTCTGGACTTACAAACAAAGTGGGACTTGTGAATGTGCTCTCGTATATAGAGGACTTACTATACATGAAGGAAATATGCTTCAAATACAGTTTCAGTGTATGTCTTTAGTTTGAATACTAAAGATAACATTCTCAGGTTCTCTTAATACAGTTTAGGGTCATGGCTGACTGGACAAAGTACCAGACTATCACAGGGCACACCCATGCTTACAGTCACAGGGCAAGATATAATTTTCAGATCTTTGCGATATGCAAAGAAAACCAAAGTGTTCTGAGAAAGGCAATCTCCACACCAACAAAGATCAGAGATGGAGTTCAAATTAAGGCTGCTAGCCACTGTGCCTCCAGTCAGTATGCAGGATACAATTTTTTTTTCATACAAATGAAACATTAGATTTGCGCCACCTCCAAAATCATATTAATACTCCTGTTGCCCTAAACCCAGATATAAATATATTATACTTATGTGTTTTGTTAATGTTTATAAATGTAATCATCAACATGTCTTCATATGATAAATGTTCACTGTAACACCAGCTAAAGAGTACTTAGCATAATGTTTCAGTGTTGATTGTAATTAATGTATCTTAACTCTTGTATTTATGACTGGCTTTTATTTATTTATTTTTTTGCAAAATTTATTAAAACAAAGGAAATGTATCTTTAAAGTTGTACTTCAAAAGTTACAAAACAAACCCTCTGCACACACTCCTCAGTTTATGTTTATACACCATATGCAGCAGTAAACACCTCTTTTCTTTAGTGTTTTTTATTCGTATCTCCTACATTTTAAAGATTCACAAGGACACTGAGAGAAACCTGCCTTTGAGCAAGTGTTAATTTAAAAGTAGAAAAAAAAATACAAAAATAGAAAGTTGCAAACAAATCTGACCTAGGCCAATGCAACGTATTAAAACATGCATAATTTATTACTGCTACATTTCATTTCTCAAGAATGTAATATGCAGAGTACAGAACATAATTTAAACTAAATAACTTATGTGTCACAGGATGATTTTCATTTCACATTGCTTTAAAAACGTTATTTTCTTTACAGTTTGGAATTATGTAATCAATTTTTACATTTTTATTTTGGATGGTGAATCACACTTCTAGTTTATTTTGTCAGTTTTGTGTTTATGTCAGATTACTTTTATTTGGTATGTCTTTGAAGGAACAAATTTCTTGGATTAGATTGGTTTACAGGGCGGCACGGTGGCGCAGTGGTTAGTGCTGCTGCCTCGCAGTAAGGAGGCCCGGATTCGCTTCCCGGGTCCTCCCTGCGTGGAGTTTGCATGTTTTCCCCGTGTCTGCGTGGGTTTCCTCTGGGTGCTCCGGTTTCCTCCCACAGTCCAAAGACATGCAGGTTAGGTGGATTGGCGATTCTAAATTGGCCCTAGTGTGTGCTTGTTGTGTGTGTGTCCTGCGGTGGGTTGGCGCCCTGCCTGGGATTGGTTCCTGCCTTGCGCCCTGTGTTGGCCGGGATTGGCTTCTGCAGACCCCCGTGACCCTGTGTTCGGATTCAGCAGGTTGGAAAATGGATGGATGGATTGGTTTACACTTTTTAGCAGTTGTTTACCAGCCAAAACATAGATGCACACCAACAGCTTTATGGATTCTGTGCTTGGAAACAGTAATAGTCTTATACACAATGTGGAAGTACAAATTTGAATGTACAGTACTGTGCAAAGGTTTTAGGCAGGTGTGAAAAAATGCTGTAAACAAAGAATGCTTTCAGAAATATAAATAATGATTGTTTATTGTTATCAATTTACAAAATGCAAAGTGAGCGAACAAAAGAAAAATCTAAATCAAATCAATATTTGGTGTTACTACCTTTTGCCTTCATACCAGCATCAATTCTTATAGGTACACTTGCACAAAGTCAGGGATTTTGTAGGATTATAGTCAGGTGTATGATCAACCAGTTATACCAAACAAGTGCTAATGATCATCAATGTCACACGTAGGTTGAAACACAGTCATTAACTGAAACAGAAACAGCTGTGTAGGAGGCTTAAAACTGGGTGAGGAACAGCCAAACTCTGCTACCAAGGTGAGGTTGTGGAAGACTGTTTCATGTCATGGCAAGATTGAGCACAGCAACAAGACACAAGGTAGTTATACTGCATCAGCAAGGTCTCTCCCAGACAAAGATTTCAAAGCAGACTAGGGTTTCAAGATGTGCTGTTCAAGCTCTTTTGAAGAAGCACAAAGAAACGGGCAATGTTGAGGATCGTAGACGCAGTAGTCGGCCAATGAAACTTAGTGCAGCAGATGAAAGACACATCAAGCTTATTACCCTTCAAAATCGGAAGATGTCCAGCAGTGCCATCAGCTCAGAACTGGCAGAAACCAGTGGGACCCAGGTACACCCATCTACTGTCCGGAGAAGTCTGGCCAGAAGTGGTCTTCATGGAAGAGTTGCAGCTAAAAAGCCATACCTCTGACGTGGAAACAAGGCCAAGCGACTCAAGTATGCAGAAAACATAGGAACTGGGGTGCAGAAAAATGGCAGCACGTGCTCTGGACTGATGAGTCAAAATTTGAAATATTTGGCTGTAGCAGAAGGCAGTTTGTTCGTCGAAAGGCTGGAGAGCGGTACAATAATGAGTGTCTGCAGGCAACAGTGAAGCATGGTGGAGGTTTCTTGAACGTCTGGGGCTGCATTTCTGCAAATGGAGTTGGAGATTTGGTCAGGATTAATGGTGTTCTCAATGCTGAGAAATACAGGCAAATACTTATACATCATGCAATACCATCAGGGAGGCGTATGATTGGCCCCAAATTTATTCCGCAGCAGGACAACGACCCCAAACATATAGCCAAAGTCATTAAGAACTATCTTCAGCGTAAAGAAGAACAAGAAGTTCTGGAAGTGATGGTATGGCCCCCACAGAGCCCTGGTCTCAACATCATCGAGTGTGTCTGGGATTACATGAAGAGACAGAAAGATGTGAGGAAGCCTACATCCACAGAAGATCTGTGGTTAGGTTCTCCAAGATGTTTGGAACAACCTACCAGCCGAGTTCCTTCAAAAACTGTGTGCAAGTGTACCTAGAAGAATTGATGCTGTTTTGAAGGCAAAGGGTGGTCACACCGAATATAGATTTGATTTAGATTTCTCTTTTGTTCATTCACTGCATTTTGTTGATTGATTAAAATAAATTATTAACACTTCCATTTTTGAAAGCATTCTTTGTTTACAGCATTTTTTCACACCTGCCTGAAACTTTTGCACAGTACTGTATGTTAAAAATATTTTTAACCGATTCTTTGTCATTTTTTCTTTGTTCTTTAAATCATTAAATATATGCAAATACCTGGCAATACTGATTTTTAAATCTATGTAAATGTAATGCAAGGTTGACTCGCTCACACAATCATCAACAAAAATGCTATTTCCTGTCTACTTCAAAAGCTGTAGTTTGGCAGGATGATACATCTAGGGCGGTAGGTATCCACTAAGGAAGGAAATTTCTGTATATCAGTACTTGAGGGTAAAAGAAAACCCTACCAGAGTAAAACTAAATACCCCAGAATCTACAAAATGCCTTGATGGATTTGATTAAAATTTGGGGAGATCACAGAAAAAAGACAATTAGCTGACACTTGTTTTTTTATTTGTTAATATTTATTAATATTATGCTAACTTACATACCCTGCACTGCACTGAAAGTGTGCTTTATTCAAAATAAAGGACAGAGCAGAAGTGATTGATGGATTGACAGAACAGCAGCACTAGATAAAAAGAGATGGCTTTTATAGTCATGTATAAAGAGGTAGGATAAAATTTAGTGAAACTCTAGGAAGATGCAAAGGTCAGTGTTTAGCAAGTGAATCTGAAGATTGACGGGCTTCATTTAGGGCTCAATATAGAATATGCTATCAAAATTTGGTACAAAAGAGAAACTCACTTAGCCTCTATACTGAGTTTGACTCCTAATCAGGTTATTGTCAGTGTGTAGGTTGAATGTTCTCCTTTTGTTTCCATCCCAAAAATATAAATGCCATTGGTGATATTATATTTTTATACATTGACTCAATATGAGTGGAACGTGGGTATATAGATGAATATTCCTTACAATGGACTGATGTCCTTCCTGGGGTTGGAACTAGTATCTGGTGTTTCCTGAGAACCTTTGTGAGCGAAAAGGGTGCATATGAATGTGAATGGAAATAATCAGATGAAGGAAAGAAGATAGTAATTGGTTCAAAGTTGGTTAAAAGTTTTGTTCTGCTTTATAGTCATACTGTGAATGAAAACAGAAATCTGAAAACAACATTACCAATATGCCTTGGTCATTCAGTCCAGCAAAGCAAGAAGTACTTTTATCAGAATACATTTGCAAAATACACGGAAAGCAGTGGAAAATGTCTTTCAGTTACTGAGTAAAGTTATTACAAAGGGATTGGCAGTCAGGCACCCACAGAACAGAAGAAACCAGTTGCTTTTACTGTGTTCTGATTGTATGCTTTTAAATCAAAATAATAGTGAATTATGTCTATTTTTGGTTAGAGGTCTTCATTTGGCAAACTAGAATTGGCAGAGCATCCAAAAATACAAACTTTTCTATCCACATAGCATTCCACTATACTGGTGAAATATTACAGAACAAAGTATTGTGATGTACCAGTCAGCCAAGCATAGTAGAACTGCACCACAACACAGATGTGTTTTTCCAGCCAATGCCCACTGATGATTTAAGATGTTTGGCATTCATCCCCTGGTACTAAGTAGGAGTTTAAGAGAAGAAATCTGGAGGCGAATAGGAGCTATGGAGAACAGCAGCTGATCAGAAATAAGGTGATAGATTAAAATTTAAAAAGAGAGAGAAAGAAGCAAGTGGAAAGATCAGGTCATAGGTGTTCTTAAGGTTTATTGACTTAATTGTGTTTTTGAGGCATCAATAGCAGGTGACTGCAGAGCATAAGGCAATTTTAGGGCTGCAAGAGGAAGTGAAAAATTGCCCTGAGCTGAACTCCTAACTCACAGTGTCTTGCGTCCTTTATTTCATGCTTGTGTGTTTTTTCTAATTACAGCATTCTGTACTGTATTCTACTCTGAATATGCTAAGTGGCAGAGAATCCTTTATAAAATAAAAATGTTAAAGATGCTTAATAATTTTGTTTTGATCTGAATATTGGCAATAATGTAATTTAAACAGTAAGAAATGAAACACTGGCTAGTTTCGCTCCTACAATACCAATTTCAGGGTTGCTCAGTGTCACCTATGTATGAAGACTCTAGATACAATGCTTTGACTTTTTTAAGAAAACCTGATTTGTATTCCAATGAATAATCAATGTTATATTGCATGTGTCTGAAATACATTGTTTTTCATGTATTGTATCAAATGTAATTGCTTTTAGTCGCCGATCTACTAAGCTTGCATTTTTTGATTCATTATTTTTTAACTGCTAATAAGGTCCAATTTTACAGAGTTTTGGTCTGTACAAAGAGAGAGAGCATGATCAGCAGAGATGTACTGCCAGTTGTTTAAAACAATGCTAACAAGCTTACCACAGAGCAACATTACCAGTGTTAAATTAATACAAGTGTATGAGGAAACACTCTGTACTTCTAAGGGTATCTTTGACAATTTTGCTGTGCAATAATTAAATACATGAAAACATTGTTATTGCAACAAACGAACTCAGCTCAAGTATATAAATATAAAACCATACTTTAAAGATATTTTAACAAGCTTCTTCTTAGAGCACCTAAACAAAACATAAAAGTAAAAACAGTAAAATTCCCAAGTGCTGCATTGTATTAATAATGCACGAATGGAGAGAGGAATTCTACAGGCACTAAAACAGAAGTACTTCACATACAAATTAGCAAAACATTAATCTCACTGTGGAGAATCTTCTTTCCTCAGTAGAAATGACTGATTGTAAGTGCTTATAAGGACTGCACATCTGTCTGCTTGTTTTCTGTTCCACTGAAGCATTTTACATGGTTTGTGATGCTCTAATCCATCTTTCCTGTATTGCTTTCGAAATACAAGTTTCAAATGTAGTGATTTTCTTTTTTATGCATTGTTTTTCTTCAGTTTACAGTCTTTTCTGCTCTGTTGTATTAATTTTATGCATGGTCTACAATGTACTAGAAACCTAGCACTTCTAAACTCCAAAGAATTTAAGAATTTAATTAATTTAAGAATTTTTCTAGATTGTTAACTAGTCCGTTATACCCAATATAGAGTTCTATTTCTTAAGAAAGGATTTTTGTGACAGCACACTCAAAAACAACCTCCACTATGACTTTTACATAATCAATGAACTTATTCAGGATTTTGTGACATAGGAGAAAACATGAATTTGATTGTTGTCTAATAATTGCTCTGATTGTTAATCATCTTTCATTCTTCAAAGTTCGGAATATCTTCATGACAAACCTATCAGAATGAGTTACTGGATACAATAATTTCCGGCTGCTTCATGCTTTTTTCTGTAGTTCCTCAGGAATTCCTTGAGTCAGTCCTTGATCTCCCTTTCCAGTAACACTGATGAAACTAATGATATAGATTTCAGTGCAGCATCCTGAAGATGCTGCCAGTCCTAAGTAGTTGGTGGTGAATTGTGATGAGATGATGATTTGTTCAAAATTGAAAGTATGGTGTATTCTGGCCAGAGAGATTCACTCCATTAAAGGATAAGTTCAGAATTTTTTAAGTCTTGGTTATTTTTTTTACTATCATGGTATTCTGGGGTTTATTCTTTGCTTTGTTACCTTCCTAAAATGACATGAATAATTTTATTTGAAATATGTATACAATCTCAAGTCACAAATCAATACTGGCTTAAGAAATGAATGCATTCAGTAAGTTTTAATACTTTTGCTTTCACATTAGGACCCACGGTACCCTTCACCTCCATTATAAAACACAGAGTAGAATACAGTACATATGTTTTTAAAGTTATTAAAGATGTTTCAATTTAGAATGCAGTTTCATTTGGGAAATTAATACAGGGGGTCCTCGGGTTATGACACAGTTCCGTTCCTACAACAGTGATGTAACCCGAATTTTGGTGTAAGTCGAAACACACCTTAGCCTAATTTACTTACCTATCCTAACACATTTCCAAAATCGTAATCTAGAACATAAAAACACAACTAAGCCACAGAAAAAGAAAAAGGACATAAATATAGTGTACTGTACACTGCACTGTAGTAAGAGAAAAAATGACAAAAAATTAGTGTAAAAAAAAATTCCTTACGTTTCTTCCTTCTGATCTCTTTACAATGTCTAATTTCACTTTTATCGTGATAGCGTTCTTCTTCTTAGAAGCACTACCATCTAAAGAGTCTAACTTTCGTTTAGGAGCCATGATAAGGGCCAAAAAGTCGCCAAACAAAGCAACACAAACAGAACACTTGTGCCACGCGCAACCAAACTAGTTTGCCAACTCCCTCACTCATACGTCACGTTACTGCGTATTCTTCCACTGCGTGCAACCAAACTAGTTCACCCACGTAGTCTGTAAGTACGACGCTAATGGCGTAAGCTGAAACACTCACGTCTCAATTTTTTAAAGTTTTTATGGGAGTGAGCGCTGTAAACTCGAAACGTTGTATGTCGAGACGTTGTAACCTGAGGTCCCCCTGTATGTACTAAGATTGTGAAAAAATAGCAAACTTAGTCTTATATATAAAATATTTTTCCCTATATTTTTTCATCTCATCTATAACTTTATTCTTCACATTCAGAAGCATGAGAAATATGGTTCTGGTGCATATTTGGATTATCAAGCTAATTTTACAACCCTATATTTTCATCATACCCATTTCCACATTCATTCTGTTCAGCAGTTCTAAGAATTCCAACATTTTTTCTTAATGTCACAGAAATTGGTTTGTTAACTCAAAACATTTTACATGTGTTTTCTAAGACAATTAACAGTTTGTAGACCCAGAGACCTCCTTCTTTGTAGACCCATTTTAGCATAGCTCCCACAATATGGCACACTGCCTGCATATGTGTCACGCAGGATATGCGTGCAGCTCCCTAATATTGTACCGTTAGTCTTGATGTTATTAATAGTTTTATTGATCATTTAATTTGGAAGTAATAACATATTATTTTGTATCATTTTTTGTTTTAAAGAAAACAGGATGTGCAACAAATAACATGGCTGGAGAAAGTAAAGTTTGTAACGGATATTTTAGTGATAAATTTATTATGTGGACAGTTGGACTTTCTTCTAAATTGTGAAGGTGATGCTTTCTAACCCTTAGCACTGCATGATCATGTTAAACCTGTACATATAGCCACAGTTTTCCTTGAAAGACCTTAAGTGAGTTATTCCTGTTAATTCAAAAGGTATTTAAAAGCCCAAGCTCTTATAAACATTATAGAACCGTTGTCAAAACTGGCATGGTTAGTTGGCATTCACTTGTTTTAGATGTCATAAAAAGAATGAGGGTGATCACTATCCACAAACGTTCTCCTCACTGTACAATATATTACCTGGATGCACTCTAAAAATGTAGGAACATTTATAGTTCACCAATGCATGTTTTAGCAAGCACTGGGATGATAGCAGTGACACACTCACACACCAAATGTAATTTAACCTGAAACTGTTGTGTGTTTATTTCCAACCTGATGCAGCTACTATACCTTCTTGCTGTTTGGGCAACACAAAACACATGTAAAAATAACACGTCTGAATACTATTGTACTTGCTGTTTCTTACACTCCTTCACATACCTGCTCCAAAGAAAAGGACCATTATTCCCACTCAGGCGTACACTTTGCCTTTCTGGGTTGAAGACTCCACCCACCTTCTTTCGTCTTCCTGAATGTTCATGAAAAAGCACTCGCTTCGCTTGCCTGTCTTTCCAGCCCCAAGCTGCAACTCTCCTCTTAGCAGGATCACATTTATCAAACAACTGTTATAAAACTGCAGAAATACAGGCACATTTAGCATACCCTTTTCATCACAGACACATTTAGTATACTCCTTTTCAACAAAGATGAATGACAAAACCTTCTGCAATATTTATGATTTGCAGCCTGCTTTAGCCACCACACCATAGCTACCTGGCCATCCTTCTGAGTCTTCTTTTTTAACCATTGTTCTAATTTGACTTATTTTTTGCTTACATCCCTTGAAACTATTTAAAGAAACAAAACTATATGTGCCATTAGTTGTTCTTATTTATGAAAGTTAGCACAGCGATTGATTTGTTTATAGTTGTCTTAATGACTATACAACATTGTATATTTCATCACAATAAATAATTAATCTTTTTTTTTGTTTTGTTTTTTTGTGGAAAAGATTAAGTGTCAGTAAATGTTTGCTGTGCTGTTTATTTACTTACAGCTATGTTTAAAAGTTGAAAGTGATCTCTAGTAATGTTGATATTATTTTTAAATGTTTTATAAGGTTCTACTTTTTTTGTAACATGTGTGGAAGATCAGCCAAGCTACAAACCGACACGCAGACTCAGAAGTCCTACAACACACACTATTTATTTTCCTGCTCTTCCTTTACAGCACACAGTGCACAAAACACCAGAAATCAATCACAATCCTCTCTTTTCTCTTCTTCTTTGCCACCTCCATTCCTCTCATCGCAAGCCCTGTCCTTTGCCTCCCAACTCCGCTCTTCGAATGGCCCCTTTTATGTTGCACCCGGATGTGTTCCAGGTGTGCCCCGATGAACTTCCTGCAGCACTTCCTGTTGTGGCGGAAGTGCTGCAGTCCAGGGCTCCAGGATCATCCCGCCGCCCCCTGGTGGTGGCCACAGACCCCCACCGGGTTGAGCTTCCAAGCTCCAAATCCATGGCTTCGATACAATCCAGGGGGGCTGCCCTCTTGCGCCCAGGGGAAGATATTGCCTCTCTCCCGGTCCTTCCCTTCTCCTGGCATCCTGGTGGGGCAAAGTCATCTGCCACACACTGCAAAATAAAGATACCTCCAACAACTCCAGTAAAATGTTTATGTCCTGATTTAGTGCTTTTACAATCTGTGTCCTCATTTTTATTCTTTTTCAACTTGACTTTCAGGTGCATTTGAATACGTTTTTGTATTTGCAGTGGATAAGTTTGCTGAGGACAAATTTAAATGTAATGACATTTAAGGAATCTTTATGTAAGTTCAGGCAAATAAATTGATCATATGAGAGTATAAGGAAATCTGCAGAAAGACATATTACAGAATTTGCACAATCTCCTTTTCAGAATTCCTAACAGGGTCCTTTCTAGGATTTGATGATAATCTTGGTCTTAGCCCCTTTTTTATGGGTGTCTATGTGCATCCTTACTCTTACTCTCTCTTTTAACTTCAAAACATATCCTAATCAGTGTATAAATTGAAATGAAAATTACTGCCAGTACTCTGTGTTTTGCCTCTGTCTTGTTCTTCCTTGTGATGCATTTTCAATTTACGCCTGAAGTTCTTTTTGAATTTCAACAACGTTGATATATGTATATAACATTGTAGAGCCCACATTTGGTGTTTCCAGTTTGCCGATATATGTGAACTTAAGTGAAGAGCACTTCCCCTTGGATTTTTCTTTGTATTGTTATGAAAAGAGCTAGTAAAATACATTAGCTATTGCGATGAGCTGGGGGCAGGGGTGAATAAATAAAATAAAAATCATGGACTTAAGCCCCTCACTCCTGATGCCACTGATTGCTAGTTATTTACAAAGTTTAGGTGAGATTCCTAGTTTATTGATTTATAAGACACATTCTTAGAGAAGAATATGCTTTGTTCACAAGTCATACACAATTATTTAGAAACACTGTCTCAGAATTTTGAATCATTCAGAAAAGAATATATATACCTAAAAGAACCAAGCTGACAATATTCATCTTATATTCCTGTCCATTTTTTGCTTTATTTAGTATATTTTTTCTGAAGCTGGAGCCTATGAGAGCCACAAGGGGTACAAGGCTGCAGCCCAGTCGTCAATAGGATGCTAATTGACAAACTAATGTATGTATAACAAACACTCATAATATGGCAATTTTATAGTCATCAATCAAACTAAATGTGGCATGTTATTTTACTTTGGGAATTAATTTGAACTGGAATGTTGCTAAAAATCCTGTGTTGAAAGAGAATCAATTTAGCAAAAGACTGATGACACATACCTAGACAGAGCACCGATGCTTATGGGTGGTGCATCGGGGGACCCAAGAAAAGTTGCCGCTGCACATTCATTTAGTTGTTGATCATAATTAGGCTGGCAGTTTGAATTTTCTATTTGTTTTACTGTAGATTTCCTCTAGCAATGAATGGATGGAAAATGATTGATCCACATGTAGCGCCCCAAATTAATTGAATCTATATATGGATTATGCAGTAATCCGGAATGCTCTAACTCAATGAGTCGATGCAACCCTTCATTACGATATATACAGTATAGTTAATTTGGTAAAATTTGTAATTGGGACAAAATCTCTCCTACACACGCATCCATTGCATTTTGTATTACATTTTGTATAGTTTTACTTTACCAGTGATTCTGTGTTATGTATAGTCATCCAGTGCTGTCTTCACCAGGTTAATCCTCTCTGTATGGTGTAGAGTAAAGGTTTAAGATCCAGCAGGTATTCCCTTGTTTAAGATAACCAGGTGTCAAAAAGGAAAATTATAAAACTCCTCTGTTAGTTGTGCTGGTAATCTTTCTGCAAGTGCTGATTTGAATCAATGCCATCTTGGGTGTTCTTTGGTGCTACAATCTTGAGGCCCTGAGACCTAAAGGGTGGAGATGGGTGTAGAGGATCTCTTGTGGGTAAAGTCCTCTGGGCAGTAGAGAAAAAAGACAAAACAGGTTAAATCACAAAGTAGCATCAAAATGTTTCACTGATGTTTTGCAAAGTGGTCACGAATATGCAAAGAGTTAAATGATTGATCTGTTTGAATGTAAAGTAAGTGCAATTTATTTGTAAATAGATATTAAAGAATACTCCAGTGTTTCAAGCAGAATGTTGTTGAATTATAGTGGGCAGCTTACGTGAGGCTAACATTCAATGGCATTTATCTATTGATGGAGTTAAAAACTTTTGGCAGATCACTAAAATCAATAACTGGGTTGAGCAGAAATCCACAAACAAGACCCTCACATAGGTGTTAGGCAGGTCCAGGTGCAGTATCTATAGGGTGGGCACCTCCTCAGCTGCAAGGTCTGTAAGGATAGGCTGGGGAGACGGTGATTTTAATGGACTGCACTAGGGCATGTGTTTCAAGGGACAGTTTCCTGCACTGTTGCACTGAGTTATATTTATTTACCAGTACTTGACTTCATAGTTTTCATGCTCTTTCTTTGTACGTTTAGCATTCGTTTGCTCAGAGGTTGATGCGCTTGCTGCTTCTTGTTCAGCTCTTCTTTTCTCCACCCTCGCGGCTCGCTGCTTCTCTTCTTTTGTCGGCATCTTTTCACGTTAAAACCAATTAAGTCAGTGTTTGTGTTGCAATTATTTAGTACGTGTGGGCCACATATGCACCACACCCGGAAGTACAGCCGGAACAAGCTAGTCAAGCACCTGGAGCACTTCCGGGTGAATTATAAAAGGGGCCAGCAACCACCACTCAGGAGCCAGAATCGGGAAGAAGAGGACGAGGTTGCCTGGGAGGAGTTGTGGTGCCAAGGTGGAGGATTGTGTGTTTTGATTAAGTGCTTGGGACTGTGTATTGCCTGTGGGATTCACGGAGAAGACGTGTCCCACAGGTGAAGAAAAATAAAAGATCCTTGTGCTTTTACATGTGCCTCAGTGTGAGTCTGTGTCAGGTTGGGTGCAATATAGCGCCTTTTACCACAATGTGTACCAAATTTCAGGGCAATAGGTCAAACGGTTTGCGAGCTACAGGTGATTTAAAATCTTGGACAGACAAATGAACAGCCACGGTAGCATATTATGTACTGTATAAAGACTGAACATTTTGCACAGTACATTTTGGACACTTGGTTTAGTTGGTTTTTAATAAAAGCACTGAGCACTGTTTTACTATCCCCTTGCACGTTGTGTTTGTTTACATCTGCTCAGCTCATCCCAATCATGTCAATCGGCAGTAGTAGGTTGACGAGGCTCCCGGTGCTACCCAGTAGTGTGAGGCTGACCCACACCGACAAAGATGCATGCATTTTCCATGTATTTTGGTCGCAGTGTCACAAAGCACCTTGGCACATGTACCTGTTTTTGTGCTGTTTTACTTCTTTATTTACATGAAGACTCCATCCATGACAGACAGCTTTGAACAGAAAAGTGCACAGAACATAACCTTAGGGCAAAATAGTGCCAAGAAACTTTGATAAAGTATATTTCCTGTATCTTTTCATTGTCGTAAACATAGCTCAGAAACATTGAAAGCATGTTTTTTGAAATGAAAAGTTTTGCTGAGTCAAGATGCACGTGCTTGGTGAGTTTGAAGGCTTTTGTTCTATGTTTGAACTTGTGCCCTGTGGACTCCATTGTAAACTGCCAGTGCAGGCACTGTATAAAAATGCTTCACTTTAGAACACAATTTTCAGTGGCATATTAAGATATACCATGATAGTAAAAAAATAAATGCACCTTGAAAATTACAGAACTTATTCTTTTAAGTATCCTTAATCTTGATTACCACAACTTTGTGTATTGTTGATGACTCGGAATCTGCTCTGTTAGAAACTGCTATGAAAAAAGCATGAGAAGTGCAAACATGCTTCGTGAAAAGTGAGACTTAGCCATGCATGCAATTAGTTGCTTTAAATGCTATCATACACTTTAGAATTGTCAAGTATATGATATATGTTCAGCCATGACGACAAAAAAATCAGTTTCAAAAGAGTTAATATGCAGTCCTAAAAAGTATGGTTTTGCCCAGCTACTTTTAGTAGTGTCACATATGAACAAGACCTCACTATGACTTAATGTATTGCTGCTTGCATATATCATTGATGAATATGTACAGTGCTCTTGCCCAGAGGTATTCTCCTTGAACACTGACAGCACTTTCTGTTTTTCAGTGATTTAAATGAGAAAAAAACGACGGTCTAATGTAGCTTTTTGGCAGGGGAGTATTTGCATTCATCTGCCATGACTAAGTTATTTTCCAGGGTGAGTTTATTTAGACGGATCTACAGTTTTCAGACCAAATGTACTTTTGGCCCGTTATTTGTATTTTACAATCAGTAGAATTAACAAATAAGATGAATCATTTTTTTGTACCACCATCACAGTAACTGGTGCATTAAAGCTTGAAAGGTGTGTTTGTCATCATTTCTGTTAATCGTGGCTACCACCTGTTTGGGCAGCCATCTTGTTGTTAGCACTGGTGCTTCATTGCCCATCACATGATGATGGGAATTTGTGCTGCATGATGTTATTGCCTTTTCAGTATGCTAATACTGCCGTTAAAATTTTGAAATCAATAAAAGATCAAAACCAATTCTAGACAGTTCAGGACTTTGCCAGTCTTTTCAGTTGTAGGTTTTGAATTTGTGATTTGTCCTTGGAATTTTAGTTCATTTAATCTTTTGGTTCAGTCTACCCCTAGTATTTCTACAATGAGTTTATCCTTCTGTCTCCTTGTCCTTTATCCAGGTTTTCCTGCCATATTTCAGACTGGCAGAACAGAGTTAACCAGGGTTGTGTCATAGGCTGTTTGGAAAAGTTGAGATGCACTCATCGAGTTCTCATGATTTTCAGGCTTGTAGTCATTTGTTTGTCCTTTGATCTTATAGAGCATGGAGATGAACAAGGCCTATTTTTCATTAGCAGTACTCCTTGTTTTTAAAGAGAGTTGTTGGTCTGCGGTTTTTAGCAATTTTTATTTCCAGACTCAGCTTTATTGAGAGTGCTTATTTTTCTAAAATTATGCCAATGTTTGGAGGGCATATTACAGTTTGGATTTTGACAGTGACCATTTAATGATCTGACCAGTAGTCAGTTGTGCATGCCTAATTGTTAAATTTTACTTTGCACAGAGAAAGAGCAATATTCTTTTTAAATAGTTTCACCACTACCTAACATGTTGAGCCCTCGACTCCAGAGATCATTGTCCATTATTGTTCCCTAATCCAGCATTGAAAATTCAACCCAGTAGAAAAGTCTGTATAATGGAATCCCTCACCAGTTTCTTACAGGAAGGATCCTAAAAACCCTTCTTTGGTGTGCATAAGCACTCAAATGTGTACCCTAATGCCTTGTTGGCAGAGTTAACTGGGGGGTGATAATCGTTTTAAATATGACAACAGATTTCCGCTGTGGAAGGCAGTTTTTTTTTTATTCAGAGCTCATTTTTGTGTTAATACAGACCTCCCAGAGGCTTTCCTTTGTGGAAGAAGGTATAACATTGTGCTCTTTCTCTCAGTGAGAACTGTAAAGTCAGTAACTCCTGATTCAGCTCTGAAGCAACAAAACACCCTACTACCCTACCAAAGTCTTGGTTAATGCCCATACATTTCACATAATAATCCAGAATAGAATGATCTGACTTTATTCATTTTTATCTCTTGGGGGAATGTTCTGAAGGTAACAGGATGCTATCTAGGAGGGTATGAGTTGGAAATATTTAGGCCAATTCCCTTATCTATTGTTTTCTTCTAGTTGGGTGAACAGTGCAGATCACAAATAAAGCTGACCTAGACACAAAGTGGTCTGTCGTTAGAAGGGTTTCAAGGGTATTCGGTCTCAATTCTCTTTCATTATACCTCTTTGATGTGCTTTTATGCTTTTTGTGATAGTGCTGGTTTATGATGAAACTACTATTTATTGTATATAGCTCCTTTTCACAATGATCACCATACAAAGGTAGATTGGAGTCTTTTCTCAGTGAAGCATGCTAAATAAGAATAAACTGAATTGGAGAACTGACAGGTTAAATGAATTTCTCATTCTCACACAGTCAGCCAGGGATTAGGATTAAAATGGCAACTTTGTGGTTTATAGGCCAGTGCTTTGATCACTACAGAATAACAATGAAATTTCCAGTCTTGCTTGCTTAACTGTCTATAGAGGAATCATTTTAACAGCGACTATGATTCTTGTGCATTGTATCCCACTGCCATCAAAAACTGCTGAAATATTGCTAGTGGTATGTAGCTCTGTGCTGATGTCCACTCAGAGATGTACAGTATATACAGTAAATATGTTTATGTTCAAAGGTGTTGGCGCTTCACCAAATAGTTAAATATACATAAAGATTAAGGGGAAATGTATATAATGCATGTCCTGACTTAAATAGTAAAATAGTATAGATTTATTTCAATATTTCTTCTATATCATCTTTAATGTTCTTCTTTTGTAATAATCTTAAATCTATAAATACCACTTATACTGTAAGAAAAAGAAATAAATAGAAATAACACTGGTAAGGAGCAATGCAGGGATGCATTACCAAGTTTGTCAGAGTTTGTGTGATGTTTGAATGTTCAATGGGTTTTTGCATGAATTTTCTCCAGATACTTCAGTTTCCTCTCACAACTTACAGATATGCATGTTTAGGATACTCTAAGTAGACCAGTTATTAACATCTCTAAGTATGCGCCTGAGTGTGTTCTGGACTTGCACTAGATATATTCAGTGATCCTGTAATGGAAAATACATACATCGATCTGTGCTTTACGTGTTGCCTGTTTCACAATAGTCATATTCTGTTTAGCATAGAGTGCTTAAATTTATGTACGTCTATTTTGTACCCACAGCAGATTATTAAGGCACTTGATTTTGTCCAGGAGAGTTTGTAAGACAATGGGCCTCGGTTATAGTGCTGTTGGTTAATCAAATGTACCAGAAGTACTATGTAACTAAGTTAATACTATTATTTATACAATATTTGTGTGTTTTTACAAAGCGCTAATGTAATTAGGTACTCTTGAACATGCTATACACAATTCAGTAAAACATTCCTGTCATAGATGCGACTGACCTTGGCTTTTGTTAATGGTTATTGTTAAACACAGTTTTATAGGAAACTGTATTATTTTGGTTAGAAATGGTTGGTCAGCAGGAATAATTAGAATTTTGGGCATATGTTGTGATTATCATTTGATATTTAAAATTTTCAATTTTTTGTGTCTTTCGCTCAAGCATTTCTTGTACATTCAAGCTTATTTTTCAATTGTATTATATATTTTTACAGGTTACACATTTACATAGTCCATGCAATAAATTTAATGTTTTTAATGCTGGAGTTCTTTTCTCCTTGTCAATGTATTATAGTGACCTCTTCGTAGATGTTAAAAAGAAGACAAGGGAGTCTCAATTGTAGACAAATATGGAAGTAACTTATTATAAAGAAGTGAAGCTCAACACAGAAGACAAGTATGAATTGTACAGAGAAAAACTAGTTAAAAAAACGCAATATCCTGAACTATGTTCAGTGTCCCACCCTCCTCTCTCTTCTGCTCATGCGGGATCCCTTAACTGAGCTGCACTAGCATTTAAACTGACCAAAGAACAGTGTTGCATGTCTTTGATCAGAGGCTTTAGTCATCTGTTAGGATAACCTCTTCTGCTTCTCTCTGTCTCTTTTTTTTTGCTTTTATGGAAGTAGCACCAACACTCACAGCCACAGCATGTTTGTTAACCACATCTTCCTTGAGCTTTTCCAAAATTTCCTCCTTCCACTTGCATCCTTTTTCCTGTCAAGGAGACTTTCCCTTTTTCACTTGTCTGTACACCCTATTGGTCAATGCTGCTGTTTCTGCTGTTGGCCTTTGTTTGCATAAACTGGCAGACCCTGACTTTGCATAGCGCTGAGCATCTATGCGGCATGTTAACATAGCCTATTGTCTTAAAAATACTTGTGTAGTTTTTCATAGAACCATTGCTTGACAAAAAAAACATTTCATTCTAAGGTGAGTTTGCTGCATATGCAATTGGTTATTTGGGTTTTTAAAAAGTTCCTAATATCTGGGCAAAGCAGAAGGCTTTTATGTATAGTTGGCTGTTGAGAGATTAAGAAAACCTCAACTCAAACTGGGTTATTTATTGTATGTAGCAACAGACCTTTTAAAATTGCAAACCCACTGGTATTTCACAAATCTGTTGTCATCTATTCATGGCTATTGATGGAGCTTGTTACAGATCTAAATAATTAAATGTTCTTTCTGGAACCTTCATGTAGATGGGTCTTTTGGGAACCAAAAAATGGTTCCCTTATGGCATTTCTCTGAAGAACCTCTCTGGCACCTTTTTTAAAAGTGTAGGGGAAGACAGGGCAGGTTGTCTGAGGGGTATGTTGTCTCAAGGGTCGTCTAGCAAAAGTTATTATATCTATGGTGTGCTTTACGTCACTGGATACTGTATAAACAATACAGTGATGAGTAGCAGACAGTCGGGTAAACAGTAGGATTGTTAGTTACATCATGGATTAAAACTCGTATTTTTGTCAACAAAAAGCATCTTTTCGTGTATCAGAGAGTTTCACATTTCCGGAGAGTATTTCAACACAGGTAACTTTTTCAAGCACTGATTTGAAGATCTTTGAATCCTGAATTTATTGTGCAATGTGCTAGTTGTTTACGTTAACTTCATTGGTGCTGCTGAAAACTGAAATGTACTGACCTCTATTGGGGCATGTTGTCACATGTCACATGCATCGAATTCCGTCAAAGCAAGACTTCATTTTCATCTTCCCAGAAAAGGATGAAATATGGGAGCATGACGCCACTGATATCATCATGAAGTTGCCTGCCCCCATTCACGTTGATGGAACTGCCAGAAGCAGCAAGTAGTTTAAGGTTCGTTATGGATTGCTGTGCAGCTATGGCGCTGACATACAGTAGGCCTGGACTAGACCTGTAACAGTGAGCAGCCTATGACTGTAAAATTGTGTTTTGGTACAGGAACATGATGCTGTTGCAACTGAGTTAGTCTGTAGTAGTTGGTAGGTTCTAAAGGCCTACTTGATGACAGCTTTAACTATTCATGACAACATGCCCCTGTTTGTGTTGTCACATCTCAAGTGTCCCGGTTTAAATTAGTTTATTACATACTAAGTATCTCTGTTGATAATGCTTGTTATTTTGTATCTGTTTAATGGTAATTTACCTAATCAATGCAGGCCTTTGCTTGGCAATAACTTTACATTACAACTTGACCTATCCACTAAGTAAAACTTGAGACAACTTGCCTCGTCTTCCCCTACTTGTTACAGTAGATAGATAGATAGATAGATAGATAGATAGATAGATAGATAGATAGATAGATAGATAGATAGATAGATAGATAGATAGATAGATAGATAGATAGATAGATAGAACTTTATTTAGCTTTTATCAGAAGCTTTTTAAATAAACAAATACATTAATGGATAGGTAAGTAAGTAAGTAAATGCATAAATAAATACACACACACACACACTTTGCTCTGAACACACACCAGCATAAATATAAAGCAAAAAAAATTAAAAAGAAAGAAAAGTTCTGACATGGCTGTCACAGTCATGGTGAGGCATTATGCTGACATATTGCTGTTGGTATAAAGGAGCTCCAGTAGCGTTTCTTGACATACTTCTGCTGAATAATTCATTAGCTTGAAGTTCTCAGTGTTAGTGTATCAGAGAGGGGGTGTGCAACATTGTTCATAATGGCACTCAGTTTTGTTTTTTTTAATCCTCTCCTCCACTACTACCTCCAGGGGGTCCAGAGTGTGTTCTATAAGTGAGCCTGCCCTTTTAAATAGCTTGTTGATTCAGTGAGCCTTTCTTGAAGTGATGTTACCAGCCAAGCACACTGGCCATCACAGTTATAGAAGATGTAAAGGATGTCACTTTCCATATTAAAGAAGCACAGTATCCTAAGGAAAAAGAGCCTGCTCTGCCCTTCCTTATATAGTTGCTCTGTGTTCTGTGTGCACCACCTCAACATCCACTCCCTACACAGTGACCGGACATAGAGGCTCTTTGGTGTGTCGAAAAGTCAATAACCAATTCCTTGGTTTTGCTGATTTTAAGATGCAGTCAGTTCTTTTTGCACCAAGAAACAAAGTTCTTTATCTGATTCCTATACTTTGCCTCATCTCCCTTACTGATACATGCGATAAGTGCAGAATCATAAGAATTTATGAAAGTAACATGACGTGATGTTATATTTATAGTCGGAGGTATTTAGTGAAGAGAAAAGAAGACAGGACTGTTCCTTGTGGTGCTCCAGTGTTGCTCACATCCAGCTCAAACCAGAAGAGGCAGGTTTTGACCAAGGAACTGGAAGTGACCTCTTGGATCCTCATCTTTCGGAGAATTAGCTATGCAGATAAAAAAGAAATAATTGTGAATAACAGTGCTCCCTCTCTGTCTGGAGTGAAATTACATTTGCTAACCCGGCCCTGAGAATGTCCCCTACTCACCCGTGTATGACAATATGTAGCTTATATATTGTAGAAAAGGTGCTATACAGGCGCCTGACCCGGCACAGAAGGACACAGAGGCACGTATAAAACAAGGACTTTTTATTTTCTTCTTCACCTGTGGGCGCACGTCTTCCCCGTGACCCACAGGCAATACACAGTCCCAAAAGCACTTTTTCCACACAACAACAATCCTTTCTCTTCTCCCACCTTGGCACCACCACTCCTCCCAGGCAACCTTGTCCTCTTCCTCCCGATTCTGGCTCATGAGTGGTGGATGCTGGCCCTTTTTATAGCCCACCCGGAAGTGCTCCAGGTGCTTCATCACCTGTGGCTAATTGCACTTTCGGGTGGGGCTGCAGAGATGTCCAGGTGGGTTCCTGGCTCCATGTAGCACCCCCTGGCAGCCACCCCAACTCCCCACAGGGTTGTGGAGAACTCCATCTCCCAGGAAACCCTGCGGGAAACTGAGGCACCATCGTCAGCCAGGGAGGCTGCCACCAAGCGTCCCAGGGGAAGTAGTGAGATGTCCATAGCTGCTCCCCGGGAACATATACAGAAGGGGCATCCCGGCTGGGCATGGGACCCGGCCGCCTGTCACAATATTTACTTACATAAACACAGAAATTATACAGGGAAACATTACTACTCTCAGCAATTACTGTCAAGAAATCATGTGAATATAAACTCCATCAGTATTGTAATTGAGATATTGCTAGTTGATGATGGTACAGAGGGAAACAAATTCTGGTTAAAAGACAAGATAAACCTCTGGAGAGGTCATGGTTAATTAGGCCATACAAAGTTACAGTTCTGGTGACCTTTACACATCTAAATCCTCATGTGTTAACACTGTATCTACCTATTCAAGCACAGTGTCGCTCTGAAGATAAATACAAATAGGAAAAGCATTGCAATAGTGTCCTGCTTTTCTCTGTCTCTTGTGGTCACAAAGAGAGGCTGGCTGCAAACTCTGAGCCTCAAAGATAGAAGAACTGTTTGAACCAGTTGAGAAAAATTAAACCCTACCCCCTTGCCGAAGTGAGCAAATAGTCTTCTGTCTTCTGTCAGTGTTATATTATGTAGCTTCAGGCGCTGCCTCTCTAGCTGTCTCAGCCTTGCTTCAAATGGTTAAGTCGGATTTTTGCATAACCTTGCTTAATGCAATATACTTGTGTGGTGAAACATGTTAAGGGGGGTGTTAATTGTTTTAACTGTTAATCCCGTTAATGGGGTTATTGATTGAGGCACAACCTGTTTTATCTCAGGTTATTGCGGGGCACGTATGTGAAGGCGTATGGTAAGGTTAAATTGATGATTGCTGGTTGGCAGCAGCGCTGCAATCATTAGGCATCATCTGAAGTGTAATAAAAAGGAAGAGGGTTAGTGCAGAGGGAATGGTTGGTTTTATTTGGAGTAGAGAGAAGGCAATTGCTGGGAAGAGAGGCAACAATAAGGAGAACAAGTTGGGCATCATCTGTTCTTCTAATTGATCTGTCGAGAGCAGGACAGAGGGCTGTGTGATGGCCCTGTGAGGTGGATACGCTCTCTGCTGAGCAGAGGAATAGTGGAGCAGGCAAGAGGAGTAGAGAACCCAGGAGCTGGCTGAAGGAGGGAGGTTCAAATAAAGCACCATCTGTAGGAAAGCAAGGCAGCCTGATAGCTATGTTGTCCAGAAGAAGAGGCAGTTTGGGTCTGCAGTGAGGTGACAGACTGGGATGTGGTGGGCTGTGTTGAGGGAACTCCCATTGTAGGACAGGACAAAAGTAAGGACAACATGAACATGGTTTTACCTCTCTAGCTTGAATCTTGGATTTCAGCATATTTATTGGACTGTGTATTTGCACCCCAAAAGAAACTGATTAAGTTTTATGGCATGAATTATGGATCTAATTATTAATTTTGGATATGCACTATTTGCATGTTTCCTCTGGTTTCATAAAACTCCTGTTCTTTTGAACAAAAAGTTTCTGTTGTTTGCTCCCTTGTCCTGTTCCATCCTCAGTTCATGGCTGCCCCAGATAAAGAAAGGTGACTATGGCTGTAGGTCTGGAGCATTACAACTAGACTTTCAACACAAGTTTTATAGTTTTCGAGGTTTATTTCTACTACACATAATAACTCTTTATTATGAGGGTGTTTCACCCATGTGACATTAGTTTATTTTAATAGTTATAGATGATGCCCCCCAGCAGCATAGGTTCCCAACCTTATTTGAGTCAGAGTCCATTTTTTCAAAGAGTGATCTGATAGTGCCCCCTTTGGGTGAACTATACTCTACTATATATTGAAAAACAAGGACAGATTTTAAAAATTATTTTATTAGTAGATATTAACAATATTGGTGTATTGTTCAAAGTATGATTAAAAAAATTATTTTATTAAAAAATGAATATAATATAATAAGGGCTGAGCTTGGTGTGATGACACAAATTTTTCGATGTTTGGTGACATTTTTGTCATCAGCAATCTTAAATCGCCACATTCCACTATTGACAATCTGTTTCTTTTCTTTGTTAATAGATTGTTGACCATTGTCGTCTTTCAGCTAAATATGATGAAGGGAGACTTTGTGTTGCCATCAGGGAAAAGTAGTGTTTCTTCCCAATGAAGAGGCCCATCCGTCAGAAATAAAAGATTTGTTGTTTGGTGAAAGTGAAATCCACATACGTGAGCGGTAGAGATGTGAAGTGGCTGGCGCGTTAGCGAGCAGTTGGAGAGAGAAGCGAGCAGGGGGTGAAGCCCCCTAGTTTTTAATAAGTAGGTCCACGTAAGTTTTCCTTTGAATGTGATCTGTAGGTACCGCACTGTAATTTTAGGTTTACACTTGCTCTGAAGGAATTCCGAAACAATTTGGTATTGATAAAAAACTTCTCACGTATTTATAGTAATGTTCAATGAACCTGTCAAAACATGCATAGATTCGGTCCTCTGCACGTGCATTAATCTTGTAAGGACTTGCATGATTTGAGAATGCATGACTTGTGAAAACTTGTAAATATAAAGTACCAATACCTACTATTTAATACGGATGGGTCTTTCTTAATGGACATTTACAATAATTGTTTGAAACATGCGTTCGATGATTTTTAGTATATAATCAAACTTTTCAGCATATTCTTGCGAGTATTGCCCAAGGGAGCAGCGGCTCATCCTCAATGCCGCCTTAATATCTCTTGAACCAAAAATGCCCCCTTAGATTTCTTCAGTGCCCACCGGTGGGCGGTACCACCCCCGTTAGGAACCATAGATCTACAGTACACTTTTTTCCTTTTCCTTGGTTCTTGCTCCTGCTCTTAAGTGCTCTCATACCATGCTTGGGTGTTGTTTATTCTGCAAAACTCTGCTGAACTGCCTTATCCATCTAGTCCAACCAATTGACCAAAACTTTCTTGTGTGTTACTAAATTTAAAAAAATATATATTTAGCAGGTTTAGTTTTTAATCATTCATAATGTTATTGGGTCTTTATTTTACAATAGCACAAAATGATTTATGTTGCTAAGGAAATATGTTTAGTTGCTGTTTGCTTTCTTAAGTTGATACAAAAGTAATTCAATTTGTGCCTTTAACTGGCTTATAGCAATACAAGGTGGCATATTGCTTAACTGCAATGGTGCACTTAGAGGGTGTGCAGTCAAGCTGGTATAATTGAGGGTGAACTGATTTCCAGTTTTTGAATGAGAATACTGAACAAAAAAAGAAGTCACATTCTTGTAACTTGTTTTACGGAACAGTTGGTGCTCAGCCTGATATGTTGTGATCTTATGAATTGTAGTAGGGAACAGCAGGAACATAAGAGACCCCAGGGAAGATATATGCCACTTTGTTGAATAAAGTTCTCCTGGGTAAAGTATTAATTGTTGACTTGCAGGTGGCAAGCCCATAACAGGATCTTGTAATTTACCCTCAAAATAAATGAAACTTCCAAGGGAAATCATGTAACATTTTTCCTGCGTGCAGCAGAAATTGTTTCAGTTGCTTTAACTGTAATTTAGAAAACAGCACTATAGTGTATGTTGCTTGTTACAACCCAGCTGTTTCATGGAGAATTTGTATAATATTTTAGATCTGTCATTGATACAGGTCAAGTTTAACCAACTCGGATTCAGTTGGGCCATCTGCTTTTTATGCCGGCTTAGACTCCCAGCTCACTGATCTAATTACATGATTACAGTTCATTTTGAGTATCTTTGTTTTACTGAATTATGTTGTGTATACCTTTACAAAAAATATCTGAAGGAATTTAAAATTTAACCGTTTGCTTTGTGAATCGTTTTATATCCAGTGCATATTCTGAAATGGAACTAGGAGTTACATATGAATTCTGCCAATGATTGTAAGTGATAGCTAATTTGCTATTACATGTAGCCTGCATGTGAGGTGTCTAGTGTGGCTAAGTGAGATGACTACTTGTCTCTGATAATTTATGTGAAACTTATCTTTGTCTACATGTTACGACTGGCTAGAGCTACAAACACGTCACCTTCTTTGCCTTCGATGTGGTTAACCAGATCCTCCTTAACACCCAGACTTTGGTGTAACTGGGACTGCCCTCACATGGTTTATGTCTTATCTGTTGGGCACATCCTACCATGTGTCCTTGCATGGGGAGATGTCAAGGGTACACCAGACAAGCATGAGGGTGCCCCAAGGATTGGTGCTGGGCTCTTTACTCTTGTGCTGTGTCAATGATATCCCTACACAGGGCCACAAGGTATAAGCTGGAATCTCTGTGTATCTCACTAATATTGCAGCTTGGCTCATTATCACTAACATCCACCCAGTACAGACTTGTGGTGGTGATCAATAACCGGATGTCCTTCAAGGACCATGTTGATCTCTTGGTCTTGCACATTCACTCCACATACCATCCATATGATCAGACCATATCTGAGAGCAGCTCCTGGTCTAGGCTTTCATCTTGTCATATCTGGACTACTGCAACTTCTTGATGCTTGCATATAGAGTAGTCAGTAGGTCAGCACATATATATATATATATATATATATATATATATATATATATATATATATATATATATATATATATATGGAGACACTTTTGAGGTCCTATGCACTGTCTTGACCTTTCAAGTATGCTGATGAATGGCTTCTGATGACAACATCAAATCTAAATCCAGTTTCTTTTCATGTGTAGCTCAAAGCCAGTGGAATAAGCTGCCCATCTGTATTTGTACATCTGAGTCCCTCAATGTGTTTAAGAAGCGTTTGTCTAACTGACATGGGCTGTTAGGTTTTTATAACCTAGGAATTGTAACTCACTTGCATTTTGTCTTGAGTTTTCCAGAAATTTCCAACCATATTCCCATGTTAGATGTTGAATTTGATCTATTTTTCCATTATTTGTAATGTATTGATGTTTTTGTTACATTTAGAAATGTTTGTATACTGTCCCTTTAATTGTTCATATTTTCCATGTTCCTTGTGGGTGGTTCCCCAGGAGGCAGGGCCACCATGATGTCACTGATGTTGAACTCTGTCCCTGACTATATATTTAGCGAGGGAGGAGGCCTCATGAGTGGTTCATTGAAATTCGTTGGAGGAAATTCAAGTATACAGCAGCTTTGCAGTTTGGGTTTAGATTTCCTTGTTATTGATTATTTTCTACTCTGATTCTTGTTTTATCTCTGAAAGCATGTTTTGGGAATTGGTTACCATGGTTTACCTTGTTAGCAATTCCATTTTTGTCCTTGTTCAAACATTTTTTTGTCATTTTTGATGTTTTGTTTAGTAAATCTTTTAATTTAAAAGATTCAATGCTTACATTTCTGCATACATGGAATAGTTTTCATGTTTCTCCATCTTTTTTGATATTTTGAGACCTTTAAGAGCTTTTTTAAACTTTTTACCAGATTTCTCCCTTTTTGGGGCCTAGTCAGGATGAAAGCTGCAGTTTGCAGTTGGGGTCTGGCTGGATTAAGGTGAGACTGTTCTGCACAAGCCAGTGAGGATTCTGATCTGCTTTACCTGAAGGCTTAAAGCATTTTATATATTGATCGTGACTACAATCGCAACGTTTTTATATGAGTTCAATATTTGCAAGAATAAGAAACTCAATGAACATACATGGATTGTTGACATTGAATTTTTTTTTGTTTTTGTCTCCATGTGTTGCCAGTAATTACTGCCGTATATACTCGCAGATAAGTCAGGACTTGATTTTACTGTATAGTTTCTAGTATTTTATAATGTCAGTCGTATAAGTCGAATGTGGAAAACTCACGCTATTGGTCCAAGAGATTATGATATGCTGACGCCCACCTGAGAGAGTAACCAAGGAGTACACTGCCTTTTTTATCTATGTATTGTTCCTACGAACTATTACGAAGCAACGTTTGCACTGGTTTGTGTTTTTTGTATCTCACACCCTCATACACCTTTATCTGCGATGGAGCATTCAATCAGAAGAAAATATGAAGCTGGTTTTAAATTAAACGTCATTGAAGTAGTGAAAGATATTGGTAACTGCGCAGCTGCAACAAAATCCAATGCGTCTGAGAAACTGATGCGAGATTGGAGGAGGCAAGAGGAAGTAAAAAAAATGTAAGTGTCGCATTTTTGAGCAGGCGTATAAGTTGGGGTCTGATTTTATGATCGATTTTTCGGGTTTCAAGACCCAACTTATACGTGAGTATATGCGGTGGTTGCTTCATTGGAAACATAAATACAGTAATGATGTTGCTCTGTTTGTGGAATGAACTTGAATATCTGCAGTGCATGGCTCTCCATAAGCATCTGTGCATTGACAAGTGCAAATGTTAGGAAAAAAGACAAGGACCACCAAGATTATATTTCCTGCCAAGACAAAAGAAGTTGAAAAGATGTACAGTACTACATTATTTAACCCATGCCGAAGTCAGTTGTTTAAAGAGCAAATATTATGGGAGGTTCATGGATTGAAACCTTTTATTTTATATCATTATTGTCTTATTTTACATCAATGATGTATTCTATAGAGGTAAAATGCACAAATGATGCATTACAGTGCTGAGTGTCTTATATCATATTTCCACCTGTCCGTCGATCCATCCATTTACTTTCTGTAGGTGATTTTTTCCATGGTTACAGTGCGGTGGTGCAAACTGTGACCAACTTAGGACAAGGGATCAGGATTTCTCAGTGCACACTCAATCACACAAACACACACTCACTCACTCACTCACTCACTTGCTCATTTGAGGTTACTTTTGAGTCGCGGGTTAATTTTTGTTCAATGGAAACTGGGAGGAAACCCACACAGACAAAAAAGAATAATAGGCACACTTCACCTGACTAGGCACTGACCCATGTTCCTACCGTTGATGGGCAACAATGACCATCTTAACATTTGGGAATTTTGTTACTAATTCAAAAATGGCACGATTCACCAAAATGCTGTATTTACTTAATGGAAAATATTGAAAAAATAATTACTGTCACTTTCTTTTTTATTTATTAATTACTATATTTTTCTGTCAACAACATCAAGTATAATAATTTATGTAAATTTAATGTTGCAAGGATATAAATGAAAGTGTGTGAAACAAAAGCAAATTATTTTAGTTAATGCAAATTTGTGATTGAAAAACAGATGTTATTGCTGTGTGTTAAACTCAACATTCTTAAAGAAACTTTTTTTTGAATGCACGACCATATAACAATGTTTCCAGCCATCCATTGACCTGTTCACCTACTATTTGAACCCACTTGCCAGTAACAGACCAAGGCTGTATTCACATTATCAGGCTGAAGTGACTCAAATCAGGGCTGTGTGGACACCTAAATCCAATCTTTTCAAGTCAGATTTGTTTCAATTTCATATTTGGTCCTAGATCGGATACATATCCAATTTGTTTCCATGCAACATGAAAGTGAATGGTCAGATCAGAATTTGTGTGTTTTTTTTGCCTATACGCATGAGCTGAGCGCTGCCATCATCAGCCAGCACTGGCAGCTTGGCAAAACTACAATGGAAGAGAGCAACAGCTGTAACAGCAGTCATAATCCCACCATTCTTGGCTCCTTTCTCTCACCCACACATCTCTACATGTAGCATTGTCAGCAATAACTGGGAAAACAGCAAAAGATGTCGCCTTCTCGACCTAATAACATACAGCTGATGAACTGTTTTCCATCATCCTGAGCAAAATGCGATGCATACACTAGCTACAAGTGTGTACGTTTTGTATGTATTAATACCTCAAGTCATTACACAAATATGAAGTTTTGTGTTGTTGGTGACACAGAAAACTGATACAGAAGCATATCTGTGCATGCGTGCCATTTCAGAGGACAGATGCGTTCATATTATAGTTAGATATATGTCACTTGTACTTATGAATGTGAACCGTCACGGTATCCAGGCTGAGCAAAAAAACAGAATTCAGCAGTGAGGCTTGTAATGTGAGCGTGGCCTAAAGGAAAGAGCCAACCCTGGGTAGGATGCCAGTTCATCACATTCAAGGGACACGTTCAAGGTCTATCCCACACTAAACTAATTTCAATTTATTACCATATTTTGGACTGCAGAACAAAACTGGCATTAGTAAAGTCATTAACTGAACTTGGGATTCCATTTCTGTATGGTGGGAATACCGTTCTCTTCACCACTGTGCCACATTATCATAAAAAATGTCAAGAAAACAGTGAATGGTGTGATTGCACAGTAAGTAGTGCTAATGTATCGCTAGAAAAGCACCCAGGCTTTCAATCTTATGATTGTATACTGTGTCTGTACAGTTTGCATGTTCTCTCTGTATCTGTGTGGTTTTCGACTTTACACATTTCCAAATATATGATGGCTGAGTTAAATTGAGATTGTGCATATGTGGTTATTGTGGTGGACTGCTGATATCTAGGGGCTTTCTTCTGCCTGGTGCCCCACACTGCCAGATAAGCTACAGACCCCTGTTAACCCTCAATGACATTAAGAAGATTTGAGTATTATGTATGACAA
Organism: Erpetoichthys calabaricus; assembly: GCF_900747795.2. Taxonomy (NCBI): domain Eukaryota; kingdom Metazoa; phylum Chordata; class Cladistia; order Polypteriformes; family Polypteridae; genus Erpetoichthys; species Erpetoichthys calabaricus. Next base: position 70,260,612 of record NC_041395.2, read on the forward strand.
AATTATTATTTTAAATGTTCAGAAGACAGATCAGAATCCCCAGTGTCCATTCTAAAGAGAGGCAGTGGCTGCAGGTTTTTGTTTCTGTTATGCTCCTTTGACCTCTTAGCTCGATGCATTCCATGTGTTAATTCTAGTGGTATATTAAGTGAAACTTTTACTACAAGTGAACCTCTGATTAAAAGAAAACTTACAATGAAATCTCTGGTGCCACAGTTACCCTGTAGAAATTAGAGTGGAGAACCCAAGTTATTGCTGATAGCCAAAGCAAAGACTCAGTATAAGCCAAGGCTGAAAGTATTCATACATTTATTTTGAAATTCAGACTTTGAGAATGTAAACAGCTTTGGATTTTAAACCAACACCAAGTCTTAATTTCTCTAGCTGATTGGTTAAAAAATACACTATATGGCCAAAAATATATGGACACCCCTCCAAATTAATCAATTCTAGTGTTTTAACCAAACCCATTGTTAAGAGGGGCATATAACCAGGCCCATAGTTATGTAGTCTACATTGACAAACATTGCTGATACAATGTCGTGCTGAAGAGCCGAGCACAGTGATTTTAAACAAGGCATTGTCCTAGGATGCCACCATTGTCACGTGTCAGTATGTGAAATTTCTCCTCTGCTAGGTCTTCCCCAGTCAACTGTGTTATTACTATGAATTTGCGGCATCTTTGAGCAACACCAGCTCAGCAACAAAGTATTCGATCATGGAAACTCACAGAATGGGGTCAGCAAGAGCTAAAGTGCATTGAGGTGTAAAAATCACCAATCTTCTGTTGCATCACTTACAGCAGAGCTCCAAAGTGCAACTGGAACCAACACAAATAAGCACAATAAGTCTGCATCAGAAGTTTCATGAAGTGGGTTTCAGTGGCAAAACATCTTCACACAAGCCTAAGATCACCATGTGCAATGCTAAATGTCAGCTGAAATGGTGTAAAGAATGTCACAGTTGGACTCTGGAGCAGTGATAAAGTGTCCTCTGGAGTGATGAAGCACACTTCACTATCTGGAAGTCTGATGAATGAATCTGGGTTTGGCAGATGCCAGGAGAATGCTGCCTTCAGGACTACATGGTGCCTACTGTAAAGTTTGATGGAGGAGGGATAATAGTTTGTGGCTGTTTCAGGGATTTAGGCTAGGCTTCTTGGTTCCGCATGAAGGGTGCTATGTAATTATTCAGCATACAAAGACATTTTGGATATTTATGCGCTTTCAACATTGAGGCAACAGTCTGGAGTAGGCTGTTTTCTGTTCCAGCATGACAGTGCCTCTGTACACCAAAACGAGCCCTGACCTCAACCCTACTGAACATGTTTGGGATGAATTGGAACGTCTATTGTGAGTTGGGTCTCCTCATCCATCATCGGTACCTGATCTCTCAAATGCTGTTTTGGCCAAATTTTATATACATATTTTAAATATTAATGCCCACAGTTTCAGAATGGGATGTCCAACAAGCTCATGTACAGTAGGTGTGACTAGCATAGTGTGTGGTCAGGTGAGGGAATGACTGAGTCCAAAATGAAATGTTTTGGTGCCAACTGGGAAGTCCCTTAATCAACAGTGGTCTCAAAACCAAAACATGTGCACAATGGCACGGAGCAGGAACAACTAACAAAAACCTTGGTTAATCTGCTCTGGTCTACATCTGGTCAGAAGTGGTATGAATTCTATCCTACATTCTGCTTGGTCCACAAAATAGATGCCTTTTTCAGGGGGTGCCCAAGCTTTATAGGTGTCTGACCAGAAGGTACAGAGTCAGTTGACCTCATTCAGCATCTTCTAAGAACTGTAGAGGTAAAGGGAGATGACACTGTTAATGACAGTGCCCATTCTTGTCCTGGGCTGGTGTTACATACCTCTGATGAGCCCAGAAGATCTGTCAAGCATTAGGCTTCTTTGCCTCTTTAACCCAAAGTCTGATCATAAAGGGCTCAGGGTTCACAATGAACTATATAGAATATCTATAGTAATGGTAAATTGTATTTGTTTCTTTTTTGTGTAAAGCACATTGAACTGCATTCAATGTATAAAAAACGCAATGTGAAGAAGTTTATTTTTAATAATTATCTATCCTAAAATGGCATTATGGACTTAGGGGTTGAATGTAATTGCTTTTGATGTCTTAGTTTTTTGTACTTCATTTTTGCAAAGGAGTTTTCAAAGCATTCAAGAAAGAAAGTAGCCAGTTGTAAAATTTACAGTAGAATTTAAATTTGAGATGAATGCAGCTGAAATGACTAGAAAAACCTGAAGATAAAACACATAGACAAGAAATCAAGAGAAGAAAAGGTCAAAGACTAGCAGGATTGCCAGATAATCAAGAAGAACTCAACAAATAAGCCTGCTAGGCAGAAAACAAGGTGGCTTAAATAGTCAGGTGACTTGGTACAACTTGGCTTTCATGGAGTTTGTCATCTGTAGTCAGTCCCTGGTAGTATTGTGTGGTTATTATATCCATCCATCCATCCATCCATTGTCTCCCGCTTATCCGAGGTCGGGTCGCGGGGGCAGCAGCTTGAGCAGAGATGCCCAGACTTCCCTCTCCCCGGCCACTTCTTCTAGCTCTTCCGGGAGAATCCCAAGGCGTTCCCAGGCCAGTCGAGAGACATAGTCCCTCCAACGTGTCCTGGGTCTTCCCCGGGGCCTCCTCCCGGTTAGACGTGCCCGGAACACCTCACCAGGGAGGCATCCAGGAGGCATCCTGATCAGATGCCCGAGCCACCTCATCTGACTCCTCTCGATGCGGAGGAGCAGCGGCTCTACTCTGAGCCCCTCCCGGATGACTGAGCTTCTCACCCTATCTTTAAGGGAAGGCCCAGACACCCTGTGGAGGAAACTCATTTCAGCCGCTTGTATTCGCGATCTCGTTCTTTCGGTCACTACCCATAGTTCATGACCATAGGTGAGGGTAGGAACATAGATCGACTGGTAAATTGAGAGTTTCGCCTTGCGGCTCAGCTCCTTTTTCACCACGACAGACCGATGCAGAGCTCGCATTACTGCGGATGCCACACCGATCCGCCTGTCGATCTCACACTCCATTCTTCCCTCACTCGTGAACAAGACCCCGAGATACTTGAACTCCTCCACTTGGGGCAGGATCTCGCTACCAACCCTGAGAGGGCACTCCACCCTTTTCCGGCTGAGGACCATGGTCTCGGATTTGGAGGTGCTGATTCTCATCCCAGCCGCTTCACACTCGGCTGCGAACCGATCTAGAGAGAGCTGAAGATCACGGCCTGATGAAGCAAACAGGACAACATCATCTGCAAAAAGCAGTGACCCAATCCTGAGCCCACCAAACCGGACCCCCTCAACGCCCTGGCTGCGCCTAGACATTCTGTCCATAAAAGTTATGAACAGAATCGGTGACAAAGGGCAGCCCTGGCGGAGTCCAACTCTCACTGGAAACGGGTTCGACTTACTGCCGGCAATGCGGACCAGGCTCTGGCACCGATCGTACAGGGACCGAACAGCCCTTATCAGGGGGGCCGGTACCCCATACTCTCGGAGTACCCCCCACAGGATTCCCCGAGGGACACGGTCGAATGCCTTTTCCAAGTCCACAAAACACATGTAGACTGGTTGGGCAAACTTCCATGCACCCTCCAGGACCCTGCTAAGGGTATAGAGCTGGTCTACTGTTCCGCGACTAGGACGAAAACCACACTGTTCCTCCTGAATCCGAGGCTTGACTATCCGACGGACCCTCCTCTCCAGGACCCCTGAATAGACTTTTCCAGGGAGGCTGAGGAGTGTGATCCCTCTATAGTTGGAACACACCCTCCGATCCTCCTTCTTAAAGAGGGGGACTACCACCCCGGTCTGCCAATCCAGAGGCACTGTCCCTGATGTCCATGCGATGTTGCAGAGGCGTGTCAACCAAGACAGTCCTACAACATCCAGAGCCTTGAGGAACTCCGGGCGTATCTCATCCACCCCCGGGGCCCTGCCACCAAGGAGTTTTTTGACCACCTCGGTGACCTCAGTCCCAGAGATGGGGGAGCCCACCTCTGAGTCCCCAGGCTCTGCTTCCTCATTGGAAGGCATGTTAATGCGATTGAGAAGGTCTTCGAAGTACTCCCCCCACCGACCCACAACGTCCCGAGTCGAGGTCAGCAGTGCACCATTCCCACCATATACAGTGTTGACACTGCACTGCTTCCCCTTCCTGAGACGCCGGATGGTGGACCAGAATCTCTTCGAAGCCGTCCGAAAGTCGTTCTCCATGGCCTCCCCAAACTCCTCCCACGCCCGAGTTTTTGCCTCAGCAACCACCAAAGCCGCATTCCGCTTGGCCTGCCGGTACCTATCAGCTGCCTCCAGGGTCCCACAGGACAAAAGGGTCCTGTAGGACTCCTTCTTCAGCTTGACGGCATCCTTCACCGCCGGTGTCCACCAGCGGGTTCGGGGATTGCCGCCACGACAGGCACTGACCACCTTACGGCCACAGCTCCGGTCAGCTGCCTCAACAATAGAGGCACGGAACATGGCCCATTCGGACTCAATGTCCCCCACCTCCCTCGGGATGTAGTCGAAGTTCTGCCGGAGGTGGGAGTTGAAGCTACTTCTGACAGGGGCTCTGCCAGACGTTCCCAGCAGACCCTCACAACACGTTTGGGCCTACCACGCCTGACCAGCATCCTCCCCCACCATCGAAGCCAACTCACCACCAGGTGGTGATCAGTTGACAGCTCCGCCCCTCTCTTCACCCGAGTGTCCAAGACATGTGGCTGCAAGTCCGACGACACGACCACAAAGTCGATCATCGAACTGAGGCCTAGGGTGTCCTGGTGCCAAGTGCACATATGAACACCCCTATGCTTGAACATGGTGTTCGTTATGGACAATCCGTGACGAGCACAGAAGTCCAATAACAAAACACCACTCGGGTTCAAATCGGGGGGGCCATTCCTCCCAATCACGCCCTTCCAGGTCTCACTGTCATTGCCCATGTGAGCATTGAAGTCTCCCAGCAGAACGAGGGAGTCCCCAGAAGGTATGCCCTCTAGCACCCCATCCAGGGACTCCAAAAAGGGTGGGTACTCTGAACTGCTGTTCGGTGCATACGCACAAACAACAGTTAGGACCCGTCCCCCCACCTGAAGGCGAAGGGAGGCTACCCTCTCGTCCACCGGGGTAAACCCCAATGTACAGGCTCCAAGTCGGGGGGCAATAAGTATACCCACACCCGTTCGGCACCTCTCACCGGGGGCAACTCCAGAGTGGTAGAGAGTCCAGCCCCTCTCAAGGAGATTGGTTCCAGAGTCCAAGCTGTGCGTCGAGGTGAGTCCGACTATCTAGCAGGAATCTCTCAACTTCGCGCACTAGCTCAGGCTCCTTCCCCTTCAGAGAGGTCATTCCACGTCCCAAGAGCCAGCTTCTGTAGCCGAGGATCGGACCGCCAAGGTCCCCGCCTTCGGCCACCACCCAACTCACACTGCACCCGACCTCCTTGGCCCCTCCCATAGGTGGTGAGCCCATGGGAAGGGGGACCCACGTTGCCTCTTCGGGCTGTGCCCGGCCGAGCCCCATGGGTGCAGGCCCGGCCACCAGGTGCTCGCCATCGATCCCCACCTCCGGGCCTGGCTCCAGAGTGGGGCCCCGGTGACCCGCGTCCGGGCAAGGGAAAACGCCGTCCAAAATTGTTTTCCATCATAGGAGGTTTTGTTTAACCGCTCTTTGTCTCATCCCTCACCTAGGACCAGTTTGCCTTGGGTGGCCCTACCAGGGGCATAAAGCCCCGGACAACAGAGCTCCTAGGATCATTGGGACACGCAAACCCCTCCACCACGATAAGGTGGCGGTTAAAGGAGGGGTTTTATTATATCCAATATTTAAATTTTTAAAATGATACTCTCATATTTAATGATGTTTATTGCTATTGTTTATTGCCTTCAATTGGTAATTATTTTATGTTTCCACATCAGGAGAGCTTACAAAAATAGACTTAATTGTACTTTAGAGTATAATGACAATGCATTGATTTTAATTGAATATTTGGATGACAGAATAATAACATCTAATTAGATTTCTTCACTTTTTCACGAGCATTCAAATTAAAAAAAATCTGTAAATGTTGTGCCATTCTTAGAGGTTAACCTGTTCTTAATCAGATATCTCTGAATATTTCCATAGATTTATTGTTCAAAACTGAAGCAGAGAGACCTGTCTCTCTTCTCAGTTGCTCTGAGGGTCAGTCGGCTTTAGGTTGTACTCTTTTTGCAACTTTGATATGCCTACTTTTAAAATATTTATATTGGAAGGTGGTCTATCTATCTATCTATCTATCTATCTATCTATCTATCTATCTATCTATCTATCTATCTATCTATCTATCTATCTATCTATCTATCTATCTATCTATCTATTTTTTCTTATGTGATTTAACATTAATTTATCCTTCAGTTACCCATAATTAAATAAACAAGTTTAGAATAAATATGGATGTGAGTTATTTGAGCTGTGCCTAATACTTTCTTTGATCTTTGAAGGTTTTTAAATTTTATTGCTGACAAATCTTTCCAAGGCAGTAGGTTGCTGTGCGTAAAGTACTTGCCAGTTTATTTTTAATGCAAGAACAGCGGGTACTGATGCAAGCACATATAATAAGACTGTCAAGGCCATTTCCTCCATACATGCTCTGGCAGTCTGATTTTCAGATTGGTCTTATGAACTAAACTCTGTTTAGCAAGTGCCAATATTACCATTGTAAAACGTGTATGTGCAACACATTGGCAGCACTAAACATCCATGTATGTTTACAGTACAGTATATACAGTATATTGAGAATATACTGCTCAAAAAAATTAAAATGACACTTTTTAATCAGAGTCGATGAAACTTCTGGGCTATTGATCTGGTCAGTTAAGTAGCAGAGGGGGTTGTTAATCAGTTTCAGCTGCTTTGTTGTTAATGAAGTTAACAACAGGTGCACTAGAGGGGCAACAATGAGACAACCCCCAAAACAGGAATGGTTTAACAGGTAGAGGCCACTGACATTTTTCCCTCCTCGTGTTTTCTGACTGTTTTTTCACAAGTTTTGCATTTGGCTATGGTCAGTGTCACTACTGGTAGCATGAGGCGATACCTGGACCCTACAGAAGTTTTGCAGGTAGTCCAAATTCTCCAGGATGGCACATCAATACGTGTCATTACCAGAAGGTTTGCTGTGTCTCCCAGCACAGTCTCAAGGGCATGGAGGAGATTCCAGGAGACAGGCAGTCACTCTAGGAGAGCTGGACAGGGCCGTAGAAGGTCCTTAACCCATCAGCAAGACTGGTATCTGTTCCTTTGGGCAAGGAGGAACAGGATGAGCACTACCATAGCCCTACAAAATGACCTCCACTTGCCACTGGTGTGAATGTCTCTGACCAAACAATCAGAAACAGCCTTCATGAAGGTGGCCTGAGGACCTGATGTTCTCTAGTGGGCCCTGTGCTCACTGCCCAGCACCGTGGAGCTCGATTGGCATTTGCCATAGAATACCAGAATTGGCAGGTCCACCACTGGCGCCCTGTGCTTTTCACAGATGAGAGCAGGTTCACCCTGAGCACATGTGACAGACCTGAAAGGGTCTGGAGAAGCCATGGAGAACGTTATGCTGCCTGTAACATTGTTCAGCATGACCGGTTTGTTGGTGGGTCAGTGATGGTCTGGGCAGGCATATCCATGGAGGGACGCACAGACCTCTACAGGCTAGACAACGGCATCTTGACTGCCATTAGGTATCGGGATGAAATCCTTGGACCCATTGTCAGACCCTATGCTGGTGTAATGGGTCCTGGGTTCCTCCTGGTGCACGACAATGCCCAGCCTCATGTGGCGAGAGTATGCAGGGAAGGAGGATAAAGGAATTGATACCATTGACTGCCCCCCCCCCCCCCCCCCCCCCCGCTCTGCTCGCCTGACCTAAATCCAATAGGATACCTCTGGGACATTATGTTTCAGTCCATCCGACGCCGCCAGGTTGCACCTCAGAGTGTTCAGGAGCTCACTGATGCCCTGGTCCAGATCTGGGAGGAGATCCCCCTGGACACTGTCCGTCGTATCATTAGGAGCATGCCCCAACGTTGTCAGGCATGCATACAAGCACGTGGGGGCCATACAAACTACTGAGTACAATTTAGAGTTGCTGTAATGAAATTTCGGCAAAATGGAGTAGCCTGCCGCATCATTTTTTCACTTTGATTTTTGGGATCTTTGAATTCAGCCCTCTGTAGGTTGATAATTTCGTTCTTCATTCATTCCTAACACATTATCCAGTCCATATCAGTATAGATATCCAGCAGGATTTTTTCTCCCTTTGAGATCAGATGTGTTTTCAAAGTGTTCCTTTAATTTTTTGAGCAGTTTATAAATAAAAGGTAAAGTGATGTTACTACAGTAATGTCTCGAGAAGCACACTTCTGCAAAGCAGTGTTGTTACATGTAATGCCAGGAAACAGTAACACTTCAGAGACACAAACCAATTCATTATCTTTTTCTCTAATGAAAAATGTAAACACTTTCTGTGTGTTAGGTTTACATGATTTCTAATTTAGTACTTTATTGTCAAAACTCCTGCTTTTGTCCTCAACTGTTGGGTTCCTTGGTGAATTTATGGGTCCATACACTTTTCATGTTTCACTTTTCACAGTAACCATGTGCCTTTTATTGCTAAGTGGTATAACACAGCATTGCAGATGAAAATCCATTGAAGTACAGAGGAAATGATGATATTGTTCTAAAATAAAGACATTTACAGTTACATTTTTATGTGAATTTCATTCTGAGATGGACTGACAATGCACTTGTAGTTTTTTCCTGACCTCCATTAGATGGTGCTGTGATAGGCTCTGCTATTAACCTCTCTTTCATCCTTTTGGTTTTGAGCATGCTTGCCTGTTGTGAATAGAGAATGCACTCCTGAGAACTCTTCACATATAGAATGATGAGAAATGAGATATAAATATTCAGGCTGGGTGTTTATTTTAAATTAAACCTGCAACTGTAGGGATAAATGGGGGAAAAAAACAGAGGCAGAAGTGCATGAAGGTAAGAGCAGACTGAGGGACATCTGAGCATTGCATTGGTGAAGAGTGGCTGGCTATTGTTTGGGCAGATCTGTGAGGAAAGAGCAGACATGTAGGCAAAAATAATAATGTTAATAACAAATCCTTATCCAAAAGGCAAAATTCAAAAAATAAAAACGCAGCCATATGGTCACATTTAAAATAGCAAATGGGTTACGTGGCAAAATTCAAAGGTGGTGATGCACAAAATAGCTTATGAGTTAATTGACCGAATACAGCAAGGACAAATCTAAAAGCAGTTGTCAAAAATAAGGCAAAAGGTCATAAACAGAAATCAAAGCAAGAGTAAAACACTAGGCAAGTAGAAAATCCAAAGAAAGAAGTCAAAGGATCAGGAAACACTGGATACATGAGAAATAATTAAGAAAATAACCAGTAACCTGAAGAGAGCTCTAAATGGGCTACTGCATAGTAGAGCTATGGTCTGTGAATATGCTGGTTGTTGTGTGATTGTGGTCTGTGAGCATGGCCACTTTTTGATGTAACGTTTGGTTGACAAGGTCAGAGTTACAAACGTGCAGATACATTGATGAAGGTTCCAACAATTGAAATATCACTGAGTTTTGGAAATGTGAACATATCATATACTGTACATCACCAGTTGTGACATGTTACATGATGACTAGCACATGCATGTATTACTTTCACTGTACTCTGTACAGCCCTGGATTAATCTTTTAAGCACAGAAGCATGTGCTTTGAGCAACAAGGGAAGGGGGAAGCTCAGAGTTTTTTTCCCTAGCTATCATATCCCTAACTCTGACTGCAAGACTCGGCTTTAGTTGAATGTTTTGTAGTTATTCTTATCTGCCATGGTTGACTTTAATCTGCATTGTTAAGAAAAAGTTTTATTTGGCAAGCTGGGTTTGCCATGACATACGAGTTTTGCTTTCATCGAACATAAACACAACTGACTGGGTCTTGCTAGCATTTAACTCATCACCCGATTTCTGTAACAGACTCTTAACCTTCTTATATTCTTATTATATTATTACTGATTTTTCACATAGAACAGCTAAGCTTTATTCTCTTTTTTCACCTTTACTATTTATTTATTTGTAATGTAATTGTTGGGCTGTGTATAGGGGGCATCAGTTGGCCATAATTCAGCTCTGTGTCTGTCCACATGACAATAATAACCCTATAGACATATAAACACAATGCTCCAGCAAAGCACCATCTGAGACAGTCTTGGTTATGTCCCCTGCTCCTGAGGTATTTGAATTCTTTTTTGAAATTTATTTTGCAATTTTCTGACTACTCACATCGCTTTACATAAGAGAGTGGGGAGTCATTTCAACCACCACTAATGTGCAGCATCCACCTGGATGATGTGAAGGCAGCCATTTTGAACCAGTAAGTTAACCACACATTAGCTATTTGGTGGTTAAGGGATGAGAGCGAGACAGAAAATTAGAAACATGGGATGGTTAGGGAGCTGGAGTGACTAGGCCATGGAGGGCAATTTAGCCTGGACATTGGGATGTATCCTTCTCTTTGTGTATGATGCCCAGGGACATTTAATGAACTGCAGAGAGTCAGGACCTCTGTTTTATGCCTCATCCAAAGGATGGCACCATTTTTACAGCACACTGATCCTGTCATATTGGAGTGTTGTTTGATTAGCACTGCATAGCAACAGACACAGATGGGAGTGGGGGTAAATGGGAAAATGGTATACAGAGGTAAGGTTTAAGGGATTATCCTCAGCCCACTCCTGACACCTACATGGTTTTAATCACTAATGCATTCTATGCTTATTGCCTGTCTCACTCTCTCTCTTTCACCTCTTTTGATTTCCCTTCTATTTCTGATGGATCTTCATTACAGATTCCCTTCTAACACTAAGCTCAATGCTATCCTTTTGAGCTATGAATACTACTTTTGTTGTCAAGAACAATCTGATTTGGCTGTAGGAATACTTAGCTAGAACTCCCCCTTTAGTGCCTCTTAGTGTCTCAGCACCTCTGAGATTTAGATGTCTGTCTAATGCTGGGACCCTTATAAGGACAACATGGCCAAGTTTTGTCCTGGCTAGAGACCATATGTAGTCTTACATTGGCCAAGAGGCGTTGTGCCAAATGCCTGTGACTTCTCTCTGTGTGTCACATTGCAGCTGCCAGGTAGATTACTTTGAATACACTGATTACATTTAAAGGGCTATTCATTGTTTGGCAGTGAGGATACAAACTTATATGCTCATCTTTCCGTTAGGACAATTCCATACCCTTTCCCCTTCCTACACAACACCTTCCTCCCTGGAAACCATTCTTAAATGTTCACATTCAATTTAATTTCAGAAAAGCAATCATTTCAAAGTTTCCTATTATAAGAGGCTGTGCATTTATCAGCTTGCCCTGCCATGGACTGGCACCCAGTTTAGTGTTAACCTCTACCTTGTGCCCATTGCATTGGGAGGAAGATGTGGCTCACTGCAGTGCTGTAGAAAATGTAATTTGAAAACTGTATTTGCAGGCTTACTTACAGTTAACTAGCATCCATCCATCCATCCATATTCTAAACCCACGGATCCAGAGCAAGATCTTGGAGAAGCTGGCGTGTATCCCAGCAATAAATTGGTCACAAGGCAAGAACAATCTTTGGATAGGGTGCCTGCCCATTGTAGGTTGACTAGCAATGATGTTTATTTAGGATGATATTCATAACACCCAAAGCCTCCCAAGTTGTAATTGCATTGATACACCATCAACTTACAAGCTCTTAAAATAATGTGCCGCTCCTAACATGTCCTATAAGAGATGCAGTAGAATAAGGTGTGCAAACTGGAGCTACTATCCACACATTTCTTTTCTCAGACTGTTTCTTCTACTTTCCCTGATGACCTTTTTAATATCTTATCTAAATTCTCTTTTCCTTTCAAGTCATTTATGTTTAGTGCATCTGATTTTGAAGCTATTTATCAGAATGTTAAAAAAGATATGTAAGCATTCTTTAAATGCTTTATTTGTTCTTGTGGCCTTATCTGACATAACAGTCGTGACTCACTTTGCTTTTTCTGGTAGCCGTGGGACATGTCTAGTACATTTTTTTCTGTACTGCTCTGCGTTGCATTATATATACTGGGGTGGGCAAAAGTAGGTTTACAGTTGTTTGTTAGAAAAAAGACATGCAGGTTATGATTATTACAATAGTTTTATTAACTCAATAGCTTTATTAATTTATTAACTCAAAAGAATGGCACAATGGCACAGTGCACTTAGGTACAATCTCGTAAATACTCAAATTACCGACCTTCATTGTTAACATGGTCTTGTAGTCTAGTTGCTAATAACAATAATAATAATAAGAAGAAGACAAATAAGATGATAAATAATATAAATGAAATACTTAATAAATAAGTAATAATACAAGAATAAACTGTAAACCTACTTTTGTACACCCCTGTATAGGCTGGAATATCTTTCATTTTTTTTTTTTTTAGTACTGGTGGGCTTTGCCCCCTGCTCGCTTTGCTCGCCAACCCCCCGGCCTGTGCTACGCGCCAACCACTTCGTGTCTGTGCCACTTGGATTTCACATTCACCAAACAACAAATCTTTTAATTCTCACAAATATACCTCTTCATTGGGAAGAAACACTACTTTTCCCTGATGGCAACACAAATTAGATGATAAGTCTCCAACTTAAAGTTTAAATCCGAACAATATATTTGATCACTTTTCGCTGTTCCGTTATTTCACTGAGTAAAAATTTCCATTTGTTTGCGCTAATGTGATCTTTACTATCATTTTTTTGAGACTTTAGAATTTTAGTACTTTCATTATCTCTAACTTCACTTCCCGGGACCTCCCTGCGTGGAGTTTGCATGTTCTCCCTGTGTCTGCGTGGGTTTCCTCCGGGTACTCTAGTTTCCTCCCACAGTCCAAAGACATGCAGGTTAGGTGCATTGGCGTTTCTAAATTGTCCCTAGTGCGTGCTTGGTGTGTGGGTGTGTGTGCCCTGCGATGGGCTGGCGCCCTGCCCAGGGTTTGTTTCCTGCCTTGCGCCCTGTGTTGGCTGGGATTGGCTCCAGCAGACCCCCATGACCCTGTAGTTTGGATATAGCAGGCTGGATAATGGATGGATGGATTATCTCTAACCTGCTCTGCATGTATATCACGCCAACATTTTTGAATATATCTACTTTGTCACCTACTCTTTGTCTTTTATTTCCGGCCCCGGGTATGGTTAAATCTCTTGGCACAAAGTCTCGTCTTGTGGGACGTGAAAGTATCTTTCTGAAAAAGTCACGTCTCATCCCAGGAAAAAGGATCTTGTCTTGTCCCAGGATTTTTTTATTATAATAGAGAGAAATAAATTATATAAAATTCACAGACCTTGAGGAGACATAGGGTGCTTTGCTGAAAAATTTACTGGATGTGCAAATTTATCTGGCTTCTTTTCTTGTGACATTCAACTGGCATGCTGTGAGAAACACATATACAGTAATTTTTGTGCATAAGGTCGCTACACAACTCTAGTTATACAGTGTGTGTAGAAAGTGGTCAGATACTTATTCCTTTTAACTTAATACAGTAAACATACAATGAAACACCCAGATATGTAAACTAAACTGTAGCTTAAACATTCATTTCTTCATTTTGTGAGTCAGTGTAGTTTAGTATAGAGTCACATGTGGCTAAATTATATCCTAGCAATATTAGGAACAAGAAAAGGAACACACCATGGTTACTAGGGCATGGCAGGGCACTTTCTTACACACACCTATACTTATTCCCAGCTTGACGTTTCCAGTTTGGTCAACCTGCTGTATTTGTGATGTGAAAAATCCGAAAATCTAGAATCAACCTACATGGACACAGAGGCAACATACAAATTCCACCAGGCCAAGATTGAAACCAAGGTCCTTAGAGCTGTAACTACTGTAACTATTATGTTACTTTTTCTTGTATCAAATAACAGTGGGCCACAGAACCACTGAAGTCAACAGATCAACAGTAAGTTGTGTGGAGAAATACACATTCAATTTTTTATAGATCACAAAAAGAAACAGAGGCATGCACATGGTAATGGGAGTGATCATTGCTGACATTTTTTCCTTACTATTTCTGCTCTGGCAAAAAACAGTGATTAGTAACCAATGTAAGCTCTGTGCCTATACCTATTATTGTAATCTGGATATGAATTACTTGAGAGAAAGGGCTTCTATTGAGACAGTATGTGACAATGTGGGTTTGCTCCATGCTCCCATCTTCCTTCTGGGAGCCCTTGAACCCGACACCGTCGATAATGTCACCGATCAGCTAGACACCGAGGCACAAATAATGAAACAAGGAGATGGTGCAAAAAGTGCAAAGTGCTTTTATTAAAACAAAACAAAACAGTGTTCAAATAAATAGTGCAGTGCATCAAAACCTTCAAATAAATAATCCAATAAAAGCAAGGTGAAATCGTGGAGGTTAAAATCCATTAGAAATAAACCTTTTAAAAACAACAAGGTTAAAACAATGGCTGGAAGCTGTCCTTTAACACAAAGCCCGGTGCCTTTCTACTGGTGACTCCCCTGCTTCTCCCGTCCAGCCTATGCACCAGGGGAGCCACCCTACCTGCAGCTGACCTTCTCTCTGCGTTCTCCTGCTGGTCTGTTCGCCTCGCCGATCCCTGGCTCCAGTAGGCTTAACCAGAATGTGACTTGGGCTCCCCAGCAACCAGGGCACTTACGCTGGGGTTTTCACATCCCAAGTCCCGACTCCCGCTGCCTTCTTGGCCTTACGCGGTGAACCATCCTCTTGCCAGTCACTTCAGGCTCTTCACAAAATGCTCAGCGGGAGTGACCACAGCCACACCCGGAAGTGCAGCCTGAAGTAGGTCAACGAGCACCTGGAGCACTTCCAGGGGTGCTATAAAAGGAGCCAGCAGCAACTACTCTAGGCGCCAGAGTCGGGAGGAGGACAAAGCTGCCTGGGAGGAGTAGTGGAGGAAGAAGAGTGGGGTTTGGGGTGTTTTTGCTTTTGGATGTTTTGGGAATGTGTTGTGCCTGTGGGACACGGGGAAGATGTGCCCCAAGGCTGAAGAAAAATAAAAGTTCTTTTTGTTTATTTAACACATGCTGCTGTTGTCAGTCTGTGTTGGGTCAACGCCTACATAGCGCCTTTGCCACAACATATATCTATATCTATGGAACTGAAAATACAGCAATAAGAATACAGTGATTCCCCCGTCTATTGCAGAAGTTACATTCCAGACCCATCAGTGATAGGTGAAAATCCGCGATATAGACAGACCATATACAGTAAATAAACATTTTTTTTTATAGTTTAAGCCTTAAAATACCCCTCCCTCACGCTTTAAACACATGTAAACTTGTAATGGCGAGCGACGTCCATGTAACGCTTTCCTTACCAAAGCATATCCAGGAGTTTTACCTTCTCCTGAATGGTCATGGTCTTCCTCTGGCGCTTAGGCTTACTACTACCAGAAGGCTTAGAATATGCCATACTCTTGGGAGCCATCGTAGGGCTTAAAACAAAAAGAAAAGTTCACAAAAAGTTTGCTCACAACAATCGGACCACAAGCAAGGTACGCAATATGTAGAGAACTGAGATGCATCAGGCACCCACGCTCGCTGTTCTTGCTAG